>NW_028301558.1:12740000-13057500 GCF_042242905.1 Orbicella faveolata | reverse complement strand
GGGATAAACGAGATGTAGGCTGTGTAGGTTTATGAGGGGGAATAATGAAATGCAAGCATGGAGGGGATATTGGGGGAGTTGAGATAGAATAGTTGATTATATTACTTATATTTGGTGGGGGGGGGGGCGTTGAAGTAGAATACTTGACTATCTATGCAGGAGGTATTGTTTTAAGAGAGATTAAGTGAGATAAGGAAAGATATGTACATTGCGGTGGAATTAATTGGCCGCCCAACCATCCGGGTGGTGTCGCACTTATAAAGCGAAACAACAAAAGACTTGGATGTGAGCCAATGAGAAAACACTTACGTCACGGTCAAACCGGACAGACGAGTTTCTGACACTGGCTTGATTTGATTATTCAAAATGGCGGACAAACCTTGTAACGTTTTAATATGTTAATTTGCCAAACATTCTTTATATGCACGCTTATGTTCTGTAACGACTATATAATTTATGCTATAAAGTAATATAATATACGCGTTCACCATTTTTATCTTGAGTTACAGTAGTCGGATTAAGCCTTGATTGGCATGGTTCATTGTAAGGTTCTTTCTGCGATCTAATATTACATGTTGCAGCGAAAGGGTAGTTCAAATTCGTCGACAACGTATACCGTCTGCGAATGCCGCGAAAAAAACCTCCCGCGCCTCGCCGCCGAAAGCAACGCAATCTACAATGTTATTCCTCCAGATATCATTGTCACTGCAACATTTAGATTTGATCTGAAGTCAATCAAGTAGCGAGGTCCGCGAGAATTGGAAGCTATGGAAAAAGCAATGTAATTACTACTTGGTTTGGAGAGGAAAAGCCCCGAGCATCAACCCATCGAATAATCAATTACGCGATTGATGACGATGGCCTTTAAGTGTTCAAAACCTTCAGCTGTACTGATCATGAAGAAGAAGATGTAAACGATTGGCGTGTAGTTATTGGTATAAAGATGAAAAGGTACTGATCGGCGAAGTAACGTAAACGACATAGTTCCAGCAGGAGGGACACACTTCAGTACCGAAACGCTTGACGACTTTATAGCTGAGTTATCAAAGAACCTTGACGAGGAGCCGCAATTATTGTTTACGGCATTTTACGATACTCTCATCTGCGATCGATCGTTCTTGGGATGAACATGAGCAAACCACACAAGCAGCCTCTTAGGATGAGAGACTGACCTCCCATGTAAATGGGAGCTTAAGCAATGCCGTCGGCGACGCCAAGGACTATATGCCTAGTAAATATTGAATTTAGTATATTTTACGATTTTGATTTTCGATTCGCGTCAAGATTATTATGCATCGATCTTAATGGAGCTGTCCTGCATATCATTTCATTTCTCATTGATTCATTTGTAATCAATGCAACCGTCGTGGCACACGTTCTCTAGAAAATGCAGAATTTTGGTCATTTCAGGTTCTTGTTTTGAAGAGAAGGCAGGATTGGACAAGCGTGAGAAATTTTGAACTAAAACTGCGTTATCGATCTGTTTGCTCTTTCATTAGTTTTAAATGCCAGGGTTTAAGTCGCGACTATACATCGATAAGCATTCAATTTACTCTTATCGACACGATCAGTTTATCCTGCTCAAGGGTGATTGTTATAGAGACTTAACTGCATTATATATAGCTTTTATTCTAGTGGTAATAAAAACCTTAAAGAGCTGAATTTTATAATATATTTAACTGACACTCATTTAACTTCTATAAGTTACAAGTTCTGTTCTCAATCTTTGATCATCATTGTCTTTGTTATTCTGTTACTACATGTAATACTATTTATGTTTCCATTCTAAATTCATGAAAGTCTATGAAAGGTTTAAGGCCTGTTATAACCCAAGAAGCGAAATGTAACGTAACCATCCCCAACCGCCACCACCGGACATGAAGATACCGTAAATCCTCGAATTAGCGCCCCCCCTCTCGAATTAGCGCCCCCCCTCTCGAATTAGCGCCCCCTTCAAATAAGCGCCCCTCCTATCGGCCAAAATTTAAAATAACTGCCCCCCTCCGCTCCCCCCATTTTGTGGACGAGTAATGAGGCAGCAAAGGATGTATACGGGTTTCGTCGTGTGGTATCAGATTTGTGCATTGTTTCAGTTAATGAACACGTAAAGTTTGGAAAAAAGTACAAGTACTAACAGTGCCGCGATTTAAAGTTTAGGATTAGGTTTTTATGTCGATAAAAAGCTTATGTTTTTGTTTACGCGCAAATGATTTATTAAAAAAATAATCATGTCAGGTCACGATTTGGAAAAAAATAAACAAGCGCCCCCCCCCCCTCGATTAAGCGCCCCCCGTCTTCTCCTAAATTTGAAATAAGGGCCCCGAGCGCTAATTCGAGGATTTACGGTATCTGCCAAGCTTCCGTTAACACTTCTACCAGAGTATCCTCCCCCTTCCCCTGGTACATAAATAGATGATGCTCCACCTCCACCAAACCCGCCATCGCAACAGTCACGATAATCTTGAGATCCGCCTCTTCCACCGTTTAGAAATGATTGCGCTGCCGATTCATTGCACTGCATGATTACCTGGCTGTGATTGAAGCATTCACCATCACCACTGAATCCTGCGCCACTGTATCCTTCAACTAATTCCCACCAAACTCATGGTTCAACACAAGTCAACCGGCCGCACTGTCCAACGGTGCCAAGCATCAATCCTTTAGCGTCACTCGCTTGTCCTGGTCCGCCGTCTCATATATTGCTCCCTTCCACTTCTGCCAGCAATACTGAGGGGGATACTGTTGGAAGGAAAAAACACAAATGATCCCCCATCGCCACCACTTCTGTATTGCGGAGGACGTTCAACACCTCGCTGGCCCACCAACACAATAAGTTTGGTTCCCTCCTTAACATGGAATGTACCGTTTATCCTCACCCCTTTACCCCCGTATGATCCACCGCCTGTGGCACCGCACATGTCAACGTAGTAGTAGCCAGTTAAGGGTGCACTCCACTCTTGCAGACCATTTGTCACGTTTATATTTCAAGGGAGGAGCCTTTGTACTCTGCATTTGAAGTTGGACCTTCCTTGCCAGTAGTGTTAAGTGTACTGAAGTGAAACTCAAGTTCTGAAAAACAAAATGGCGCGTGTGTATGGATTATTGTATAACCTCGCAGATCCCAAAACTCTCACAAACTCACTACTGCGACAAATTCACCTTTATCAACTTCAAGTTGATCAATAGCTAAGTGTTTCACTTCAACGGTTTCGCTTTATTGATGAAAAATAAATGCTTTTTATTGAGAAAACTGGTCTTGTTTTCACAGTTAATTACCAAGTGGCGGAAATGGAACCATGCTAAATTTTTAATCAACTGTGTTGTTATTGATTTGCGTTATTAAATCAATACTTGTCCTCAGATGAAACACCATGAGGAAAATAAAAACTTTTTGTTAAATCTGTAATGACCCGTGTTACGAGGTTTTTAGCCATTCATTGACAAAACGACAACCTTTCGTCTACAATTCAAACAGAAATAATCGTCAAATGCACCTTGGCCTAGTTAAATGCCTTTATTCGAGTATTTTCATTCAAAAAAGGTCGCTTAAATGGTGTAAATTTTTAACGGAATGACCGTGCTTATAGCACTAGAGCCCCAAGTACTTCGTTAATTTGAGAGTTACCGCCATTTCTGCATTTTGCGGCCATTCCTACCCATGTGACACAATGCGTTTCTTCGGCTCGTGTCTCAGTGAAGCTCAAGTTGAACACGGCGCGCGTGTGCGAAAACAAAAAAGAAACTGAAACACAACTCTTTTGAGTCTACCTACATGGGTGAATTATTATATGGAGGAGCCCCGGCAATAATTTTAGTTCTAGGTTCTTACCCGTTTTTACTCCTGACCACGGCAGCTTGTATGAACATGAAAACGTGTCTTTCTTCTCGTCAAACAAACAAGAACCACCATTGAGGCATCCAGTCATGAGGCAGCCCTAATATCAAACAAACAAACAAACAAACAAACAAACTATAAAGCAGGCACAGGGGGGGTGTAATTTGTAATGGAGTGAATGAAATGTTTTCCAGCTTATACGACTTTCATTAAAACTGTATTAGCTTGTATTTACCGCCTGACAACAAAGTACAACCTAAATTGAAAGTCATCTGCTCGCAAACATGGGCAAACCACGCTCAAGAGCAAGGGGTAAGTGCCAAGATGACCGGTATATTACAACAAATTTCCTTGCAGAATCGAGGCTGAAAAGCCGTACTTTGAATTCAAAATTCCACGCTAAATATCTCGCTTTGATAGCCGATCAAAGTGTGGGTTCTAATCACTTGTCACCAATGAACACAGTTACTAACTGTGCCAATGAAGACCATGCTAAGTTTCAATACAAACCCTTCAGCTGCCTCGTTAGCATAGTACGCAGCGCGTCAGTCTCATAATCTGAATTACAAAATTTGAAGATCGTGAGTTCGATCCTCACAAGGGGCGGACATTCGAGAATTCTCTCCATTTTATTGCAATCTTTTTTCTCTTTCGATCATCTGAGTTAAAGTATAAACAGGGAATTTCTTTTTTTACGATCATTATGTCTTAATTTTGAAATAGTATTATAATATAGAGAGGACCCTGCGCAGGCTCTGATTGGTCAAAAACCCATGTTTTATCAGAGTATAAAACATAGAAGAGGCGTATTTTATGTTTTTCGCCGCATTGCCTGCGGCTCGTGTTTTTTACATTTCCCTCGTGTTCTCAAATGCCCGTCGTGTTTTATCACAGTGTAATACACGGCTTACGTTTCTTTATTTGTTAATTTAATAGACTATTCCACTGAGCCCTCTTTGATTTTTGATTGAGTCTGTTTTTATTCAGGTTATTTATATTCCAAAAATCTTTTCTTAAAACTTTTTCTCAAAGTTAATTTCGTAACAGTCGACCAAATCTTGGTAAGTACTAATTGGTTTTAGAGGCTAAGGATGCACCGTACTAATTCGATTTAGCGCCCGGGACGCTAAATCAACAAAATACCAGAAAACGGCATGGTTTTAGGTAGTAAAGACTTTATGAGGCAAGAGAGGAAGATCTATGATGAGGCTAATACCTCAAGTAAAACAGAGGACATACTGCTATTTTTACTGAGTGGATATGACCCTTTATTATATGGCTAGCTCCGTGAGCGGACAATATGAATTAAATCCTGCGCTGTGATTGGCTATCCGAGCTGGCAAGATGGAGCTATCTTACCCGCTCGGGACTAGCGGCTGTGTCCCGCAGGAAAAATTTGCCCGAAAGCCATAAAATAAATGTTTTATTCATCATGCAAGCTTGTTCGGTCAAGATGGCTGGATATTGGCCTGGTTCTTTTTTTGCGTGTTTATGGACCTCGACTCCGTCTCGGTCCATAAACACACAAAAAAAGAACTTGAACAATATCCAGCCATCTTGACGTCAAGCTTGGTCAATAGCCTATTAATACACCTTGCCACACTTTGTGTTGCATTGTGCCTTGAAGAAAAAACAAAAAATTAAAATCGCCCAATATGGGACTTGAACCCATGACCCTCAGATTAAAAGTCTGATGCTCTACCGACTGAGCTAACCGGGCGGCTCATACAAATGACGTGACAAATGATGGAACTTCGTCTTGAAACCAGTGCACATTATTGATATTATCGTGACTCTAAAAACCGTATCAGTTGTGGACCTCTAATTCTGGTTATATCGAGAATTGCAGTCGGCCTCCATTCCTCTTTGGCTCCATAACAATGCACCGTTTTGAGCTCTGGCTTATCAGCTGAAGTTTTTTTAAGTAGAACTTATAAATCGAAACCGACATAAAATTAACTGATGTATGTTTGCAAAGGTCACGTTGCTGCGCATCCCTAAAGTGGCTTTGACAGCCCCTGGCAAAGAAAATTCCTCTTTTGCATTTTCTTCACGCGCGGTCATTTCAAAGTCATTTCAATTGACAATTATCAAAATCTAGACTCAATGTACTCCCTGTAATTTGGAATGACTGAAATGTATTCCAAGTTAAACGACTCTCACTGAAACTGCATCACCGGCCGTGACAACAAAGTACAACCTAAATTGTAAGTCATCTCCTCCCACACATGGGCAAACCACCCCCAAGAGCAAGAGGTAAGTGCCAAGATGACCGGTATATTACAACACATTTCCCTACATGAATCGAGGGTAAAAAGCCTTACTTTGAATTCAATATTACACGCTAAATATCTCACCTCGATAGCCACTCAAGGTGCGTGTTCTAATTACTTGATGCTAATTTTCAAAATAAAGCAAGCAGGTGCCTCGTTAGCGCAGTAGGCAGCGTGTCAGTCTCATAATCTGATTTCAAAATCTGAAGGTCGTGAGTTCGATCCTCACACGGGGCACACTTTTGAGAATTCTCTCCATTTTATCGCAATATTCTTTCTTTTTCGATTATCTCAATTAAAGTATAAACAGGGAATATCTTTTCTGCGATCATTATGTCTTAATTTTAAAATAAGAAATATCTTTCAATCGATCATTACGCCTTAATTTTTAAATGGCATCAAATGGATTTTGGCAATGAGCCCTCCTTCCTGATTCTTGATTGAGTCTACCGGTATTCAGCTTCTTTTTACTGTATTTGAGGCCTGGATACGTTTGACGGGCTGATAACAGAATTGGAAACAGTTATGAACAATACTCATCTCTCTTTTTTTTTTTTTTTTATTAAGATGTATTTTGATTTTTAACCACAAACTTTCATTTATGGTCATTTATAGATATATATAATTTCAATCTAAATCAGAAATGCTGCTTTTGATATTTATATTACAAAAATCCCTTTTTTTCAAACTTCAACTTAAAGAAGATTATGTAACAGTCCATCAAATTATGGTAAACACTAATTAGTTTTAAAGGCTAAGGACGCACCGTAATAATTCGATTTAGCCCCAATGGCACTAAATCAACAAAGTGTTAGAAAACGACAACTTCTTTTTGGTAGTAAAGAAGGCAAGAGAGGAAGATCTATAACGAGGTTGACACAAGTACAACAGAGGACATAGTGCTTTTTACTTTGGGAGACCGTCCAGCTATTTTTAAACCATTGAACTGCTTCACGTTTATCTACGCGCGCGGTCAGTTCAAAGTTATTTCAATCCACAAATAGCTAAAACTAGACTTAATTTGCTCCTTGTATTTTGCAATCAAGTGACTGTAATTTTTTCCAGGTTATACAACTCTCCCTGAAACTGCATCATTGGCTGACAACAAAGTACAACCTAAATTGTAAGTGGTCTTCTGGTCTCTTCGCACACACGGGCAAACCACGCCCAAAAGCAAGAGGTAAGTGCCAAGATGACCGGTATATTCCAACACATTTTCCAGCAGAATCGATAGTAAAAGCCGTATTTTGAATTCAAAACTCCACGCTAAGTATCTCGCCTTGATAGCCACTCAAAGTTCGTGTTATTACTTGTCGCTAATGAAGACCATGCCAAGTTTCAGAACAAATCCATCAGGTGCCTCGTTAGCGCAGTAGGCAGCGCGTCAGTCTCATAATCTGATTTAGAAATCTGAAGGTCGTGAGTTCGATCCTCACACGGGGCAGATTTTTGTGAATTCTCTCCCTTTTATCGAAGTCTTTTCTCTCTTTCGATTATATCAATTAAAGTATAAACAGGGAATGTCTTTTTTTACGATCATTAGGTCTAAATCTGAGATAGTATCAAATAGACTTATCCGTTGAGCCCTCCTTGATTCTTGATTGAGTTTATTGGTATTCAGGTTATTTATATTCCACTAATCTTGTTTTAAAAGCTTCTTCTCAAAGTTAATTTCGTAGCAGTCGACCAAATCGTGGTAAGTACCAATTAGTTTTAGAGGCTAGGGATGCAATAATTCGGTTTAGCGCCCGGGGCAGTAAATCAACAAAGTACTAGAAAACAGCATGTTTTTCGATAGTAAAGGATTTATGAGTGGATGATCTACTCGGATGAAGCTAACATCTCAAGTACTGGATAGGAAATAGTGCTTTTTTACTGTATGGATATAATTTTATACAACTTGCTTCACTTGTGTTGCATTGTGTCTTGAATAAAGACAAAAAATAAAGTCGCCCAATATGGGACTTGAACCCATGACCCTCAGATTAAAAGTCTGATGCTCTACCGACTGAGCTCACCGGGCGGCTCCTACAGATGACGGGACAACTGATGTGATGCGGTTCACATTATTGATATTACCTTGACGCGAAAACCCTTATCAGTTGTGGACCTCTAATTGTGATCATACCGAGAATTGCGGTAGGCCTAAATGGTCCTTAATTCCTCCGCTTTAGCTCCATAACATAGCACCGTTTTGAGCTCTGGCTTATCAGATGTAGCTTCTTCAGAAAAAGTTATCAATCGAAACCGACATAAAATGAATTGATGTATGATTGCAAAGATCACGTTGCAGCTGCGCATCTCTGAAATGGCTTTGAGAGTCGCTGGCACAGAAAATTCCTCAGTTAACTGAAAAGCTTTGCATTATCTGCAGGCGCGGTCAGTTCAAAGTCATTTCAATTGATAATAAGGAAAAACTAGACTCAATTCGCTCCGTGTGATTTGTGATCATCATCATCATCATCATCATCATCATCGTCGTCGTCGTCGTCATCATCATCATCATCATCATCATCATCAATCCTTATTGCCCCCAGTGGGGCATAGGGCCGCAACAATGTCTCTTTTCCACCGAGTCTTGTCTTTCGCAATTGCCTGTGCCTCTCCCCATGACAAACCCATCTCACTTAGTTCAGTTTCAACTGTCTTTCTCCAGTTGGTTTTGGGGCTCCCCCTTTTTCTTTTGCCTGCAGGTGTCCACCTAAGGACAACCTTGTGTATTCTTTCTGGCGACATTCGTAAGACATGTCCCAGCCATCTGATCTAAGCCGGCGTTTCTTGATTTCAAGATCGATACTTGTGTACCCAGTCTTCTGGTACAGATTGTTGTCGGAAATTTTGTTGGGCCAGAAGATGCTGCAGATCCTTCGCGGGCAGCTATTGTGAAAAGCATTGACTTTGTTTATGTCCCTTTTGACAATTCTCCACCATTCAGAGCCGTACAGTAGCACAGATTTAACGTTTCTGTTTTAGATGTGCACTTTAGTCTTAAGGTTATACTGTTTAGACTTTCAGATGATTTTCAGTCTACTAAATGCACACCTGGCTTTGTTGAGCCCAGCCTTGATGTCCTTCTGGACACTGATATCTGTACTGATCACACTCCCGAGATAAGTGAACTCTTCAATATGTTCCAGCGATTCTCCATCGATGTTGATTGGCCTTGATGCACCAGAGTTGACACACATAATTGTGGATTTCTTTTTGCTGATGATCAGTCCCGTTTTCTTGGCATTTATATTAAGATCGTCTGATTTCTCCTGAAGATGAGTAGGTGTTGAAGAAAGGATGGCAATATCATCAGCAAAGTCAAGGTCTTGAAGGTGAGAGAAGATATAGTCCACTGTATTCCACGAGAGCGTAGGGAAGTTGCTTGACGCATTACCCAGTCGATTGTAACAAGGAAGAGAATAGGCGAGAGTATACAGCCCTGACGCACTCCCGATTTTACTGGAAATGCTCCTATAATAGTGTTTCCAAGGATGATACTACATTCGAAGATGTCGTAGAACATCTTAATAAGGTTGATAATCTTGGGTGGTAATCCATATGCTTGGAGGATCTTACATAGACTTTCTCGGTGTACGCTATCGAATGCCTTTTGGAAATCGATAAAGTTGATGCAAAGAGATGTATTCAATTCGAGAGACTGTTCCAGGATGTTTCGTAAAACAAATATCTGATCCATACAACCTCTTCCTCTTCTAAACCCAGCCTGTTCTCCTTTGAGTGTCGAATCGATAGCCTTGTGAATGCGCTTAAGCAGTATTCCGCAAAATATTTTGCTTGGTACAGAAAGTAGGCTAATTTCCTTCCAATTATCACAGTTGCCGAGATCACCTTTCTTTGGGAGCGTCAATATAAGACCTTTGGTCTAGTCTTTAGGAATAACTTCTCGTTTCCGGATCTTTGAGAAGAGGTCCGTTAATAACCTAGATGTTGTACTTATATCCGCTTCCAACAGTTTAGCTTGAAGTGAATCAATTTCTGGGGCTTTTCCGTTTTTCATGTTTTCAATTGCCGAGCGAACCTCTGCTATGCCTGGAGGGCAAGTGTCTATATCAAGATAGGATTCAGAGGATGGTGGATCTGCTGGTTCCTCTGGATCTGGCCGATTAAGGACTTCTTCAAAGTGTTGCACCCATCTAGCAGCTTGCTCCCTTTCTGTTGTCATCCGCTTTCCCTAATTGTCTTTTACTGGCATGCCGTTGCTGCTGTTGTTGCCACAAAGTTGTTTAGTGATCTTGTAAACTGTATAAAACTCTTTCTCCTCTTCTGTTTCCTCTGCTTCGCTAGCCAGTTTCTTGATGAAGTTCCTCTTGTTTTGCCTTGCACTCCGCTTCACTTCTCTGTCTTTGATCTTGTACTCCTGCTGTGTCCGTTCAATCTGCCTTGACGATTTAGTATTCAACATCTTCTCCTTTACCTTCCTCCTGGCTTCTATTCTGACCCAAGTTTCAGCTGATAACCATTTCTTGGTCTTCTTTTTCTTAAAGCCAACAGCTTTCTTTGCAGCATCAGCATACGACTCCTTGAATCGATTCCATGAGCATCCCACTGGATCCACTTGATCTGATTCATCCTCAAGAGCGGCAAGTGCAGCAAACCTGTTCTTAAGCGCAATGCTGAAGTTTCCTCTGACCTCTGGCTATTTCAGTCGGTTGATGTCATACACTCTCCTGCGATGTTTATTGGAGTCTACAGCCATAAGCTTTCGCTTATTTTTGGTGAATAACATGTAGTGATCACTGCTTACATCTGCACCCCGATATACTTTTACATGCAGAAGGGATCTCCTCCACCTCTTGTCGATTATTACGTGGTCGATCTGGTTGATTGTACGACCATCGGGGGATTTCCAGGTCGGTATGTCAATGTTCTTGTGGGGGAAGATTGTACCCCGTATTATACGGTTATTGTTCAAACAAAAGTCAACCAGCCATTCTCCATTGTCATTAATACTGCCACAGCCATACTTCCTCATAGCAGCTTCGCAGTTGCTGTTGTCCAAGCCAACATTAACATTAACATCTCCCATTATCAAAAGCAAGTCATGTTGAGGGACTCTGGATACTTCATACTGGAGCTATTCATACCAGTCGCCTTTTACCTCGTCCTCAGCCCCGTTGGTAGGGGCATAACACTGTAGTATAGTGAGTTTACGGTATTTGGAATGGTACCTGGCTCTGATGATTCTGTCTAGGAATCAATAAGGGTCTTTTCTGTACTTCTGTTGATGACAAGGGCAATACCATTTGCATGTGCATTTTCTTTTCCGGAAAACAAAATTGTAAAGCCACCTCCTGTCCTCTTTCTTCCTGCGCCAGGCCATCTGCATTCACTAACACCAAGGATGACCGGGTCATATCTTTCCATCTCCTTTGTAAACTGTGCCGTCGTACCAGTTTCAAACATTGTGCGGACGTTCCATGTTGCAAGTCGTATAATCGTTTTGGGCCCAAGAAAACTCCTCCTTGAGCTCATAGCTTCCCGTGACGGGTTTTCACTAGGAGCTGTCATACTGGCTAGCTCCGTAGCTTGGCTTAAAATTTCCATAGGACACTGCGGATTTGAATTCGTAGTTGCGGTTTCCGTAACTAGATAGTTTTTACGGGGAGGGGTTATTGGCCCCACGCCCAACCCCCAACCTGGAGGGCCAGAGGTTTTCTGTAGGGTTTTCCTTCCCTAAGCACACGGGTTCCGGCTATGTAGAGGCGCCGGACACTCGCGTCTCGCCGCTGTCACTCAGCTGCCGCAGCACTCCCAGGGGCTACGATGACAGGGACGTGTGACATGCGACTTCAATGGCAGAGCTTATAGTTTGACGGTAGGCATATATTTCTCAGCATTTGCGAGGAGAATATTGGTGGCACTTGTTAACCTCACTGACACCTGTCGCCAAAGCGTTGAGCCTCCTGTAATTTGTAATGGAGTGACTGAAATGTTTTCCAGGTTATACGGCTCTCCCACTGGCTGACAACAAAGTACTGATCTAAATTGTAAGTCATCTTCTCCCACACATGGGTAAACCAGGCCCAAGAGCAAGAGGTAAGTTCCTAGATGACCAGTATATTACAACAAATTTCCCTGCAGAATCGAGGGTAAAAAGCCTTACTTTGAATTCAATATTATCTCGCTTTGATAGCCAATCAAAGTGCGAGTTCTAATCACTTGTCACTAATGAAGACCTTGTTAAGTTTCAGAGCAAATCTTTCAGGTACCTCGCTCGCGCAGTAAGTAGCGCGTCAGTCTCATAATCTGAATTAGAAATCTGAAGGTCGTGAGTTCGATCCTCACGCGGAGCACACTTTTGAGAATTCTCCCCATTTTATCGCAATCTTTTTTCTTTTTCGATTATCTCAATTAAAGTATAAACAGGGAATATATCTTCTACGATCATTATTTCTTAATTTTAAAATAGTTTAGGATAGACTTTCCCATGGAGCCCTCCTTAATTCTTAACTGGTAATTAGGTTATTTATATTCCAACAATCTTTTTCTAAAACTTCTTCTCAAAGTTAATTTCGTAACAGTCGACCAAGTCGTGGTAAGCACTAATTAGTTTTACAGGTTAGGGATGCACCGTAATAATTCGAATTAGCGCCTAGGGCACTAAATCAACACAGTAATAGAAAACATGAGGCATGTTTTCGGTAGTAAAGGCTTTATGAGGCAAGAGAGGAAGATCTATGATGAGGCTGGCATCTCAAGTACTGCACACGACATAGTGCATTTTTTGACTGAGTGGATTTGACCTTACACACATTACCTCGCTTTTTGTTGTGTTCCTTTATGTCTTGAACAAACTCGGAACAAACAATAAAATCGCCCAATATGGGACTTGAACCCATGACCCTCAGATTAAAAGTCTGATGCTCTACCGACTGAACTAACCGGGCGGCTCATACAAATGACGTGACAAATAATAGAACTTTGTCTCGAAACCAGTGCACATTATCAATATTATCGTGACTCTAAAAACCGTATCAGTTGTGGACCTCCAAGTTTGGTCATATCGAGAATTGCAGTCGGCCTCCATTCCTCTTTGGCTCCATAACATTGCACAGTTTTGAGCTCGGACTTATCAGATGGAGTTTTCTAGAGAAGAGGCGGTGTAAATCCAAACCGAATTAAGTAAATGAATTGATGCATGTTTGCAAACGTCACGTTACAGCTCAGCGTCCCTGAAGTGGCTTCGAGAGTCGCTGGCAAAGAAAATTCCTCAGTTATTTGAAAAGCTTTACATTATCTTCACGCGCGGTCCGTTCAAAGCCATTTCAATTGACAATTAACAAAAACTAGACTCAATTCACTCCCTGTATTTTGTAATGGAGTGACGGAAATGTATTCCAGGTTAAGCGACTCTCACTGAAACTGCATCACCGGCTGATAACAAGGGACAACCTACTTGTTGTAAGTCATCTCCTCGCACACACGGGCGAACTACGCCCAAGAGCAAGAGGTAAGTGCCAAGAGCACGGTTTATTACAGCACATTTCCCAGCAGAATCCAGGGTAAAATCCGTACTTTGACTTCAAAATTCCATGCTAAATATCTCACTTTGACTAGCCAGTCAAAGTGGGAGTTCTAATTACTCGTCGCTGATGAAGACCATGCTACGTTCCAGAGGAAACCCTTCAGGCAGCGGTAGGCAGCGCGTCAGTCTCATAATCTGAATTAGAAATCTGACGTTGTGAGTTCGATCCTCAAACGGGGCAGACTTTTAAGAACTTTCTCTCTTTTATTGAAATCTTTTTTCTCTTTCGATTATCTCAACTGAAAGAAACAAGAAATATCTTTCAAACGATCATTACGTCTTAATTTTGAAATGGTATCAAAAAGACTTTTCCATTGAGCCCTCCTTGATTCTTGATTGAGTCTACTGGTATTCAGGTTCTTTTCACTGTATTGAGGTCTCGATACGTTTGACGGACTAATAACAGAATTGGAAACAATTATGAGCAATACTCATCTTTTTTTTATTCAAATGTATTCTGATTTTTAACGATAAACTTTCATTTATGGTCCTTTATAAATATATTTAATTTCAGTCTAACTCAGAAATGTTGTTTTTGATACTTATATTCCAACAATCTTCCTTTTAATTTCAAAGTTAATTTCATAACAGTCGATCAAATCGTGGTAAGTCTTCATTAGTTTCACAGGGTAGGAATGCACCGTAATAATTCGATTTAGCCCCAAGGCACTACTGATGAACAAAGTACTAGAAAACGACAAGTTCTTTTTGGTACTTGAGGCTCTATGAGGCAAGAGAGGATAATTTATCCAGATGAGGCATAAAAATTAGAATTATCGCCCAGTATAGGACTTGAACCCATGACCCTCAGGTTAAAAGTCTGATGCTCTACCGACTGAGCTAACCGGGTGGCTCACACAAATGACGGGACAAATGATGGAACTTTGTCTTGATGCGGTGCACAGTATTAGTATTATAGTGAAACTAAAAACAATACCAGTTGTGGACTTCTAAATGCTCGCTAATACCGAAAAATGCAATTGGCCTCCATTCCTCCCTGGCTCCATATCGATCCATAACATTGCACCATTTTGAACTCTAGCTCATTTTTAAAAGGAAAAGCCAAATCCAAACCGACGTAAAATCATTTTGCCCCGTGTTATTTACAACGGAGTGACTGAAATGTTTTTCAGGTTATACGACGACGAATAATACCGTTTAACTATCTCCGGCACCTCATTACTCCCCATATATACCTACACATCCTACATCTCATTAATCCCCAACATATGCCAACACAGCTTACATCTCATTAATCCCCCACATATACCTACACATCCAATATCTCATTAATCCCCCACATATACCTACACATCCTACATCTCATTAATCCCCCACATATACCTACACATCCTACATCTCATTAATCCCCACATATACCTACACATCCTACATCTCATTAATCCCCACATATACCTACACATCCTACATCTCATTAATCTCCCACATATACCTAGACAGCGTACATCTCATTAATCCCCCACATATACCTACACAGCCTACATCTCATTAATCCCCCACATATACCTACACAGCTTACATCTCATTAATCCCCCACATATACCTACATAGCCTACATCTCATTAGTCTCCCACATATACCAACAGAGCTTACATCTCAAATGTCATTATCAAATGTCATAAATCTCAAAGATATCGCTACTATTCAGACTCCTGATATCTGGCAAGTTTCTTCACTCCCCCTGGAACCCCTAATCGGCTAAATTATCAAAAGGAAATGAAATAATACAATCCTCTAAGAAACTTCGGTGTTGTTTTTGGATTATTTAAAGACGGCAAAATTTTGACCCATTTCATTTAAGCCAAAAGTGGAAAAGAAAATTACTCTGCCCTGCCTAGCTTGGTTTAAATGTTTTTAATATACTATATTTGCCTGCAATTTCCAATCAAGTAGGAAAAAGGGGGGCATTAAAAAAAAAAAGGGGAATTCAAAATGGCGTCACTAGTGGAGTCAGTGGTGGTGTGTCAACAAGGGGAATTTGACTGCGATGAATAGCCCTAGCTATTGTAAAACACAGGAGGAGAGCTGTCATAATGGGATAATTTGGAAGGAAAAATGTTTCGTTGCTGTTTTGCTTGTGCAACATAGGATGTCTCAAATGTTTTCCAGGTTATACAACTCTCCCTGAAACCAAGATATCATAATCTCTCTCTGAAACTGTATCACCGGCTCAGCATGAAAGTACATCATACTTGTTGAAAGTCATCTCCTCACACACATGGGCAGCCCACACCTAAGAACAAGAGGTAAGTGCCAAGATGACCGGTATATTACAAATCATATCCCTGCAGAGTCGAGGCTAGTAGCCGTACTTTAAATTCAAAATCCACGCTAAATATCTCGATTTGATAGCCAATGAAAGTTCGAGTTCTAATTAATTACTTGCCGCTGATGAAGACTATGCTAAGTTTCACAGGTAGTTTTCCAGGTGCCTCGTTAGCGCAGTAGCCAGCGCGTCAGTGTCGTAATCCGAATTAGAAATCTGAAGGTCGTGAGTTCGATCCTCACACGGGGCAGTCTTTTCAGTTTTTTTTTCTCTTTATCGAAATCTCTTTTTTTGTTCTTTTTAAAGGAAACGAGGAATATCTTTTAAACGATCCTTTATGTCTTAATTTTAAAATAGTGTTATATAGAATTTTCCATTTAGCTCTTCTTGATTCTTGATACTGGTATTCAGGGTTTTTTCATTGCGTTGGGGCTTGATGATAACAGAAGTGGAAACAAATTATAGACAATACTCATCTTTCTCATTCAAATATATTCTGATTTTTAACTAAAAACTTTCATTAATAAACAGGTTGAACTTCAATCGAACTAAGAAATGTTCTTTTGATATTTAAATTCGTAACAATCGATCAAATCGTGGCAAGTTCTAATTAGTTTTACAGGGCATGCACCGTAACAAGAGACTATGATAAAAAAATTAAGAAAACAAACAAACAAACAATAAAATCGCCCAATATGGGACTTGAACCCATGACCCTCAGATTAAAAGTCTGATGCTCTACCGACTGAGCTAACCGGGCGGCTCATACATACAATGAGACAAATGATGGAACTTGACCTTGATGTGGTGTACAGTATTGATGAAACTAAAAACCGTTTCAGTTGTAGAGAGAATTGCAGTTGGCCTCCATTCCTCTTTGGCTCCATAACATTGCACTGTTTTGAGCTCTGGCTTATCAGAAGCAGCTTTTTAAAAGAATAACCTGTAAATCCAAACCGACATATCTGATGAATTAATGTATGATTGCAAAGGTCACGTTACAGCTGCGCTTTTGAGAATTCTCGCCCTTTTATCGCAATATTTTTTCTCTCTCAATTATCTCAATTAAAGTATGAGCAGGGAATATATGTTTTTACGATCATTATCTCTCAATTTTAAAGACAAATTAACTAGACTTTTCCATTGAGCCCTCCTTGATTATTGATTGAGTTTACTAGTATTCAAGTTATTTATATTCCAACAATGTGTTTTTGAAAGCGTCTTCTCACAGTTAATTTCGTAACAGTCGACGAAATCGTGGTTAGTACTAATTAGTTTACAGGCTAGGGATGCACCGTAATAATTCGATTTGGCGCTCGGGACGCTAAATCAACAAAGTACTAGAAAACGGCATGTTGTTTGGTAGTAAAGGCTGCAAAGGCTTTCTGAGGCAAGAGAAGAAGGTCTATGATGAGGCTAATATCTCAAGTACTGCATAGGAAATAGCGCTTTTATACTGTATGGGTATGATTTTATACACCTTGCCACACTTTGTGTTGCATTGTGTCTTGAACAAAGACAAAAAATAGAATCGCCCAATATGGGACTTGAACCCATGACCCTCAGATTAAAAGTCTGATGCTCTACCGACTGAGCTAACCGGGCGGCTCATACAAATGACGTGACAAATGATGGAACTTTGTCGTGATACCAGTGCACAGCATTATTGATATTATCGTGACTCTAAAAACCGTATCAGTTGTGGACCTCTAATTCTGGTCATATCGAGAATTGCTGTCGGCCTCCATTCCTATTTGGCTCCATGCACCATTTTGAGCTCTGCCTTATCAGATGCAGCTTTTTAAAGAAGAAGTTGTGAATCCAAACCGACATGAAATGAATTGATGTATGATTGCAAAGGTCACGTTAAAGACTGCGCCCCCCTGAAACGGCTTTGAGAGTCGCTGGCAAAGAACGTTCCTCAGTTAATTGAATAGCTTTGCATTTATCTACACGCCAGTATCAGTTCAAAGCCATTTCAATTGGCAACACGCAAAAACAAGAGTCAATTTGCTCCGTGTAATTTGTAATGGAGTGACTAAAATGTTCTCCAGGTTATACGACTC
Organism: Orbicella faveolata; assembly: GCF_042242905.1. NCBI lineage: Eukaryota > Metazoa > Cnidaria > Anthozoa > Scleractinia > Merulinidae > Orbicella > Orbicella faveolata. The sequence continues at coordinate 13,039,502 of NW_028301558.1, read as the reverse complement.
TCATTGAACCTCTATAACCGGCTGACAACAAAGCAAACATACTTGTTGCAAGGCGTCTCCCCGTACATATGGGAAAGGCCACGCCCAAGAGCAGGAGGTAAGTGCCAAGATCAACGGTACATTACAGCATATTTCCCTGCAGAATCGAGGGGTGTAAAAGCCATACTTAGAATTTAAAATTCCACTCTAAACATCTCGCTTTGAAAGCCGATCAAAGTGCGAGCTCTAATTACTTGTCGCTAATGAAGACCATGCTAAGTTTCAGAGCAAACCCTTCAGCTGCCTCGTTAGCGCAGTAGGCAGCGCGTCAGTCTCATAATCTGAATAAGATATCTGAAGGTCGTGAGTTCGATCCTCACACGGGGCAGAATTTTGAATTTTTCTTTCATCGAAATCTTTGCTCTTTCTCGTTTATTTTTATCAAAGAAAACAAGTCGTAATCTCGTCTAACTACCACTATAACTTAAAATAGTATTAAATAGACTTTTCCATTGAGCCCTCCTTGATTCTTGATTGAGTGCACTGGTATTCAGGTACTGGTTTTCAGTCTCGCCCTTTTCCAGAAGGTTGTAACCCTCACCAACATTTCATTTGTAGTACCTCGAGCCAAATACCCGAATTTCATAGCGCAATTAAAATATTACGATATGATACATCACAAAGGAATATTGTAGCCCAGCAAACGGTACACATCTTTGGTAGTAAAGACTTAATGAGACTAACACCTCAAGAACAGCAGAGGAGAGAGCGCCATTTTTACTGAGTGGACATGACTTTATAGACTTTGCCTCACTTTGCACAGAAAACAAAAAATATAATTAATCACCCAATATGGGAAATGAACCGGGCGGCTCTTACAAATGACGTGACAAAACATGGAACTTTGTCTTGATGCGGGGCCCAGTATTCCCCACATATACCTACACAGCCTGCATCTCATTAATCCCCCACATATACCTGCACATCCTACATCTCATTAATCCCCTACATATACCTAGATAGCTCATGCTATTATAAAACACAGCAAGAGAACTGTCATAAAGGGATAATTTGGAAGGAAAAATATTTCTTTGTAGTTTTGCTTCGGGCCATTTTAGTATGATTAGTGGCCGAATATCAGCCAGCCCTGGCTGGATACAGTGCTTCGACGCTGCAAATGGCCGAGTCTTGGCCAGTTGAGGTTCTCAGTGAATCTTGATCGCATCATCATTGTCGAATCTGTATTCACTTAGCTTTTAATTAACTGACGTATTGAAAGTAGAATTCTGTGGAGATATCATTAGAGAAAATAATTGTAAAACACCATGTGGTTTGAGACGGTTACCATTCAGTTGTGAATTTAAAAGATATATGGCTCGTGATGCACGTCAATCTTGGGAACATTTTCTGAAATGCTTGAAACTCTTTGGCATGCGTGCAGCCTCTATAGAAAAAGGCTTCAATAAAAGGGAGAAAATTCTAAAAAATGTGCCCCGCGTGAGGATCGAACTCGCGACCTTCAGATTTCTAATTCAGATTATGAGACTGACGCGCTGCCTACTGCGCTAACGAGGCACCTGTTAGGTTTGGGCTGGAATTTACAGGTAGCATGGTATTCATTTAGCGACAAGTAATTAGAACTCTCACTTTGATGGCTAATAAGGCAAGATGTTTAGCGTGGAATTTTGAGTTCAAAGTACGGCTCTTATACCCTTCGATTCTACTAGGAAATGCTTTGTAATATACTGGTCATCTTGGCACTTACTTCTTGCTCTTGGGCGTGGTTTGCCCGTGTTTGCGAGGAGACGACTTACAAGGTTGTACTTTGTTGTCAGCCAGTAACTGAATACAGTTTCAGTGAGAGTCGTATAACCTGAAAAACATTCCAGTCACTCCGTTGCAAGTTACACGGAGTAAATTGCAAACAAACATCAATTCATTTTTTTTTCATCAATTCATAACTTTTCCTTTCAATAAACTGTATCTAATAAGCCAGAGTTCAAAACGGTGCATTGTTATGGATCGATATGGAACCAGAGGGGAATGGAGGCCAACTGCATTTTTTGGTATTAGCGAGTATTTAGAAGTCCACAACTGGTACTGTTTTTAGTTTCACGATAATATTAGTACTGTGCACCGCATCAAGACAAAGTTCCATCATTTGTCTCGTTGTATGTATGAGCCGCCCGGTTAGCTCAGTCGGTAGAGCATCAGACTTTTAATCTGAGGGTCATGGGTTCAAGTCCCATATTGGGCGATTCTATGTTTTGTTTTTTGTTCGAGACACAATGCAACACAAAGTGAGGCAAGGTGTATAAAATCATATTCACTCAATAAAAAAAACACTATTTTTTATGCAGTACTTGAGGCGTTAGCCTCATCATAGATCATCCTCTCTCACCTCGGAAAGCCTTTGCTACCAAACAACATGCCGTTTTCTAGTACTTTGTGGATTTTTCGCTCCGGGCTCTAACTCGAATTATTACGGTGCATCCCTAGGCTGTAAAACTAATTAGTACTTACCACGATTTGGTCAACCGTTACGAAATTAACTTTGAAAAGAAGTTTTTAAAACAAGATTGCTGGAATATAAATAACCTGAATACCAGTAGACTCAATCAAGAATTAGAAAAGTCTATTTAATACCATTTTAAAATTAAGACATAATGATCGTTTAAAAAATATTCTTTGTTTCCCTTATTTAGGAAAAAATCAAAAGTCTGCCCCGTGTGAGGATCGAACTCACAACTTTCAGATTTCTAAATTAGATTATAAGACTAACCCGCTGAAACTTAGAATGGTCTTCATTAGCTACAAGTAATTAGAACTCGCACTTTGATTGGATATCTGATGAAAGCAAGATATTTAGCATGGAATTTCGAATTCAAAGGAAGGCTTTTATACCCTTCTACTCTTCTAGGAAATGTGGTGGAATATACCGGTCATCTTGGGACTCCATTCTTGCTCTTGAGCGTGGGCTGTGAGGAGACGTATATTTGAGGAATTAATGAGATTTAGGATGTGTAGGCATATCTGTACGCATATATAGGGGATTAACGAGATGTAAGGTATATAGGTATATGTGGGGGATTACTGAGATGTAGGATGTGTAGGTATACGTAGGTTATTAATGATATGTAGGATGTGTAGGTATATGTGGGTGATTAATGAAATGTAGGATGTGTATGTATATGTGGCAGAGTAATGAGATGTAAGCTGTGTAGGTATATGTGGGGGATTAATGAGATGTTGGATGTGTAGGTATGTGTGGGGGATTAATGAGATGTAAGCTGTGTTGGTATATGTTGGGAATTAATGATATGTAGGATGTGTAGCTATATGTGGGGGATTAATGAGATGTAAGCTGTGTTGGTATATGTTGGGAATTAATGAGATGTAAGCTGTGTAGGTATATGTGAGGGATTAATGAGATGTAAGCTGTGTAGGTATATGTCGGGAATTAATGAGATGTAAGCTGTGTAGGTATATGTCGGGAATTAATGATATGTAGGATTTGTAGGTATATGTGGGGGATTAATGAGATGTAAGCTGTGTTGGTATATGTTGGGAATTAATAAGATGTAGGCTGTGTGGGTATATGTGGGGGATTAATGAGATGTAAGCTGTGTTGGTATATGTGGGGGATTACTGAGATGTAAGCTGTGTTGGTATATGTTGGGAATTAATGAGCTGTAGGCTGTGTGGGTATATGTGGGGGATTAATGAGATGTAAGCTGTGTTGGTATATGTGGGGGATTAATGAGATGTAAGCTGTGTTGGTATATGTTGGGAATTAATGAGCTGTAGGCTGTGTGGGTATATGTGGGGGATTAATGAGATGTAAGCTTTGTTGGTATATGTTGGGAATTAATGAGATGTAAGCTGTGTAGGTATATGTGGGGGATTAATTAGCTGTAGGCTGTGTAGTATATGTGGGAGATAAATGAGATGTAGGGTGTGTAGGTATATGTGGGGGATTAATGAGATGCAGGAAAAATTTCCCCGAAAGCCATAAAATAAATGTTTTATTCATCATGCAAGCTTGTTCGGTCAAGATGGCTGGATATTGGCCTGGTTCTTTTTTTGCGTGTTTATGGACCTCAACTCCGTCTCGGTCCATAAACACACAAAAAAAGAACTTGAACAATATCCAGCCATCTTGACCTCACACTTGGTCAATAGCCTATTAATACACCTTGTCTCACTTTGTGTTGCATTGTGCCTTGAACAAAAAACAAAAAATTAAAATCGCCCAATATGGGACTTGAACCCATGACCCTCAGATTAAAAGTCTGATGCTCTACCGACTGAGCTAACCGGGTGGCTCATACAAATGATGAGACAAATGATGGATGTGGGTATATGTGGGGATTAATGAGATGTAAGCTGTGTAGGTATATGTGGGGGATTAATGAGATGTAGGCTGTGTAGGTATATGTGGGGGATTAATGAGATGTAAGCTGTGTTGGTATATGTTGGCAATTAATGAGATGTAGTCTGTGTGGGTATATGTGGGGGATTAATGAGATGTAAGCTGTGTAGGTATATGTGGGGGATTAATGAGATGTAAGCTGTGTTGGTATATGTTGGAAATTAATGAGATGTAGGCTGTGTGGGTATATGTGGGGGATTAATGAGATGTAAGCTGTGTAGGTATATGTGGGGGATTAATGAGATGTAAGCTGTGTTGGTATATGTTGGGAATTAATGAGATGTAGGCTGTGTGGGTATATGTGGGGGATTAATGAGATGTAAGCTTTGTTGGTATATGTTGGGAATTAATGAGATGTAGGCTGTGTTGGTATATGTTGGGAATTAATGAGATGTTGGCTGTGTGGGTATATGTGGGGGATTAATGAAATGTAGGATGTGTATGTATATGTGGCAGAGTAATGAGATGTAAGCTGTGTAGGTATATGTGGGGGATTAATGAGATGTAGGCTGTGTAGGTATATGTGGGGGATTAATGAGATGTAAGCTGTGTTGGTATATGTTGGCAATTAATGAGATGTAGTCTGTGTGGGTATATGTGGGGGATTAATGAGATGTAAGCTGTGTAGGTATATGTGGGGGATTAATGAGATGTAAGCTGTGTTGGTATATGTTGGAAATTAATGAGATGTAGGCTGTGTGGGTATATGTGGGGGATTAATGAGATGTAAGCTGTGTAGGTATATGTGGGGGATTAATGAGATGTAAGCTGTGTTGGTATATGTTGGGAATTAATGAGATGTAGGCTGTGTGGGTATATGTGGGGGATTAATGAGATGTAAGCTTTGTTGGTATATGTTGGGAATTAATGAGATGTAGGCTGTGTTGGTATATGTTGGGAATTAATGAGATGTTGGCTGTGTGGGTATATGTGGGGGATTAATGAAATGTAGGATGTGTATGTATATGTGGCAGAGTAATGAGATGTAAGCTGTGTAGGTATATGTGGGGGATTAATGAGATGTAGGCTGTGTAGGTATATGTGGGGGATTAATGAGATGTAAGCTGTGTTGGTATATGTTGGCAATTAATGAGATGTAGTCTGTGTGGGTATATGTGGGGGATTAATGAGATGTAAGCTGTGTAGGTATATGTGGGGGATTAATGAGATGTAAGCTGTGTTGGTATATGTTGGAAATTAATGAGATGTAGGCTGTGTGGGTATATGTGGGGGATTAATGAGATGTAAGCTGTGTAGGTATATGTGGGGGATTAATGAGATGTAAGCTGTGTTGGTATATGTTGGGAATTAATGAGATGTAGGCTGTGTGGGTATATGTGGGGGATTAATGAGATGTAAGCTTTGTTGGTATATGTTGGGAATTAATGAGATGTAGGCTGTGTTGGTATATGTTGGGAATTAATGAGATGTTGGCTGTGTGGGTATATGTGGGGGATTAATGAGATGTAAGCTTTGTTGGTATATGTTGGGAATTAATGAGATGTAAGCTGTGTAGGTATATGTGGGGGATTAATTAGCTTTAGGCTGTGTAGTATATGTTGGAGATAAATGAGATGTAGGGTGTGTAGGTATATGTGGGGGATTAATGAGATGCAGGATGTGTAGGTATATGTGGGGGATTAACGAGATGTAGGCTGTGTAGGTATATGTGGGGGATTAATGAGATGTAGGATGTGAAGGTATATGTGGGAAATTAGCGAAATGTAGGCTCTTTAGGAATATGGGGGGATTAATGATATGTAAGATGGGTAGATATATGTGGGGGATAAATAAGATGTAGGATGTGTAGGTATATGTGGAAGATTGATTAGATGTAGGCTGTGTAGGTATATGTGGGGGATTAATGAGATGCAGGATGTGTAGGTATATGTGGGGGATTAATGAGATGTAGGCTGTGTAGGTATATGTGGGGGTTTAATGAGATGTAGGATGTGTAGATATATGTTGGGGATCAATAAGATGTAGGCGGTATAGGATTATGTTGGGGATTAATGAGATGTGGGATGTGTTGGTATATGTAAGGGATTAATGAGATGTAGGATGTGTAGGTATATGTGGGGGATAAATGAGTTGTAGGATGTGTAGGTATATGTGGGGGTTTAATGAGATGTAGGATGTGTAGGTATATGTGGGGGTTTAACGAGATGTAAGATATGTAGGTATATGTGGGGGATAAATGAGTTGTAGGATGTGTAGGTATATGTGGGGGATTAATGAGATGTAGGATGTGTAGGTATATGTGGGGGTTTAACGAGATGTAAGATATATAGGTATATGTGGGGGATAAATGAGTTGTAGGATGTGTAGGTATATGTGGGGGTTTAATGAGATGTGGGATGTGTTGGTATATGTAAGGGATTAATGAGATGTAAGATGTGTAGGTATATGTGGGGGTTTGACGAGATGTAAGATATGTAGGTATATGTGGGGGATAAATGAGTTGTAGGATGTGTAGGTATATGTGGGGCATTAATGAGATGTAGGATGTGTAGGTATATGTTGGGGTTTAATGAGATGTAAAATGTGTAGGTATATGTGGGGGATAAATGAGTTGTAGAGATGTGAAGGTATATATGGGAGATTAATTAGATGTAGGCTGTGTAGGTATATGTGGGGGATAAATGAGATTTAAGTAGGCGTAGGTATATGTGGGAGATTAATAAAATGTAGGATATGTAGGTATATGTGGGAGATAAATGAGATATAGGCTGTGTAGTTTTATGAGGGGAAATAATGAAATGCAGGCTTGGGGGAGATATTGGGGGAGTTGAGATAGAATAGTTGATTATATTACTTATATTTGGTGGGGGGGGGGCGTTGAAGTAGAATACTTGACTATCTATGCAGGAGGTATTGTTTTAAGAGAGATTAAGTGAGATAAGGAAAGATATGTACATTGCGGTGGAATTAATTGGCCGCCCAACCATCCGGGTGGTGTCGCACTTATAAAGCGAAACAACAAAAGACTTGGATGTGAGCCAATGAGAAAACACTTACGTCACGGTCAAACCGGACAGACGAGTTTCTGACACTGGCTTGATTTGATTATTCAAAATGGCGGACAAACCTTGTAACGTTTTAATATGTTAATTTGCCAAACATTCTTTATATGCACGCTTATGTTCTGTAACGACTATATAATTTATGCTATAAAGTAATATAATATACGCGTTCACCATTTTTATCTTGAGTTACAGTAGTCGGATTAAGCCTTGATTGGCATGGTTCATTGTAAGGTTCTTTCTGCGATCTAATATTACATGTTGCAGCGAAAGGGTAGTTCAAATTCGTCGACAACGTATATCGTCTGCGAATGCCGCGAAAAAAACCTCCGGCGCCTCGCCGCCGAAAGCAACGCAATCTACAATGTTATTCCTCCAGATATCATTGTCACTGCAACATTTAAATTTGATCTGAGGTCAATCAAGTAGCGAGGTCCGCGAGAATTGGAAGCTATGGAAAAAGTAATGTAATTACTACTTGGTTTGGAGCGGAAAAGCCCCGAGCATCAACCCATCGAATAATCAAGCACGCGATTGATGACGATGGCCTTTAAGTGTTCAAAACCTTCAGCTGTACTGATCATGAAGAAGAAGATGTAAACGATTGGCGTGTAGTTATTGGTATAAAGATGAAAAGGTACTGATCGGCGAAGTAACGTAAACGAGATAGTTCCAGCAGGAGGGACACACTTCAGTACCGAAACGCTTGACGACTTTATAGCTGAGTTATAAAAGAACCTTGACGAGGAGCCGCAATTATTGTTTACGGCATTTTACGATACTCTCATCTGCGATCGATCGTTCTTGGGATGAACATGAGCAAACCACACAAGCAGCCTCTTAGGATGAGAGACTGACCTCCCATGTAAATGGGAGCTTAAGCAATGCCGTCGGCGACGCCAAGGACTATATGCCTTGTAAAAATTGAATTTAGTATATTTTACGATTTTGATTTTCGATTCGCGTCAAGATTATTATGCATCGATCTTAACGGAGCTGTCCTGCATATCATTTCATTTCTCAGTGATTCATTTGTAATCAGTGCAACCGTCGTGGTACACGTTCTCTAGAAAATGCAGAATTTTGGTCATTTCAGGTTCTTGTTTTGAAGAGAAGGCAGGATTGGACAAGCGTGAGAAATTTTGAGCTTGAGATTAAACTAAAACTGCGTTATCGATCTGTCTGCTCTTTCATTAGTTTTAAATGCCAGGGTTTAAGTCGCGACTATACATCGATAAGCATTCAATTTACTCTTATCGACACGATCAGTTTATCCTGCTCAAGGGTGATTGTTATAGAGACTTAACTGCATTCTTATAGCTTTTATTCGAGTGTTAATAAGAACCTCAAAGAGCTGAATTTGATAGTATATTTAACTGACACTCATTTAACCTCGGTAAGCTACAGGTTCTGTTCTCAATCTTTGATCATCATTGTCTTTGTTATTCTGTCACTACATGTATTTATGTTTCCATTCTAAATTCATGAAAGTCTATGAAAGGTTCAAGGCCTGTTATAACCCAAGAAGCGAAATGTGACGTAACCATCCCGTTTGTCGCATGCTCCTGTCTCCGCATTTCACGTTTTAGTGGGAACAAACGAACCGCCACCACCTGACATGAAGATACCGTAAATCCTCGAATTAGCGCCCCCACTCTCGAATAAGCGCCCCCTTCAAATAAGCGCCCCTCCTATCGGCCAAAATTTAAAATAACCGCCTCCCTCCTCGAATGAGCGCCCCCCTCCGCTTCCCCCATTTTGTGGACGAGTAATGAGGCAGCGAAGGATGTATACGGTTTTCGTCGTGTGGTATCAGATTTGTGCATTGTTTCAGTTTATGAACACGTAAAGTTTGGAAAAAAGTACAAGTACTAACGGTGCCGCAATTTAAAGTTTAGGATCAGCTTTTTATGTCGATAAACAGCTTATGTTTTTGTTTACGCGCAAATGATTTATTAAAAAAATGATCATGTCAGGTCACGATTTGGAAAAAAATAAACAAGCGCCCCCCCCCCTTCGATTAAGCGCCCCCCGTCTTCTCCTAAATTTGAAATAAGGGACCCGAGCGCTAATTCGAGGATTTACGGTATCTGCAAAGCTTCCGTTAACACTTCCACCAGAGTATCCTCCCCCTACCCCTGGTACATAAATAGATGATGCTCCACCTCCACCAAACCCGCCATCGCAACAGTCACGATAATCTTGAGATCCGCCTCTTCCACCCTTTAGAAATGATTGCGCTGCCGATTCATTGCACTGCATGATTGCCTGGCTGTGATTGAAGCATTCACCATCACCACTGAATCCTGCGCCACTGTATCCTTCAACTAATTCCCACCAAACTCATGGTTCAACACAAGTCAACCGGCCGCACTGTCCAACGGTGCCAAGCATCAATCCTTTAGCGTCACTCGCTTGTCCTGGTCCGCCGTCTCATATATTGCTCCCCTCCACTCCCGCCAGCAATACTGAGGGGGATACTGGTGGAAGGAAAAAACACAAATGATCCCCACCGCCACCACTTCTGTATTGCGGAGGACGTTTAGCACCTCGCTGGCCCACCAACACAATAAGTTTGGTTCCCTCCTTAACATGGAATGTACCGTTTATCCTCACCCCCTTACCCCCGTATGATCCACCGCCTGCGGCACAGCACATGTCAACGTAGTAGTAGCCAGTTAAGGGTGCACTCCACTCTTGCAGACCATTTGTCACGTTTATATTTCAAGGGAGGAGCCTTCGTACTCGGCATTTGAAGTTGAACCTTCCTTGCCAGTAGTGTTAAGTCTACTGAAGTGAAACTCAAGTTCTGAAAAACAAAATGGCGCGTGTGTATGGATTATTGTATAACCTCGCAGATCCCAAAACTCTCACAAACTCACTACTGCGACAAATTCACCTTTCTCAACTTCAAGTTGCTCAATAGCTAAGTGTTTCACTTCAACGGTTTCGCTTTATTGATGAAAAATAAATGCTTTTTATTGAGAAAACTGGTCTTGTTTTCACAGCTAATTACCAAGTGGCGGAAATGGAACCATGCTAAATTTTTAATCAACTGTGTTGTTATTGATTTGCGTTATTAAATCAATACTTGTCCTCAGATAAAACACCATTAGGAAAATAAAAACTTTTTGTTAAATCTGTAATGACCCGTGTTATGAGGTTTTTAGCCATTCATTGACAAAACGACAACCTTTCGTCTACAATTCAAACAGAAATAATCGTCAAATGCACCTTGGCCTAGTTAAATTCCTTTATTCGAGTATTTTCATTTAAAAAAAGGTCGCTGAAATGGTGTAAATTTTTAACGGAATGACCATGCTTATAGCACTAGAGCCCCAAGTACTTCGTTAATTTGAGAGTTACTGCCATTTCTGCATTTTGCGGCCATTCCTACCCGTGTGACACAATGCGTTTCTTCGGCTCGTGTCTCAGTGAAGCTCAAGTTGAACACGGCGCGCGTTTGCGAAAAAAAAAAAAGAAACTGAAACACAACTCTTTTGAGTCTACCTACATGGGTGAATTATTATATGGAAGAGCCCCGGCAATAATTTTAGTTCTAGGTTCTTACCCGTTTTTACTCCTGACCACGGCAGCTTGTATGAACATGAAAACGTGTCTTTCTTCTCGTCAAACAAACAAGAACCACCATTGAGGCATCCAGTCATGAGGCAGCCCTAATATCAAACAAACAAACAAACAAACAAACAAACTATAAAGCAGGCACAGGGGGGGTGTAATTTGTAATGGGGTGAATGAAATGTTTTCCAGCTTATACGACTTTCATTAAAACTGTATTAGCTTGTATTTACCGCCTGACAACAAAGTACAACCTAAATTGAGAGTCATCTGCTCGCAAACATGGGCAAACCACGCTCAAGAGCAAGGGGTAAGTGCCAAGATGACCGGTATATTACAACAAATTTCCTTGCAGAATCGAGGCTGAAAAGCTGTACTTTGAATTCAAAATTCCACGCTAAATATCTCGCTTTGATAGCCGATCAAAGTGTGGGTTCTAATCACTTGTCACCAATGAACACAGTTACTAACTGTGCCAATGAAGACCATGCTAAGTTTCAATACAAACCCTTCGGCTGCCTCGTTAGCATAGTAGGCAGCGCGTCAGTCTCATAATCTGAATTACAAAATTTGAAGATCGTGAGTTCGATCCTCACAAGGGGCGGACATTCGAGAATTCTCTCTATTTTATTGCAATCTTTTTTCTCTTTCGATTATCTGAGTTAAAGTATAAACAGGGAATTTCTTTTTTTACCATCATTATGTCTTAATTTTGAAATAGTATTATAATATAGAGAGGACCCTGCGCAGGCTCTGATTGGTCAAAAACCCATGTTTTATCAGAGTATAAAACATAGAAGAGGCTTATTTTATGTTTTTCGCCGCATTGCCTGCGGCTCGTGTTTTTTACATTTCCCTCATGTTCTCAAATGCCCGTCGTGTTTTATCACAGTGTAATACACGGCTTACGTTTCTTTATTTGTTAATTTAATAGACTATTCCACTGAGCCCTCTTTGATTTTTGATTGAGTCTGTTTTTATTCAGGTTATTTATATTCCAAAAATCTTTTCTTAAAAGTTTTCCTCAAAGTTAATTTCGTAACAGTCGACCAAATCTTGGTAAGTACTAATTGGTTTTAGAGGCTAAGGATGCACCGTACTAATTCGATTTAGCGCCCGGGACGCTAAATCAACAAAATACCAGAAAACGGCATGGTTTTAGGTAGTAAAGACTTTATGAGGCAAGAGAGGAAGATCTATGATGAGGCTAATACCTCAAGTAAAACAGAGGACATACCGCTATTTTTACTGAGTGGATATGACCCTTTATTATATGGCTAGCTCCGTGAGCGGACAATATGAATTAAATCCTGCGCTGTGATAGGCTGCCCGAGCTGGCAAGATGGAGCTATCTTGCCCGCTCGGGACTAGCGGCTGTGTCCCGCAGGAAAAATTTGCCCGAAAGCCATAAAATAAATGTTTTATTCATCATGCAAGCTTGTTCGGTCAAGATGGCTGGATATTGGCCTGGTTCTTTTTTTGCGTGTTTATGGACCTCAACTCCGTCTCGGTCCATAAACACACAAAAAAAGAACTTGAACAATATCCAGCCATCTTGACCTCACGCTTGGTCAATAGCCTATTAATACACCTTGTCTCACTTTGTGTTGCATTGTGCCTTGAACAAAAAACAAAAAATTAAAATCGCCCAATATGGGACTTGAACCCATGACCCTCAGATTAAAAGTCTGATGCTCTACCGACTGAGCTAACCGGGTGGCTCATACAAATGATGAGACAAATGATGGAATTTTGTCGTGAAACCAGTGCACATTAATGATATTATCGTGACTCTAAAAACCGTATCAGTTGTGGACATCTAATTCTGGTGATATCGAGAATTGCTGTCGGCCTCCATTCCTCTTTGGCTCCATAATATTGCACAGTTTTGAGCTCGGGCTTATCAGATGGGTTTTTTTAGAGAAGAAGCGGTGTAAATCGAAACCGAAATAAGTAAATGAATTGATGTATGATTGCAAACGTCACGTTACAGCTGAGCGTCTCTGAAGTGGCTTTAAGAGTCGCTGGCATAGAAAATTCCTCAGTTCACTGAAAAGCTTTACATTATCTTCACGTGCGGTCAATCAAAGCCATTTCAATTGACAATTAACAAAAACTAGACCCAATTCATTCCCTGTATTTTGTAATGGAGTGACGGGTCTGTATTCTAGGTTAAACGGCTCTCAATGAAACTGCATCACCGGCTGACAGCAAAGGACAACCTACTTGGTGTAAGTCATCTTCTCGCACACACGGGCAAACCACGTCCAAGAGCAAGAGGTAAGTGCTAAGATGACCGGTATATTACAACACATTTCCCAGCAGAATCGAGGGTAAAATCCGTACTTTGACTTCAAAATTCCACGTTAAATATCTCACTCACCAGTCAAAGTGCGAGTTCTAATTACTCGTCGCTGATGAAGACCATGCTACGTTCTAGAGGGAACCCTTCAAGTGCCTCGTTAGCACAGTAGGCAGCGCGTCAGTCTCATAATCTGAATTAGAAATGTGACGTTTTGAGTTCGATCCTCAAACGGGGCAGACTTTTAAGAACGTTCTCTCTTTTTTTGAAATCTTTTTTCTCTTTCGATTATCTCAACTAAAGGAAACAAGAAATATCTTTCAAACGATCATTACGTTTTAATTTTCAAATGGTATCAAATAGACTTTTCCATTGAGCCCTCCTTGATTCTTGAATGAGTCTACTGGTATTCAGGTTCTTTTCACTGTATTTGAGGTCTCGATACGTTTGACGGACTGATAACAGAATTGGAAACAATTATGAGCAATACTCGTCTTTTTTTATTAAAATGTATTCTGATTTTTAACCATAAACTTTCATTTATGGTCCTTTATAAATATATTTAATTTCAGTCTAACTCAGAAATGTTGTTTTTGATACTTATATTCCAACAATCGTCTTTTTAAAACTTGTTCTCAAAGTTAATTTCATAACAGTCGATCAAATCGTGGTAAGTCCTCATTAGTTTTACAGGCTAGGAATGTACCGTAATAATTCCATTTAGCCCCAAGGGCACTAAATGAACAAAGTACTAGCTAGAAAACGACAAGTTCTTTTTGGTGCTTGAAGCTCTATGAGGCAGGAGAGGATAATCTATCCGGATGAGGCATAAAAAATAGAATTATAGCGGAGCCCCGGCAGCGCGAAGGGCCGTCAAGCGGAGCCCCATACTCATGTAGGAAAGAAAAAGAAACCCATGAGTTGATTTTCTGATGGTTATAATGGCTAGCTCGTGGGCGCGTACGCACGACGGTGACGACGGCGACGCAGTTGCCCAACCTGGCGGCCATACTCCAAATAATAGGTTGACAGACATGCAGCCTTGGTTTACCGTGCACTTCCTTGATATTGGACATCCATGTTATCATCAATTGACACCTGTCAAAACAAGGTATCCGCTGATCAGTATCTCGTGACCATGTCGTGGCTCAAGTTTACAGCTCCTCGAGGTCACATGTTTTTTTTGAAGTTGACCGCTGACCAAGTGCTGGTTATACATTGGATCGCAGGCTCATATTAGGTTAACTTGTTGGAAACATGGCAGGATTGCTCGGAAGCCGGTTAACGCTAACCCGGGATTAAAAGTTAACCAAATTATAACTTTTTCTTCTATACAAATGTGTTTTGCTGTTTTGTTTTGTGTATAGGGTGATTATTAAAACTCAAAACGGAAGGCCAAACAATATACAGAAAACTTCACCGCAAAGTTACAAAACTCAAATCAAAATTCTACCTTTTTCTGGGTTAGCTTAATCGGGCTTTGGACAACCCGGCCTAGGAGCTACGCTTTTAGCCTGGCCTAGATCTATATATTCGCCCAGTATGGGACTTGAATCCATGACCTTCAGATTAAAAGTCTGATGCTCTACCGACTGAGCTAACCGGGCGGTTCATACAAATGACGAGACAAAAGATGGAACTTTGTCTTGATGCGGTGCACATTATTAGTATTATCGTGAAACTAAAAATAGTACCAGTTGTGGACTTCTAAATGCTCGCTAATACCGAAAAATGCAGTTGACCTCCATTCCCCTCTGGCTCCATATCGATGCATAACATTTCACTGTTCTGGCTCATTAGATGCAGGTTTTTAAAAGGAAAACCAAAATCCAAACCGAGATAAAATCAATTTGCTCCGTTCAATTTACAACGGAGTGACTGAAATGTTTTTCAGGTTATACGACTTTCACTGGAACTGTATAACTGGCTGACAGCAAAGTCAGGTAACCTAATTGTAAGTCATCTCTTGCATCTCATTAATCCCTAACATATACCTACACATCCTACATATCATTAATCCCTTTCATGTACCTATACATCCTACATCTCATTAATCCCCAACATATACCTACACATCCTACATCTCATTAATCCCCCACATATACCTATACAGCCTGCATCTCATTAATCCCTTACATATATCTAAAGATCCTACATCTCATTAGTCCCCCACATATACCAACACAGCTTACATCTCAAAATGTCAATACCAAATGTCATAGATCTCGAAGATATCGCTGCTATTCAGACTCCTGATATCTGGCAAGTTTCTTCACTCCCCCTGGAACCCCTAATCGGGCAAATTATCAAAAGGAAATGAAATAATAAAATCCATTAAGAAACGTCAGTGTTGTTTTTGGATTATTTAAAGATGGCAAAATTTTGACCCATTTCAGTTAAGCTAAAAGGGGAAAAGGAAATTACTCTGGCCTGCCTAGCTTGGTTTACATGTTTTTAATATACTATATTCAATTCAAAATGGAATTCAAAATGGCGTCCCTAGTGGAGTTAGTTTTGGTGTCACTAGTGGAGTCAGTGGTGGTGTGTCGATAAAGGGAATTTGACTGCGATGAATAGGCCTTGCTATTATGAAACACAGAAGGAGAGCTGTCATAATGGGATAATTTAGAAGGAAAAATGTTTCGTTGTTGTTTTGCTTTTGCAACATAGGGTGTCTGAAATGTTTTCCAGGTTATACGACTCTCCCTGAAACCAAGATATCATAATCTCTCTCTGAAACTGTATCACCGGCTCAGCATGAAAGTACATCATACTTGTTGAAAGTAATCTCCTCGCACACATGGGCAGCCCACGCCTAAGAGCAAGAGGTAAGTGCCAAGATGACCGGTATATAACAAAACATATCCCTGCAGAGTCGAGGCTAATAGTCGTACTTTGAATTCATGGCTGTCGAAAGTTCGAGTTCTAATTAATTACTTGTCGCTAGTGAAGATTATGCTAAGTTTCCAAGGTAGTTTTCCAGGTGCCTCGTTAGCGCAGTAGGCAGCGCGTCAGTCTCATAATCCGAGTTAGAAATCTGAAGGTCGTGAGTTCGATCCTCACACGGGGCAGTCTTTTCAGTTTTTTTCTCTTTATCGAAATCTCCTTTTTTGTTCTTTTTAAAGGAAACGAGGAATATCTTTTAAACGATCCTTTATGTCTTAATTTTAAAATAGTGTTATATAGACTTTTCCATTTAGCTCTTCTTGATTCTTGATACTGGTATTCAGGGTTTTTTCATTGCGTTGGGGCTGGATGATGACAGAAGTGGAAACAAATTATAGACTTGATACTCATCTTTTTCATTCAAATATATTCTGATTTTTAACTAAAAACTTTCATTAATAAACAGGTTGAACTTCAATCGAACTAAGAAATGTTCTTTTTGATATTTAAATTCGTAACAGTCGATCAAATCGTGTCAAGTTCTAATTAGTTTTACAGGGCGTGCACCGTAGCAAGAGGCTATGATAAGAAAAATTAAGAAAACAAACAAACAATAAAATCGCCCAATATGGGACTTGAACCCATGACCCTCAGATTAAAAGTCTGATGCTCTACCGACTGAGCTAACCGGGCGGCTCATGCAAATCAGGAGACAAATGACGAGACAAATGATGGCGTGAACTTGATCTTGATATGGTGCACAGTATTGATGAAACTAAAAACCGTTTCAGTTGTAGAGAGAATTGCAGTTGGCCTCCATTCCTCTTTGGCTCCATAACATTGCACTGTTTTGAGCTCTGGCTTATCAGAAGCAGCTTTTTAAAAGAATAACCTGTAAATCCAAACCGACATATTTGATGAATTAATGTATGACTGCAAAGGTCACGTTACAGCTGCGCTTTTGAGAATTCTCGCCCTTTTATCGCAATATTTTTTCTCTCTCAATTATCTCAATTAAAGCATGAACAGGGAATATATTTTTTTTTACGATTATTATCTCTCAATTTTAAAGACATTAACTAGACTTTTCCATTGAGCCCTCCTTGATTCTTGATTGAGTTTACTAGTATTCAAGTTATTTATATTCCAACAATCTTTTTTTGAAAACGTCTTCTCAAAGTTAATTTCGTAACAGTCGACAAAATCGCGGTTAGTACTAATTAGTTTACAGGCTAGGGATGCACCGTAATAATTCGATTTGGCGCTCGGGACGCTAAATCAACAAAGTACTAGGAAACGGCATGTTGTTTGGTAGTAAAGGCTGCAAAGGCTTTCTGAGGCAAGAGAAGAAGATCTATGATGAGGCTAACATCTCAAGTATTGCATAGGAAATAGCGCTTTTTTACTGTATGGGTATGATTTCATACACCTTGCATCACTTTGAGTTGCATTGTGTGTCTTGAACAAAGACAAAAAATAGAATCGCCCAATATGGGACTTGAACCCATGACCCTCAGATTAAAAGTCTGATGCTCTACCGACTGAGCTAACCGGGCGGCTCATACAAAATGGCGTTGCAAATAGTGGAACTTTGTCGTGATACCAGTGCACATTATTGATATTATCGTGACACTAACACCTGTATCAGTTGTGGACCTCTAATTCTGGTCATACCGAGAATTGCAGTCGGCCTCCATTCGTATTTGGCTCCATGCACCATTTTGAGCTCGGGCTTACCAGATGCAGCTTTTTAAAGAAGAAGTTTTAAATCCAAACCGACATGAAATGAATTGATGTATGATTGCAAAGGTCAAGTTGAAGGCTGCGCCCCCCTAAAGCGGCTTTAAGAGTCGCTGGCAAAGAAAGTTCCTCAGTTAATTGAATAGCTTTGCATTTATCTACACGCCAGTATCAGTTCAAAGCCATTTCAATTGACAACACGCAAAAACAAGAGTCAATTTGCTCCGTGTAATTTGTAATGGAGTAACTAAAATGTTTTCCAGGTTATACGACTCTCATTAGAGAGGTTAAGCATGACGTTAACGGCAGACGGCAAACGGCAAAGATAACTTCTGATTTTGAGTTCTTTTCTTCTAATCCGTAAATAAAGCACACAAAATTGGAATAATGTCTCTTACTATTCATTGCAAATACCGATAACTTCCTGTCCATTGAACCTCTATCACCGGCTGACAACAAAGTAAAACATACTTGTTGAAAGGCGTATCCTGTACATATGGGAAAGGCCACGCCCAAGAGCAGGAAGTAAGTGTCAAGATGACCGGTACATTACAACGTATTTCCTAGCAGAATCGAGGGGTGTAAAAGCCGTACTTTGAATTCAAAATTCCACTCTAAATATCTCGCTTTGATAGGAGATCAAAGTGCGAGCTCTTATTACTTGTCGCTAATGAAGACCATGCTAAGTATCAGAGCAAACCCTTTAGCTGCCTCGTTAGCGCAGTAGGCAGCGTGTCAGTGTCATAATCTGAATTAGGAATGTGAAAGTCGTGAGTTCGATCCTCACACGGGGCAGACTATGTACTTATTGACTGAGTGGGAGGGCCGGACGGGAAAATATTTGGCTCGAGGTCCGTACGTTCTGACCGAAAGCCAAATATTTTTCCGTCCGGCCCGACCTTACTCAGTCAATAAGCATTTTATCATATGACCACTTGTGTTGAAAATTTTGAAAATTCTGTTTGAACCTAAATAGGACGCGATCACATAACATGAGACGGCCGCGCGCGGAACAACTACAATAAAAACTTGTCAGTTATTTCTTCGCATTGAACAAGAAACTCACAAGTCATCGAAAAACACGACTCATTTTTTCATGTAAAGTCCACAATTACAATTCACGCTAAAAAGCCAACAGAAAGTTGACATAAAGCTGTCAACAATATGTCAAAACCATCAAAAACTTAGCGAGGGACAAACGCTCGCTTCACGTTCCACTGAAATTGTTCACAAATCTTCTTCATCTTGGATTTTCTTGTACAAGGGAGAACCAGCAACTCAATATTAATGACGCCGATGTTGGGTCTCGCAAACAGTGCCTGGGTCTACTGACTTTGCCGGCTTTGCTGTGTAGCGGAAATTACACCATTAAACACAAGCGAGTTTTATTATCTGGATGAACTGTACGGTAATGAAATTGTGTTCGTACTCAGTTTTGTCTCTTCAAAGAACACTGAAGTAGAAACTGCAGAGCAATTTATCCTACTGTACACAAGGTATGTTTGTCATTTCTCTGGTTTAACAAACTTCTCCCAGAAACTCTGGAAACTCGAAGAGAACCTTTAACTGATTTAAGCTTATATCGTACTTTGTTTTCTTCGCGTTGCTGGTTTTCTTGCTTTTGACGCACGATGAATTCTTTGATGCATTCCACTGAAAGAAGTTTCGCCTCAAGACTGTTTGCTTATTCCAAAGGTTAACGGTCGGACGGTTCATCCAGAAAAGTTGTTTTCTTGAACGCCTACAGGTTTGCTTGTTGTTGGCTTCTGAGGAAGTTGTGAACTTCTTCGTTTGCGATGAGTGTTGACTTTCTTTCAAAGCTTTCGGAGTAGTTCTGCATCGGATAGTTCGCCTGAATAGTAGAATTCACTCTCAGAATGTTAACTTTCATCACTCATCTTGAAGAGAACAAACTTTTGCAGCAAAAAAAGTTCTTTTTGCCATTAACTCCCATCGATTTTGCTGTACGCGTTTCTAGTAGGTCCGCACGCATTTCTAGTAGGGCCGTACGGGTTTTTCTGGCCCTATCACTTCGACGCGTACGGCCCTCATACGGGACCTTTTTCTTATGGTTTTCCAAGGAAATTGCGCGCGGGGCCGTACGGGTCATATGACAATTTTGATTATTTCTCTTTCATCGAAATCTTTGCTCTTTCTCGTTTATTTTTATGAAAGAAAACAAGTAATAATCTCGTTTAACAATCACTATAACTTGAAATAGTATTAAATATATTTTTCCATTGAGCCCTCCTTGATTCTTGATTGAATCTACTGGTATTCAGGTACTGGTTTTTAGTCTCACCCTTTTCCAGAAGGTTGCAACCCTCACCAACATTTCATTTGTAATACCAAGAGCCAAATGCCCGAATTTCATAGCGCAATTAAAATATTACGATATGACACATCACAAAGGAATATTGTAGCCCAGTAAACGGTATACATCTTTGGTAGTAAAGACTTAATGAGACTAACACCTCAAGAACAGCAGATCAGAGGACAGAGTGCCATTTTTACTGAGTGGACATGACTTTATAGACCTTGCCTCACTTTGCACAGAAAACAAAAAATGTAATTAATCACCCAATATGGGAGTTGAACCCATGACCCTCAGATTAAACGTCTGATGCTCTACCAACTGAGCTAACCGGGAGGCTCTTACAAATGACGTGACAAAAGATGGAACTTTGTCTTGATGCGGGGCACCGTATTCAGATTATCGTGACTCTAAAAACCGTATTAGTTGTCTCGGACTTCTAATTGCTCGCTAATACTAAAAAATGGAAGCAGTTCGCTTCCATTCCTCTCTCTCTCGATCCATAGCATTGCACACTTATTAATTCCCCACATATACCTATACAGCCAACATCTTATTAATTCCCCACATATACATACACATCCTACATCTCATTAATCCCCTACATATACCTACATAGCTCATGCTATTTTGATAAAACACAGCAAGAGAGCTGCCACAAAGGGATAATTTGGACGGATAAATATTTTTTTGTAGTTTTGCTTCGGGCCATTTTAGTATGATTAGTGGCCGAATGTCAGCCAGCCCTGGCTGGATACAGTGCTTCGACGCTGCAAATGGCCGAGTCTTGGAGTTGAGGTTCTCAGTGAATCTTTATCTCATCATCATTGTCGAATCTGTATTCACTTAGCTTTTAATTAACTGACGTATTGAAAGTAGAATTCTATGGAGATATTGTTAGAGAAAATAATTGGAAAACACCATGTGGTTTGAGACGGTTAACAGCCAATTTCACGCTTATTACATTGAAATACGACATGATTTTTTAGCTATTTATCGCATGGTAGCCTGAAAATCGTCACGTACTACGAGATCTGCATTCACTTAGCTTTCAATTACTGTAGTAACTTTAGAAATCTGTTGAGATGTTCTGGTGAAAATTATTTACACGACACGGTTAGCATTCAGTTGTGAATATAAAAGATATATGGCTCGTGATGCACGTCAATCTTGGGAACATTTTCTGAAATGCTTGAAACCCTTTGGCATGTGTGCAGCCTCTATAGAAAGAGGCTTCAATAAAAGGGAGAAAATTCTAAAAAATGTGCCCCGTGTGAGGATTGAACTCACGACCTTCAGATTTCTAATTCAGATTATGAGACTGACGCGCTGCCTACTGCGCTAACGAGGCACCTGTCAGGTTTGGGCTGGAATTTACAGGTAGCATGGTATTCATTTAGCGACAAGTAATTAGAACTCTCACTTTGATGGCTAATAAGGCAAGATATTTAGCGTGGAATTTTGAGTTCAAAGTACGGCTCTTATACCCTTCGATTCTACTAGGAAATGCTTTGTAATATACTGGTCATCTTGGCACTTAACTTCTTACTCTTGGGCGTGGTTTGCCCGTGTGTGCGAGGAGACGACTTACTATTTAGGTTGTACTTTGTTGTCAGCCAGTAACTGAATACAGTTTCAGTGAGAGTCGTATAACCTGAAAAACATCTCAGTCACTCCGTTGCAAGTTACACGGAGTAAATTGCAAACAAACATCAATTCATTTTTTTTTTCATCAATTCATAACTTTTCCTTTCAATAAACTGTATCTAATAAGCCAGAGTTCAAAACGGTGCATTGTTATGGATCGATATGGAACCAGAGGGGAATGGAGGCCAACTGCATTTTTTGGTATTAGCGAGTATTTAGAAGTCCACAACTGGTACTGTTTTTAGTTTCACGATAATATTAGTACTGTGCACCGCATCAAGACAAAGTTCCATCATTTGTCTCATTGTATGTATGAGCCGCCCGGTTAGCTCAGTCGGTAGAGCTTCAGACTTTTAATCTGAGGGTCATGGGTTCAAGTCCCATATTGGGCGATTCTATGTTTTGTTTTTTGTTCAAGACACAATGCAACACAAAGTGAGGCAAGGTGTATAAAATCATATTCACTCAATAAAAAAAACACTATTTTTTATGCAGTACTTGAGACGTTAGCCTCATCATAGATCATCCTCTCTCACCTCATAAAGCCTTTGCTACCAAACAACATGCCGTTTTCTAGTACTTTGTGGATTTTTCGCTCCGGGCTCTAACTCGAATTATTACGGTGCATCCCTAGGCTGTAAAACTAATTAGTACTTACCACGATTTGGTCAACCGTTACGAAATTAACTTTGAAAAGAAGTTTTTAAAACAAGATTGCTGGAATATAAATAACCTGAATACCAGTAGACTCAATCAAGAATTAGAAAAGTCTATTTAATACCATTTCAAAATTAAGACATAATGATCGTTTAAAAAATATTCTTTGTTTCCCTTATTTAGGAAAAAATCAAAAGTCTGCCCCGTGTGAGGATCGAACTCACAACTTTCAGATTTCTAAATTAGATTATAAGACTGACGCGCTGAAACTTAGAATGGTCTTCATTAGCGACAAGTAATTAGAACTCGCACTTTGATTGGATATCTGATGAAAGCAAGATATTTAGCATGGAATTTCGAATTCAAAGGAAGGCTTTTATACCCTTCTACTCTTCTAGGAAATGTGGTGGAATATACCGGTCATCTTGGGACTCCATTCTTGCTCTTGAGCGTGGGCTGCGAGGAGACGTATATTTGGGGAATTAATGAGATTTAGGATGTGTCGGCATATCTGTACGCATATATAGGGATTAACGAGATGTAAGGTATATAGGTATATGTGGGGGATTACTGAGATGTAGGATGTGTAGGTATACGTAGGTTATTAATGATATGTAGGATGTGTAGGTATATGTGGGTGATTAATGAAATGTAGGATGTGTAGGTATATGTGGCAGATTAATCAGATGTAAGCTGTGTAGGTATATGTGGCAGATTAATGAGATGTTGGATGTGTAGGTATGTGTGGGGGATTAATGAGATGTAAGCTGTGTAGGTATATGTGGGGGATTAATGAGATGTTGGATGTGTAGGTATATGTGGGGGATTAATGAGATGTATGCTGTGTTGGTATATGTGGGGGATTAATGAGATATAGACTGTGTGGGTATATGTGGGGGATTAATGAGATGTTGGATGTGTAGGTTTATGTGGGGGATTAATGAGATGTAGGCTGTGTGGGTATATGTGGGGGATTAATGAGATGTAAGCTGTGTAGGTATATGTGGGGGATTAATGAGATGTAAGGTGTGTTGGTATATGTTGGGGACTAATGAGATGTTGCATGTGTAGGAATATGTGGGGGATTAATGAGATGCAGGATGTGTAGGTATATGTGGGGGATTAATGAGATGTAGGCTGTGTTGGTATATGTGGGGGATTAATGAGATGTTGGATGTGTAGGTATATGTGGGGGATTAATGAGATGTAAGCTGTGTTGGTTTATGTTGGGGATTAATGAGATGTAGGCTGTGTGGGTATATGTGTGGGGTTTATGAGATGTTGGATGTGTAGGTATATGTGGGGGATTAATGAGATGTAAGCTGTGTTGGTATAAGTTGGGGATTAATGAGATGTAACCTGTGTAGGTATATGTGGGGGATTAATGAGATGTTGGATGTGTAGGTATATGTGGGGGATTAATGAGATGTATGCTGTGTTGGTATATGTGGGGGATTAATGAGATGTAGGCTGTGTGGGTATATGTAAGGGATTAATGAGATAAAAGCTGCGTAGGTATATGTGGGGGATTAATGAGATGTAGGCTGTGTTGGTATATGTGGGGGATTAATGAGATGTAAGCTGTGTTGGTATATGTTGGGGATTAATGAGATGTTGGATGTGTAGGTATATGTGGGGGATTAATGAGATGTAAGCTTTGTAGGTATATGTGGGGGATTAATGAGATCTAAGCTGTGTTGGTATATATGGGGGATTAATGAGATGTAAGCGGTGTTGGTATATGTTGGGGACTAATGAGATGTTGGATGTGTAGGTATATGTGGCAGATTAATGAGATGTAAGCGGTGTAGGTATATGTGGGGGATTAATGAGATGTAAGCTTTGTTGGTATATGTGGGAGATTAATGAGATGTAAGCTGTGTAGCTATATGTTGGGGATTAATGAGAAGTTGGATGTGTAGGTATATGTGGGGGATTAATGAGATGCAGGATGTGTAGGTATATTTGGGGGATTAATGAGATCTTGGATGTGTAGGTATATGTGGGGGATTAATGAGATGTAAGCTTTGTTGGTATATGTTGGGGATTAATGAGATGTAGGCTGTGTAGGTGGTATATGTGGGGGATTAATGAGATGATGGATGTGTAGGTATATGTGGGGGATTAATGAGATGTAAACTGTGTTGGTATATGTTGGGGATTAATGAGATGTAAGCTGTGTAGGTATATGTGGGGGATTAATGAGATGTTGGATGTGTAGGTATATGTGGGGGATTAATGAGATGTATGCTGTGTTGGTATATGTGGGGGATTAATGAGATCTAGACTGTGTGGGTATATGTGGGGGATTAATGAGATGTTGGATGTGTAGGTTTATGTCGGGGATTAATGAGATGTAGGCTGTGTGGGTATATGTCGGGGATTAATGAGATGTTGGATGTGTAGGTATATGTGGGGGATTAATGAGATGTAAGCTGTGTTGGTATATGTTGGGGATTAATGAGATGTAAGCTGTGTAGGTATATGTGGGGGATTAATGAGATGTAAGCTGTGTTGGTTTATGATGGGGATTAATTAGATGTAGGCTGTGTGGGTATATGTGGGGGATTAATGAGATGTTGGATGTGTAGGTATATGTGGGGGATTAATGAGATGTAAGCTGTGTTGGTATATGTTGGAGATTAATGAGATGTAAGCTGTGTAGGTATATGTGGGGGATTAATGAGATGTAAGCTGTGTTGGTATATCTGGGGCATTAATGAGACGTAAGCTACGTAGGTATATGTGGGGGATTAATGAGAAGTAAGCTGTGTAGGTATATGTGGGGGAATAATGAGATGTAAGCTGTGTTGCTATATGTTGGGGATTAATGAGATGCTGGATGTGTAGGTATATGTGGGGGATTAATGAGATGTTGGATGTGTAGGTATATGTGGGGGATTAATGAGATGTTGGATGTGTAGGTATATGTGGGGGATTAATGAGATGTATGCTGTGTTGGTAGATGTGGGGGATTAATGAGATATAGGCTCTGTGGGTATATGTGGGGGATTAATGAGATGTTGGATGTGTAGGTTTATGTGGGGGATTAATGAGATGTAGGCTGTGTGGGTATAAGTGGGGATTAATGAGATGTAAGCTTTGTAGGTATATGTGGGGGATTAATGAGATGTAAGCTGTGTAGGTATATGTGGGGGATTAATGAGATGTAACCTGTGTTGGTATATGTTGGGGATTAATGAGATGTTGGATGTGTACGTATATGTGGGGGATTAATGAGATGTAAGCTGTGTAGGTATATGTGGGGGATTAATGAGATGTAGGCTGTGTGGGTATATGTGGGGGATTAATGAGATGTTGGATGTGTAGGTATATGTTGGGGATTAATGAGATGTAAGCTGTGTTGGTTTATGTTGGGGATTAATGAGATGTAGGCTGTGTGGGTATATGTGGGGATTAATGAGATGTAAGCTATATAGGTATATGTGGGGGATTAATGAGATGTAAGCTGTGTAGGTATATGTGGGGGATTAATGAGATGTAAGCTGTGTTGGTATATGTTGGGGATTAATGATTTGTTGGATGTGTACGTATATGTGGGGGATTAATGAGATGTAAGCTGTGTAGGTATATGTGGGGGATTAATGAGATGTTGGATGTGTAGGTATATGTGGGGGATTAATGAGATGTATGCTGTGTTGGTAGATGTGGGGGATTAATGAGATATAGGCTGTGTGGGTATATGTGGGGGATTAATGAGATGTTGGATGTGTAGGTTTATGTGGGGGATTAATGAGATGTAGGCTGTGTGGGTATAAGTGCGGATTAATGAGATGTAAGCTTTGTAGGTATATGTGGGGGATTAATGAGATGTAAGCTGTGTAGGTATATGTGGGGGATTAATGAGATGTAACCTGTGTTGGTATATGTTGGGGATTAATGAGATGTTGGATGTGTAGGTATATGTGGGGGATTAATGAGATGTAAGCTGTGTAGGTATATGTGGGGGATTAATGAGATGTAGGCTGTGTGGGTATATGTGGGGGATTAATGAGATATTGGATGTGTAGGTATATGTTGGGGATTAATGAGATGTAAGCTGTGTTGGTTTATGTTAGGGATTAATGAGATGTAGGCTGTGTGGGTATATGTGGGGATTAATGAGATGTAAGCTATATAGGTATATGTGGGGGATTAATGAGATGTAAGCTGTGTAGGTATATGTGGGGGATTAATGAGATGTAAGCTGTGTTGGTATATGTGGGGGATTAATGATATGTAAGCTGTGTAGCTATATGTTGGGGATTAATGAGATGTAAGCTGTGTAGGTATATGTGGGGGATTAATGAGATGTAAGCTCTGTTGGTATATGTGGGGGATTAATGTGATGTAGGCTGTGTGGGTATATGTGGGGGATTAATGAGATGTTGGATGTGTAGGTATATGTGGGGGATTAATGAGATGTAAGCTGTGTTGGTTTATGTTGGGGATTAATGAGATGTAGGCTGTGTGGGTATATGTGGGGGATTAATGAGATGTTGGATGTGTAGGTATATGTGGGAGATTAATGAGATGTAAGCTGTGTTGGTATATGTTGGGGATTAATGAGATGTAAGCTGTGTAGGTATATGTGGGGTTTAATGAGATGCAGGATGTGTAGGTATATGCGGGGGATTAATGAGATGTATGCTGTGTTGGTATATGTGGGGGATTAATGAGATGTAGGCTGTGTGGGTATACGTGGGGGATTAATGAGATGTTGGATGTGTAGGTTTATGTGGGGGATTAATGAGATGTAGGCTGTGTGGGTATGTGTGGGGGATTAAAGAGATGTAAGCTTTGTAGGTATATGTGGGGGATTAATGAGATGTAGGATTTGTTGGTATATATGGGGGATTAATGAGATGTAAGCTGTGTTGGTATATGTTGGGGATTAATGAGATGTTGGATATGTAGGTATATGTGGGAGATTAATGAGATGTAAGCTGTGTAGGTATATCTGGGGCATTAATGAGATGTAAGCTGTGTAGGTATATGTGGGGGATTAATGAGATGTAAGCTGTGTAGGTATATGTGGGGGATTAATGAGATGTAAGCTGTGTAGGTATATGTGGGGGATTAATGAGATGTAAGCTGTGTTGGTATATGTTGGGGATTAATGAGATGTTGGATGTGTAGGTATATGTGGGGGATTAATGAGATGTAAGCTGTGTAGGTATAGGTGGGGGATTAATGAGATGTAAGCTGTGTTGGTATATGTGGGGGATTAATGAGATGTAGGCTGTGTGGGTATATGTGGGGGATTAATGAGATGTTGGATGTGTAGGTATATGTGGGGGATTAATGAGATATAAGCTGTGTTGGTTTATGTTGGGGATTAATGAGATGTAGGCTGTGTCGGTATATGTGTGGGATTAATGAGATGTTGGATGTGTAGGTATATGTGGGGGATTAATGAGATGTAAGCTGTGTTGGTATATGTTGGGGATTAATGAGATGTAAGCTGTGTAGGTATATGTGGGGGATTAATGAGATGTAGGCTGTGTTGGTATATGTGGGGGATTAATGAGATGTAAGCTGTGTTGGTATATGTTGGGGATTAATGAGATGTTGGATGTGTAGGTATATGTGGGGGATTAATGAGATGTAAGCTGTGTAGGTATATGTGGGGGATTAATGAGATGTAAGCTGTGTTGGTATATGTGGGGGATTAATGAGATGTAAGCTGTGTAGCTATATGTTGGGGATTAATGAGAAGTTGGATGTGTAGGTATATATGGGGGATTAATGAGATGCAGGATGTGTAGGTATATGTGGGGGATTAATGAGATGTAGGCTGTGTTGGTATATGTGGGGGATTAATGAGATGTAAGCTGTGTTGGTATATGTGGGGGATTAATGAGATGTAAGCTGTGTAGGTATATGTGGGGGATTAATGAGATGTAAGCTGTGTTGGCATATGTTGGGGATTAATGAGATGTTGTATGTGTAGGTATATGTGGGGGATTAATGAGATGCAGGATGTGTAGGTATATGTGGGGAGTAATGAGATGCAGGAGATAGTTAAACGAGATTATAACTTGTTTTCTTTAATAAAAATAAACGAGAAAGAGCAAATATTTCGATGAGAGAGAGATAATTCAATGCATGCCTCTTCAATTTAACGCAGTTTTGTTTGAGGAAATGAGAGTGCTAATTTTCTACAAGAAATTGGTTTCGGGTTTTTCTTTTGAACATGAATCTCTCTGCTGTCAAAATGAAAGTGACAACTGCCGCAAACGTGAGGTTTTATATTTGTACTTAAAACAGTGCACGTAACATTTTGCTTCATTCGATTTTGAAACATTTTAAAAGGTAATGTCACGGTCACAAAAGCAACTAAAGGAAAATACCTACCAACAGCAACTCTGTCGGTTAATTCTTATGTAAACAATTTATGTAAGAGCAGGAACTTAACTTGCGAAATTCAACGAGTAAAGTTCAGAAGAAGAGAAAAATTTGTCTTTCTATTACTCAGTTGCTTACATCAAGGATCTAAGAATGTTTTAGGCTGTCTGGACTCCTTTTAAAGCTCGGTAATTTAATTTTGGGCTGCGGTATTAAATGTTTATCTGTTCGGTCATTCTAGGGAAACTTGTGTCATAATTATGAAGGATTTAAGCTTCACTTTAAATTCAAAATTCCACGCTAAAAATCTCGCTTTGATAACCAATCAACGTGCGAGTTCTAATTACTTGTCGCTAATGAAGACCTTGCTAAGTTTCAGAGCAAACCAAGCAGGTGCCTCGTTAGCGCAGTAGGCAGCGCGTCAGTCTCATAATCTGAATTAGAAATCTGAATGTAGTGAGTTCAATCCTCACACGGGGCACACTAGAGAACTTCCTCCTTTTTATCGAAATCTTTTTTCTCTCTAGATTATATATCTCAATCAAAGGAAACAAGAAATATCTTTCAACCGATCATTAGGTCTTAATTTTTAAATGGCATCATATGGACTTTTCCATTTAGCCCTCCTTTTTGATTCTTGATTGAGTCTACCGGTATTCAGGTTCTTCTCACTGTATTTGAGGTCTGGATAAGTTTGACGAACTGATAACAGAGTTGGAAACAATTATGAACAATTCTCATCTCTTTTTTTATTAAAATGTATTTTGATTTTTAACCTTTAAGTGCCAAAGCAAGCTTGACTGTCTCATTTTTGAAGTGCTTTTCATTAGAATGTTAAAGTCGAAACTCAACAAACAATGTGATTCGCTCCGCGCGAAAGTATTTGTTCAGGTTTTTGGTTTCAACGCTTTTTAAATTCTCTTCACTTTTTTGGCTTATAATTACAAATTTATATTTTTTACAACTATGCATACCATTCGCATTAAGCTTTTTTAACTTTTATCGCCTATTGTTCCATATACATATTTTAGCTTTTTTAACCATATATTTATGCATGTCATTTTATTTTTCTACGGAACTTGAAAACGACCGTTTCAACAGTCGAAACGTCGTTCGCTTATAGCGTTAAGTTTTCTCACAAAATCAATTTCAAAGAACTTATTTATATTCCAACAATCCTTTTTTAAACTTCTTCTCAATTTTCTTCTTAATTTCGTAACAGTCGACCAAATCTTGGTAAGTACTAATTAGTTTTACAGCCTAGGGATGCACCGTAATATTCGATTTAGCACCCGGGGCACTAAATCAACAAAGCACTAGAAAAAGGAATGTTTTTTGGTAGTAATGGATTTATGGGGCAAGAGAGGAAGATCTATGATGAGGCTGACATCTCAAGTACTGCACACGACATAGTGCATTTTTTGACTGAGTGGATATGACCTTTTACACCTGTCCTCACTTTGTGTTCCTTTATGTCTTGAACAAAAAGATAGACAATAAAATCGCCCAATATGGGACTTGAACCCATGACCCTCAGATTAAAAGTCTGATGCTCTACCGACTGAGCTAACCGGGCGGCTCATAGAAATGACGTGACAAATGATGGAACTTTGTCGTGATACCAGTGCACATTATTGATATTATCGTGACTCTAAAAACCGTATCAGTTGTGGACCTCTAATTCTGGTCATATCGAGAATTGCAGTTGGCCTCCATTCCTCTTTGGCTCCATAACATTGCACCGTTTTGAGCTCTGGCTTATCAGCTGAAGTTTTTTTAAGTAGAACTTATAAATCGAAACCGACATAAAATGAACTGATGTATGTTTGCAAAGGTCACGTAGCTGCGCATCCCTAAAGTGGCTTTGACAGCCCCTGGCAAAGAAAATTCCTCCTTTGCATTTTCTTCACGCGCGGTCATTTCAAAGTCATTTCAATTGACAATTATCAAAAACTAGACTCAATGTACTCCCTGTAATTTGGAATGACTGAAATGTATTCCAAGTTAAACGACTCTCACTGAAACTGCATCACCGGCCGTGACAACAAAGTACAACCTAAATTGTAAGTCATCTCCTCCCACACATGGGCAAACCACCCCCAAGAGCAAGAGGTAAGTGCCAAGATGACCGGTATATTACAACACATTTCGCTGCTGAATCGAGGGTAAAAAGCCTTACTTTGAATTCAATATTACACGCTAAATATCTCACCTTGATAGCCACTCAAGGTGCGTGTTCTAATTACTTGATGCTAATTTTCAGAACAAACTAAGCAGGTGCCTCGTTAGCGCAGTAGGCAGCGCGTCAGTCTCATAATCTGATTTAGAAATCTGAAGGTCGTGAGTTCGATCCTCACACGGGGCACACTTTTGAGAATTCTCTCCATTTTATCGCAATATTTTTTCTTTTTCGATTATCTCAATTAAAGTATAAACAGGGAATATCTTTTCTGCGATCATTATGTCTTAATTTTAAAATAAGAAATATCTTTCAATCGATCATTACGCCTTAATTTTTAAATGGCATCAAATGGACTTTGCCAATGAGCCCTTCTTCTTGATTCTTGATTGAGTCTATCGGTATTCAGCTTCTTTTCACTGTATTTTAGGCCTGGATACGTTTGACGGGCTGATAACAGAATTGGAAACAGTTATGAACAATACTCATCTCTCTCTCTTTTTTTTTTTATTAAGATGTATTTTGATTTTTAACCACAAACTTTCATTTATGGTCATTTATAGATATACATAATTTCAATCTAAATCAGAAATGCTGCTTTAATTTTGATATTTATATTACAAAAATCCCTTTTTTTCAAACTTCAACTTAAAGAAGATTATGTAGCAGTCCATCAAATTATGGTAAACACTAATTAGTTTTACAGGCTAAGGATGCACCGTAATAATTCGATTTAGCCCCAATGGCGCTAAATCAACAAAGTGTTAGAAAACGACAACTTCTTTTTGGTAGTAAAGAATTTATGAGGCAAGAGAGGAAGATCTGTAATGAGGTTAACACAAGTACAACAGAGGACATAGTGCTTTTTACTTTGGGAGACCCTCCGGCTATTTTTAAACCATTGAACTGCTTCACGTTTATCTACGCGCGCGGTCAGTTCAAAGTTATTTCAATCCACAAATAGCTAAAACTAGACTTAATTTGCTCCTTGTATTTTGCAATCAAGTGACTGTAATTTTTTCCAGGTTATACGACTCTCCCTAAAACTGCATCACTGGCTGACAACAAAGTACAACCTAAATTGTAACCTGTCTTCTGGTCTCCTCGCACACACGGGCAAACCACACCCAAAAGCAAGAGGTAAGTGGCAAGATGACCGGTATATTTCAACACATTTTCTAGCAGAATCGATAGTAAAAGCCGTATTTTGAATTCAAAACTCCACGCTAAGTATCTCGCCTTGATAGCCACTCAAAGTTCGTGTTCTTATTATTTGTCGCTAATGAAGACCATGCTAAGTTTCACAGCAAACCCTATAAGTTCCTCGTTAGCGCTGTAGGCAGCGCGTCAGTCTCATAATCTGAATTAGAAATCTGAAGGTCGTGAGTTCGATCCTCACACGGGGCAGTTTTTTGTGAATTCTCTCCCTTTTATCGAAGTCTTTTCTCTCTTTCGATTATATCAATTAAAGTATAAACAGGGAATGTCTTTTTATACGATCATTAGGTCTAAATCTGAGATAGTATCAAATAGACTTTTTTGTTGAGTCCTCCTTGATTCTTGATTGAGTTTAATGATATTCAGGTTATTTATATTCCACTACTCTTGTTTTAAAAGCTTCTTCTCAAAGTTAATTTCGTAACAGTCGACCAAATCGTGGTAAGTACCAATTAGTTTTAGAGGCTAGGGATGCAATAATTCGGTTTAGCGCCCGGGGCAGTAAATCAACAAAGTACTAGAAAACAGCATGTTTTTCGATAGTAAAGGATTTATGAGTGGATGATCTACTCGGATGAAGCTAACATCTCAAGTACTGCATAGGAAATAGTGCTTTTTTTACTGTATGGATATAATTTTATACAACTTGCTTCACTTTGTGTTGCATTGTGTCGTGAACAAAGACAAAAAATAAAATCGCCCAATATGGGACTTGAACCCCTGACCCTCAGATTAAAAGTCTGATGCTCTACCGACTGAGCTAACCGGGCGGCTCATACAAATGACGAGACAACTGATTGAACCTTGTTTGATGCGGTTCACATTATTGATATTACCTTGACACGGAAACCCTTATCAGTTGTGGACCTCTAATAGTGATCATACCGAGAATTGCAATAGGCCTTTCCTTAATTCCTCCGCTTTAGCTCCATAACATTCCACCGTTTTGATCTCTGGCTTATCAGATGTAGTTTCGTCAGAAAAAGTTATAAATCCAAACCGACATAAAATGAATTGATGTATGATTGCAAAGATCGTGTTGCAGCTGTGCATCTCTGAAGTGGCTTTGAGAGTCGCTGCGGCTGGCAAAGAAAATTCGTCAGGTAACTGAAAACCTTTACATTATCTGCACGCGCGGTCAGTTCAAAGTCATTTCAATTGACAATAAGCAAAAGCTAGACTCAATTTGGTCCGTGTAATTTGTAATGGAGTGACTGGAATGTTTTTCAGGTTATATGACTCTCACTGAAACTGTATCACTGGCTGACAACAAAGTACAATCTAAATTATAAGTCATCTTCTCGCACACACGGGCAAACCGCGCCCAAGAGCAAGAGGTAAGTGCCAAGATGACCAGCATATTACAACACATTTCCCTGAAGAATCGAGGTTAAAAAGCCTTACTTTGAATTCAATATTATCTCACTTTGATAGCCAATCAAAGTGCGAGTTCTAATTACTTGTCGCTAATGAAGACCTTGCTAAGTTTCAGAGAAAATCCATCAGTTGCCTCGTTAGCGCGGTAGGCAGCGCGTCAGTCTCATAATCTGATTTAGAAATCTGAAGGTCGTGAGTTCGATCCTCACACGGGGCACACTTTTGAGATTTTTCTCCCTTTTATTGAAACCTTTTTCTGTAGAGGCTGCAGGCATGCCGAAGGGTTTCAAGCATTTCAGGAAATGTTCCCAAGATTGGTCTTGCAACACGAGCCATGTATCATTCAACTTCACAACTCACAGACGGCCCAAGTTCATAATGCGAGGAGTTCACATTTTATCTTTTTTTGGTACTTTTATGCGAACGTTCAGCGCGACGTGACATATAAGGCCGACATATACTATTACGTATATATACATAACGACCGAGTTTGAATACGCGAAACGTGACTCTCGCCTTGCATTATATGGAGGCTAGGTGTTGTGTTACAACGGTTTGAATTTACAAAGGCTCGTATGGGAACGGAACGGTTTTGCTTTAAAACTAATTTTTCTTTATATTTTGTGAATAAAATCTACTTACCCTGTTGCTGTGTTGTATTCTTGGTTGTTTGCCAGCTCTTCAGGCCGATCTAACGCGATTTCAGTGAGTTTCCGTTGTGTGGGTTTCGCAAGGTGGGTTTCCACTGCTAAAATAAAGACAAGGCCGGACACTCATTTCCGGAGTGCCCGCCGCTCGACTGAAGCGAATAAGTTCCCTGAACTTTTCAACATTCGATCGAAAGGTCGCACATGCGCAATTCATGACATTGTCCCTTGAATTTTATAGCTTTAGTTCTACCTGATTAGAAATTACAGGTAAAGAATAAAAGAAAGTATATTAAAAACATGTAAACCAAGCTAGGTAGGCCAGAGCCGGGGGAGGGGTACTTTCGGAATTTCTGGGTGGGGATGTGCCGCTGGCACCCTGGAACCCTTAGCCTATACCAGAGCTAGTTTAGCTGAATTTTGCTACCATATACTAGTGTAAACTCCCCAAATCCCCCCATCTATCGACACTGTTGAGGCTGATTTGCGTAAATTTGAACTTCCCGATTTGATTTTTTTCTATTTTTGAGTGGCAATTCCTGGTTTCCTTAGTCTAGATAAAATCTTCAACCAGCTAGTCAGTTTTGTGAAGAATGATACCCTATTCTAGACCCAAACGCTCTGATTTATATGCCCTGTTCTAGAGTAAACTACTTGAAAACCATACCCTTCACAGCGGCACATACCTATATAGCCCATATATATGGCAGTGCCCCCCGCCCGGGGGAGGGGGGGCAGAGTAATTTTCTTTTCCACATGTAAATCTCTTTTAACATGAACTGAAATGGATCAACACTTTGCCATCTTTATTCCAAAATACCGAAGTTTCTTAGAGTATTGTATTATTTTATTTCCTTTTGATATTACACCATGAGGGGTTCAAGGGGTGTTGAGGAAACTTGACCTGATAACAGTCACTGGCAGCCATTTTGAAATAAGATCTATGACATGACGTTTACTATAATTCGAAAAATATTTCAATTTACGTGTTCCAAATAATCTTAACAACCTGAAATGACTCCAGAAGCGACGCACACTGTATATGTGGGGAATTAATGAGATGTAGGCTGTGTAGGTATATGTGGGGGATTAATTAGCTGTAGGCTGTGTAGTATATGTGGGAGATAAATGAGATGTAGGGTGTGTAGGTATATGTGGGGGATTAATGAGATGCAGGATGTGTAGGTATATGTGGGGGATTAACGAGATGTAGGCTGTGTAGGTATATGTGGGGGATTAATGAGATGTAGGATGTGAAGGTATATGTGGGGAATTAGCGAAATGTAGGCTCTTTAGGAATATGGGGGGATTAATGATATGTAGGATGGGTAGATATATATGGGGGATAAATAAGATGTAGGATGTGTAGGTATATGTGGAAGATTGATTAGATGTAGGCTGTGTAGGTATATGTGGGGGATTAATGAGATGCAGGATGTGTAGGTATATGTGGGGGATTAATGAGATGTAGGCTGTGTAGGTATATGTGGGGGTTTAATGAGATGTAGGATGTGTAGATATATGTTGGGGATCAATAAGATGTAGGCTGTATAGGATTATGTCGGGGATTAATGAGATGTGGGATGTGTGGGTATATGTAAGGGATTAATGAGATGTAGGATGTGTAGGTATATGTGGGGGTTTAACGAGATGTAAGATGTGTAGGTATATGTGGGGGATAAATGAGTTGTAGGATGTGTAGGTATATGTGGGGGATTAATGAGATGTAGGATGTGTAGGTATATGTGGGGGTTTAATGAGATGTAAAATGTGTAGGTACATGTGGGGGATAAATGAGTTGTAGGATGTGGAGGTATATATGGGAGATTAATTAGATGTACGCTGTGTAGGTATATGTGGGGGATAAATGAGATGTAAGTAGGCGTAGGTATATGTGGGAGATTAATAAAATGTAGGATGTGTAGGTATATGTGGGGGATAAACGAGATGTAGGCTGTGTAGGTTTATGAGGGGGAATAATGAAATGCAGGCATGGAGGGGATATTGGGGGGGTTGAGATAGAATAGTTGATTATATTACTTATATTTGGTGGGGGGGGGGGGCGTTGAAGTAGAATACTTGACTATCTATGCAGGAGGTATTGTTTTAAGAGAGATTAAGTGAGATAAGGAAAGATATGTACATTGCGGTGGAATTAATTGGCCGCCCAACCATCCGGGTGGTGTCGCACTTATAAAGCGAAACAACAAAAGACTTGGATGTGAGCCAATGAGAAAACACTTACGTCACGGTCAAACCGGACAGACGAGTTTCTGACACTGGCTTGATTTGATTATTCAAAATGGCGGACAAACCTTGTAACGTTTTAATATGTTAATTTGCCAAACATTCTTTATATGCACGCTTATGTTCTGTAACGACTATATAATTTATGCTATAAAGTAATATAATATACGCGTTCACCATTTTTATCTTGAGTTACAGTAGTCGGATTAAGCCTTGATTGGCATGGTTCATTGTAAGGTTCTTTCTGCGATCTAATATTACATGTTGCAGCGAAAGGGTAGTTCAAATTCGTCGACAACGTATACCGTCTGCGAATGCCGCGAAAAAAACCTCCGGCGCCTCGCCGCCGAAAGCAACGCAATCTACAATGTTATTCCTCCAGATATCATTGTCACTGCAACATTTAGATTTGATCTGAGGTCAATCAAGTAGCGAGGTCCGCGAGAATTGGAAGCTATGGAAAAAGTAATGTAATTACTACTTGGTTTGGAGAGGAAAAGCCCCGAGCATGAACCCATCGAATAATCAAGCACGCGATTGATGACGATGGCCT
The DNA here is from genome assembly GCF_042242905.1 of Orbicella faveolata. Lineage (NCBI taxonomy): Eukaryota > Metazoa > Cnidaria > Anthozoa > Scleractinia > Merulinidae > Orbicella > Orbicella faveolata. The sequence goes on along the minus strand of NW_028301558.1, from coordinate 13,002,374 downwards.
TTAAGTGTTCAAAACCTTCAGCTGTACTGATCATGAAGAAGAAGATGTAAACGATTGGCGTGTAGTTATTGGTATAAAGATGAAAAGGTACTGATCGGCGAAGTAACGTAAACGAGATAGTTCCAGCAGGAGGGACACACTTCAGTACCGAAACGCTTGACGACTTTATAGCTGAGTTATAAAAGAACCTTGACGAGGAGCCGCAATTATTGTTTACGGCATTTTACGATACTCTCATCTGCGATCGATCGTTCTTGGGATGAACATGAGCAAACCACACAAGCAGCCTCTTAGGATGAGAGACTGACCTCCCATGTAAATGGGAGCTTAAGCAATGCCGTCGGCGACGCCAAGGACTGTATGCCTAGTAAATATTGAATTTAGTATATTTTACGATTTTGATTTTCGATTCGCGTCAAGATTATTATGCATCGATCTTAACGGAGCTGTCCTGCATATCATTTCATTTCTCATTGATTCATTTGTAATCAATGCAACCGTCGTGGCACACGTTCTCTAGAAAATGCAGAATTTTGGTCATTTCAGGTTCTTGTTTTGAAGAGAAGGCAGGATTGGACAAGCATGAGAAATTTTGAGCTTGAGATTAAACTAAAACTGCGTTATCCATCTGTTTGCTCTTTCATTAGTTTTAAATGCCAGGGTTTAAGTCGCGACTATACATCGATAAGCATTCAATTTACTCTTATCGACACGATCAGTTTATCCTGCTCAAGGGTGATTGTTATAGAGACTTAACTGCATTATATATAGCTTTTATTCTAGTGATAATAAAAACCTTAAAGAGCTGAATTTTATAATATATTTAACTGACACTCATTTAACTTCTATAAGTTACAAGTTCTGTTCTCAATCTTTGATCATCATTGTCTTTGTTATTCTGTCACTACATGTATTTATGTTTCCATTCTAAATTCATGAAAGTCTATGAAAGGTTCAAGGCCTGTTATAACCCAAGAAGCGAAATGTGACGTAACCATCCCCTTTGTCGCATGCTCCTGTCTCCGCATTTCACGTTTTAGTGGGAACAAACGAACCGCCACCACCGGACATGAAGATACCGTAAATCCTCGAATTAGCGCCCCCCCTCTCGAATTAGCGCCCCCTTCAAATAAGCGCCCCTCCTATCGGCCAAAATTTAAAATAACCGCCCCCCCTCCTCGAATAACCGCCCCCCTCCGCTCCCCCCATTTTGTGGACGAGTAATGAGGCAGCAAAGGATGTATACGGGTTTCGTCGTGTGGTATCAGATTTGTGCATTGTTTCAGTTTATGAACACGTAAAGTTTGGAAAAAAGTACAAGTAGTAACGGTGCCGCGATTTAAAGTTTAGGATTAGGTTTTTATGTCGATAAAAAGCTTATGTTTTTGTTTACGCGCAAATGATTTATTAAAAAAAATGATCATGTCAGGTCACGATTTGGAAAAAAATAAACAAGCGCCCCCCCCCTTCGATTAAGCGCCCCCCGTCTTCTCCTAAATTTGAAATAAGGGCCCCGAGCGCTAATTCGAGGATTTACGGTATCTGCAAAGCTTCCGTTAACACTTCTACCAGAGTACCTCCCCCCTTCCCCTGGGACATAAATAGATGATGCTCCACCTCCACCAAACCCGCCATCGCAACAGTCACGATAATCTTGAGATCCGCCTCTTCCACCCTTTAGAAATGATTGCGCTGCCGATTCCTTGCACTGCATGATTGCCTGGCTGTGATTGAAGCATTCACCATCACCACTGAATCCTGCGCCACTGTATCCTTCAACTAATTCCCACCAAACTCATGGTTCAACACAAGTCAACCGGCCGCACTGTCCAACGGTGCCAAGCATCAATCCTTTAGCTTCACTCGCTTGTTCTGGTCCGCCGTCTCTTATATTGCTCCCCTCCACTTCCGCCAGCAATACTGAGGGGGCTAGTGTTGGAAGGAAAAAACACAAATGATCCCCCATCGCCACCACTTCTGTATTGCGGAGGACGTTCAGCACCTCGCTGGCCCACCAACACAATAAGTTTGGTTCCCTCCTTAACATGGAATGCACCGTTTATCCTCACCCCTTTACCCCCGTATGATCCACCGCCTGCGGCACCGCACATGTCAACGTAGTAGTAGCCAGTTAAGGGTACACTCCACTCTTGCAGACCATTTGTCACGTTTATATTTCAAGGGAGGAGCCTTTGTACTCTGCATTTGAAGTTGGACCTTCCTTGCCAGTAGAGTTAAGCGTAGTGAAGTAAAACTCAAGTTCTGAAAAACAAAATGGCGCGTGTGTATGGATTATTGTATAACCTCGCAGATCCCAAAAATCTCACAAACTCACTACTGCGACAAATTCACCTTTATCAACTTCAAGTTGATCAATAGCTAAGTGTTTCACTTCAACGGTTTCGCTTTATTGATGAAAAATAAATGCTCTTTATTGAGAAAACTGGTCTTGTTTTCACAGCTAATTACCAAGTGGCGGAAATGGAACCATGCTAAATTTTTAATCAACTGTGTTGTTATTGATTTGCGTTATTAAATCAATACTTGTCCTCAGATAAAACACCATTAGGAAAATAAAAACTTTTTGTTAAATCTGTAATGACCCGCGTTATGAGGTTTTTAGCCATTCATTGACAAAGCGACAACCTTTCGTCTACAATTCAAACAGAAATAATCGTCAAATGCACCTTGGCCTAGTTAAATTCCTTTATTCGAGTATTTTCATTTAAAAAAGGTCGCTGAAATGGTGTAAATTTTTAACGGAATGACCGTGCTTATAGCACTAGAGCCCCAAGTACTTCGTTAATTTGAGAGTTACTGCCATTTCTGCATTTTGCGGCCATTCCTACCCGTGTGACACAATGCGTTTCTTCGGCTCGTGTCTCAGTGAAGCTCAAGTTGAACACGGCGCGCGTTTGCGAAAACAAAAAAGAAACTGAAACACAACTCTTTTGAATCTACCTACATGGGTGAATTATTATATGGAGGGGCCCCAGCAATAATTTTAGTTTTAGGTTCTTACCCGTTTTTAATCCACATTCTTCTCCAGTCCACAGTAGTTTGCATGAACATGAAAACGTGTCTTTCTTCTCGTCAAACAAACAAGAACCACCACTGAGGCATCCAGTCATGAGGCAGCCCTAATATCAAACAAAGAAACAAACAAACAAACAAACTATAAAGCAGGCACAGGAGGGTGTAATTTGTAATGAGGTGAATGAAATGTTTTTCAGCTTATACGACTTTCATTAAAACTGTATTAGCTTGTATTTACCGCCTGACAACAAAGTACAACCTAAATTGAAAGGCATCTGCTCGCAAACATGGGCAAACCACGCTCACGAGCAAGTGGTAGGTGCCAAGAAGACCGGTATATTACAACACATTTCCTTGCAGAATCGAGGCTGAAAAGCCGTACTTTGAATTCAAAATTCCACGCTAAATATCTCGCTTTGATAGCCGATCAAAGTGCGGGTTCTAATCACTTGTCACCAATGAACACAGTTACTAACTGTGCCAATGAAGACCATGCTAAGTTTCAAGACAAACCTTTCAGGTGCCTCGTTAGCGCAGTAGGCAGCGCGTCAGTCTCATAATCTGAATTACAAAATTTGAAGGTCGTGAGTTCGATCCTCACAAGGGGCAGACATTCGAGAATTCTCTCTATTTTATTGCAATCTTTTTTCTCTTTCGATTATCTGAGTTAAAGTATAAACAGGGAATTTCTTTTTTTACGATCATCATGTCTAAATTTTCAAATAGTATTATAATATAGAGAGGACCCTGCGCACGCTCTGATTGGTCAAAAACCCATGTTTTATCAGAGTATAAAACATAGAGAAAGCGTATTTTATGTTTTTCGCCGCATTGCCTGCGGCTCGTGTTTTTTACATTTCCCTCGTGTTCTCAAACGTCCGTTGTGTTTTATCACAGTGTATTACACGGCTTAGGTTTCTTTATTTGTTAATTAAATAGACTATTCCACTGAGCCCTCTTTGATTTTTGATTGAGTCTGTTTTTATTCAGGTTATTTATATTCGAAAAATCTTTTCTTAAAACTTTTTCTCAAAGTTAATTTCGTAACAGTCGACCAAATCTTGGTAAGTACTAATTGGTTTTAGAGGTTAAGGATGCACCGTACTAATTCGATTTAGCGCCCGGGACGCTAAATCAACAAAATACCAGAAAACGGCATGGTTTTAGGTAGTAAAGACTTTATGAGGCAAGAGAGAAAGATCTATGATGAGGCTAATACCTCAAGTAAAACAGAGGACATACCGCTATTTTTACTGAGTGGATATGACCCTTTATTATATGGCTAGCTCCGTGAGCGGACAATATGAATTAAATCCTGCGCTGTGATAGGCTACCCGAGCTGGCAAGATGGAGCTATCTTACCCGCTCGGGACTAGCCGCTGTGTCCCGCAGGAAAAATTTCCCCGAAAGCCATAAAATAAATGTTTTATTCATCATGCAAGCTTGTTCGGTCAAGATGGCTGGATATTGGCCTGGTTCTTTTTTTGCGTGCGTATGGACCTCGACTCCGTCTCGGTCCATAAACACACAAAAAAAGAACTTGAACAATATCCAGCCATCTTGACCTCACGCTTGGTCAATAGCCTATTAATACACCTTGTCTCACTTTGTGTTGCATTGTGCCTTGAACAAAAAACAAAAAATTAAAATCGCCCAATATGGGACTTGAACCCATGACCCTCAGATTAAAAGTCTGATGCTCTACCGACTGAGCTAACCGGGCCAATGAGCCCTCGTTCTTGATTCTTGATTGAGTCTACCGGTTTTCAGCTTCTTTTTACTGTATTTGAGGCCTGGATACGTTTGACGGGCTGATAACAGAATTGGAAACAGTTATGAACAATACTCATCTCTTTTTTTTTTTTTTATTAAGATGTATTTTGATTTTTAACCACAAACTTTCATTTATGGTCATTTATAGATATATATAATTTCAATCTAAATCAGAAATGCTGCTTTTGATATTTATATTACAAAAATCCTTTTTTTTCAAACTTCAACTTAAAGAAGATTATGTAGCAGTCCATCAAATTATGGTAAACACTAATTAGTTTTACATGTTAGGGATGCACCGTAATAATTCGATTTAGCCCCAATGACGCTAAATCAACAAAGTGTTAGAAAACGACAACTTCTTTTTGGTAGTAAAGAATTTATGAGGCAAGAGAGGAAGATCTATAATGAGGTTAACACAAGTACAACAGAGGACATAGTGCTTTTTACTTTGGGAGACCGTCCAGCTATTTTTAAACCATTGAACTGCTTCACGTTTATCTACGCGCGCGGTCAGTTCAAAGTTATTTCAATTCACAAATAGCTAAAACTAGACTTAATTTGCTCCTTGTATTTTGCAATCAAGTGACTGTAATTTTTTCCAGGTTATACGACTCTCCCTGACACTGCATCACTGGCTGACAACAAAGTACAACCTAAATTGTAACTGGTCTTCTGGTCTCCTCGCACACACGGGCAAACCACACCCAAAAGCAAGAGGTAAGTGCCAAGATGACCGGTATATTCCAACACATTTTCTAGCAGAATCGATAGTAAAAGCCGTATTTTGAATTCAAAACTCCACGCTAAGTATCTCGCCTTGATAGCCACTCAAAGTTCGTGTTCTTATTATTTGTCGCTAATGAAGACCATGCTAAGTTTCACAGCAAACCCTATAAGTTCCTCGTTAGCGCTGTAGGCAGCGCGTCAGTCTCATAATCTGAATTAGAAATCTGAAGGTCGTGAGTTCGATCCTCACACGGGGCAGTTTTTTGTGAATTCTCTCCCTTTTATCGAAGTCTTTTCTCTCTTTCGATTATATCAATTTAAGTATAAACAGGGAATGTCTTTTTTTACGATCATTAGGTCTAAATCTGAGATAGTATCAAATAGACTTTTCCGTTAAGCCCTCCTTGATTCTTGATTGAGTTTATGGGTATTCAGGTTATTTATATTCCAGCAATCTTGTTTTAAAAGCTTCTTCTCAAAGTTAATTTCGTAGCAGTCGACCAAATCGTGGTAAGTACCAATTAGTTTTAGAGGCTAGGGATGCAATAATTCGGTTTAGCGCCCCGGGGCAGTAAATCAACAAAGTACCAGAAAACAGCATGTTTTTCGATAGTAAAGGATTTATGAGTTGATGATCTACTCGGATGAAGCTAACATCTCAAGTACTGGATAGGAAATAGTGCTTTTTTTACTGTATGGATATAATTTTATACAACTTGCTTCACTTGTGTTGCATTGTGTCTTCAACAAAGACAAAAAATAAAGTCGCCCAATATGGGACTTGAACCCATGACCCTCAGATTAAAAGTCTGATGCTCTACCGACTGAGCTAACCGGGCGGCTCATACAAATGACGTGACAAATGATGGAACTTTGTCGTGATACCAGTGCATATTATTAATATTATCGTGATTCTAAAAACCGTATCAGTTGTGGACCTCTAATTCTGGTCATATCGAGAATTGCAGTCGGCCTCCATTCCTATTTGGCTCCATGCACCATTTTAAGCTCGGGCTTATCAGATGCAGCCTTTTAAAGAAGAAGTTGTGAATCCAAACCGACACGAAATGAATTGATGTATGATTGCAAAGGTCGCGTTAAAGGCTGCGCCCCCCTGAAACGGCTTTGAGAGTCGCTGGCAAAGAACGTTCCTCAGTTAATTGAATACCTTTGCATTTATCTACACGCCAGTATCAGTTCAAAGCCATTTCAATTGACAACACGCAAAAACAAGAGTCAATTTGCTCCGTGTAATTTGTAATGGAGTGACTAAAATGTTCTCCAGGTTATACGACTCTCACTGAACCTCTATCACCGACTGACAACAAAGCAAACATACTTGTTGTAAGGCGTCTCCCCGTACATATGGGAAAGGCCACGGCCAAGAGCAGGAGGTAAGTGCCAAGATGAACGGTACATTACAGCATATTTCCCTGCAGAATCGAGGGGTGTAAAAGCCATACTTAGAATTTAAAATTCCACTCTAAATATCTCGCTTTGATAGCCGATCAAAGTGCGACCTCTAATTACTTGTCGCTAATGAAGACCATGCTAAGTTTCAGTCTCATAATCTCAATAAGATATCTGAAGGTCGTGAGTTCGATCCTCGCACGGGGCAGAATTTTGATTTTTTCTTTCATCGAAATCTTTGCTCTTTCTCGTTTATTTTTATTAAAGAAAACAAGTCATAATCTCGTTTAACTACCACTATAACTTAAAATAGTATTAAATAGACTTTTCCATTGAGCCCTCCTTGATTCTTGATTGAGTGTACTGGTATTCAGGTACTGGTTTTTAGTTTCACCCTTTTCCAGAAGGTTGTAACCCTCACCAACATTTCATTTGTGATACCACGAACCAAACGCCCAAATGTCGTAGCGCAAGTGAAATACTATGATATGATACATTTCAAAGAAAATTGTAGCCCAGCAAATGACACACATATTTAGGAGTAACGACTTTATGAGACTAACACCTCAAGAACAGCAGAGGACAGAGTGCTATTACCGAGTGGATATGACTTTATAGACCTTGCCTCACTTCGTGCAGAAAACAAAAAATAAAATTATTGCCCAATATGGGACTTGAACCCATGACCCTCAGATTAAAAGTCTGATGCTCTACCGACTGAGCTAACCGGGCGGCTCATACAAATGACGTGTCAAATGATGGAACTTTGTCTTGATGCGATGCACATTATTGATATTATCGTGACACTAACACCTGTATCAGTTGTGGACCTCTAATTCTGGTCGTATCGAGAACTGCAGTCGGCATCCATTCCTCTTTGGGTCCATGCACCGTTTTGAGCTCGGGATTATCAGACGCAGCTTTTTAAAGTAGAAGTTTTAAATCCCAACCGACATAAAATAGCAAGAGAGCTGTCATAAAGGGATAATTTGGAACGAAAAATATTTCGTTGTAGTTTTGCTTCGGGCTATTTTAGTATGATTAGTGGCCGAATATCAGCCAGCCCTGGCTGGATACAGTGCTTCTACGCTGCAAATGGCCGAGTCTTGGGTAGTTGAGGTTCTCAGTGAATCTTGATCGCAACATCATTGTGGAGTCTGTATTCACTTAGCTTTTAATTAACTGACGTATTGAAAGTAGAATTCTGTGGAGATATCATTAGAGAAAATAATTGGAAAACACCATGTGGTTTGAGACGGTTAACAGCCAATTTGACGCTTATTATAATGAAAGACGACCTGATTTTTTTTTTAGCTATTTATCGCATGGTAGCCTGAAAATCGTCACGTACTACGAGATCTGCATTCAGTTCAACTTTAGAAATCTGTTGAGATGTACTGTTCTGGTAAAAGAAAAAATTATTAACATGACACGGTTAGCTTTCAGTTGTGAATTTAAAAGATACATGGCTCGTGATGCACATCAATCTTGGGAACATTTTCTGAAATGCTTGAAACCCTTTGGCATGCGTGCAGCCTCTATAGAAAAAGGCTTCAGTAAAAGGGAGAAAATTCTAAAAAATGTGCCCCGTGTGAGGATCGAACTCACGACCTTCAGATTTCTAATTCAGATTATGAGACTGACGCGCTGCCTACTGCGCTAACGAGGCACCTGTTGAGTTTGGGCTGGAATTTACAGGTAGCATATGGTTTTTATTTAGCGATAAGTAATTAGAACGCTCGCTTTGATTGGCTATTAAGATAAGATATTTAGCGTGGAATTTTGAGTTCAAAGTACGGCTTTTATACCCAGCGATTCTACTAGGAAATGCGTTGTAATATACTGGTCATCTTGGCACTTACTTCTTGCTCTTGGGCTTGGTTTGCCCGTGGGTGCGAGAAGACTACTTACAATTTCGATTGTACTTTGTTGTCAACCGGTGATACAGTTTCAGTGAGAGTCGTATAACCTGAAAAACATTCCAGTCCCTCCGTTGCAAGTTTCACGGAGTAAACTACAAACATACATCAATTTCATTTTTTTGTCAGTTCATAACTTTTCCTTTTAATAAACTGTATCTGATAAGCCAGAGTTCAAAAAGGTGCATTGTTATGGATCGAAATGGAACCAGAGGGGAATGGAGGCCAACTGCATTTTTCGGTGTGATCAGAATTTAGAAGTCCACAACTGATGCAGGTTTTAGTTTCACGATAATATCAAGAATATATGCACCGTTCAAGACACAATGCAACACAAAGTGAGGCAAGGTGTATAAAACCATATCCACTCAGTGAAAAGAGCACTATTTCCTATTCAGTACTTGAGATGTTATCCTAATCAGTCATAGATCATGCTCTCTCACCTCATAAAGCCTTTGCTAACAAAAATTGTGCCGTTTTCTAGTACTATGTTGATTTTGTGCTCCGTGCTCTACATCGAATTATTACGGTGCATCGCTAGGATGTGAAACTAATTAGTACTTACCACGATTTGGTCAACCGTTGGCTTTGAGAAAAAGTTTTTAAAACAAGATTGCTGGAATATAAATAACCTGAATACCAATAGACTCAATCAACAATTAGAAAAGAAAAGTCTATTTAATACCATTTTAAAATTATGACATAATGATCGTTTAAAAGATATTCTTTGTTTTCTTTATTTAGGAATAAATCAAAAGTCTGCCTCGTGTGAGGATCGAACTCACGACCTTCAGATTTCTAATTCAGATTATGAGACTGACGCGCTGCCTACTGCGCTAACGAGGCACCTGTTGGATTCACGTTGAAACTTACATTGGCTATTAAGGCAAGATATTTAGCGTGAAATTTTGAGTTCAAAGTACGGCTTTTATACCCTTGGATTCTACTAGGAAATGTGTTGTAATATAATGGTCATCTTGGCACTTACCTCTTGCTCTTGGGCGTGGTTTGTCTGTGAGTGCGAGGAGACGACTTACTATTTAGGTTGTACTTTGTTGTCAGCCAGTAACTGAATACAGTTTCAGTGAGAGTCGTACAACCTGAAAAACATTCCAGTCACTCTGTTGCAAGTTACACGGAGTAAACTGCAAACAAACATCAATTCATTTTTTTTTTTCGTCAATTCATAACTTTTCCTTTTAATAAACTGCATCTAATAAGCCAGAGTTCAAAACGGTGCATTGTTATGAATCGATATGGAACCAGAGGGGAATGGAAACCAACTGCATTTTTCGGTATGATCAGAATTTAGAAGTCCCCAACTGATACACGTTTTAGTGTCACAAAAATACCAATAATGTGCACCGCATCAAGACAAAGTTCCATCATTTGCCTCTTCATTTGTACGAGCTGCCCGGTTAGCTCAGTCGGTAGAGCATCAGACGTTTAATCTGAGGGTCATGGGTTCAAGTCCCATATTGGGCGATTCTATGTTCTGTTTTTTGTTCAAGACACAATGCAACACAAAGTGAGGCAAGGTGTATAAAATCATATTCACTCAATAAAAAAAAAAACACTATTTTTTATGCAGTACTTGAGACGTTAGCCTCATCATAGATCATCCTCTCTCACCTCATAAAGCCTTTGCTACCAAACAACATGCCGTTTTCTAGTACTTTGTCGATTTTTCGCTCCGGGCTAGCTCTAAATCGAATTATTACGGTGCATCCCTAGGATGTAAAACTAATTAGTACTTACCACGATTTGGTCAACCGTTACGAATTAACTTTGAGAAGAAGTTTTCAAAACAAAGCTGCTGGAATATAAATAACCTGAATACCAGTAGACTCAATCAAGAATTAGAAAAGTCTATTTAATACCATTTTAAAATCAAGACATAATGATCGTTTAAAAGATATTCTTTGTTTCCTTTATTTAAGGAAAAATAAAAAGTCTGCCCCGTGTGAGGATTGAACTCACGACCTTCAGATTTCTAAATCAGATTATGAGACTGACGCGCTGCCTACTGCGCTAACGAGGCACCTGCTTGGTTTGCCCTGAAACTTAGCAACGTTTTCATTAGCGACAAGTAATTAGAACTCGAACTTTGACTGGCTATCTGATCAAAGCGAGATATTTAGCATGGAATTTTGAATTTAAAGTGAGGGTTAAATCCTTCATAATTATGACAAAACTTTCTCTAGAATGACCGAACAGATAAGCATTTAATACCGCAGCCCAAAATTAAATTACCGAGCTTTAAAAGCAGTCCAGACAGCCTAAAACATTCTTGGATCGTTGATGTAAGCAACTGAGTAATAGAAAGACAAATTTTTCTCTTCTTCTGAACTTTACTCATTCAATTTTGCAAGTTAAGTTCCTCCTCTTACCCAAATTGTTTACTTAAGAATTAACCCGCAGAGTTGATGTTGGTAGGTATTTCCCGTTAGTTGTTCTTCTGACCGTGACACTACCTTTTAAAATGTTTCAAAATCGAATGAAGCAAAATGTTAAGTGCACTGTTATAAGTACAAATATAAAAACTCGCGTTTACGGCAGTTATTATTTTCATTTTGACAGCAGAGAGATTCATGTTCAAAAGAAAACCCGAAATCAATTTCTTGTAGAAAAGTAACATTCTCATTTCTTCTAACAAAACTGCATTTAATTGAAGAGGCATGCATTGAATTATTTTTCTTTCATCGAAATCTTTGCCCTTTCTCGTTTATTCCTATTAAAGAAAACAAGTCATAATCTCGTTTAACTATCTCCTGCATCTCATTACTCCCCACATATACCTACACAGCCTACATCTCATTAATTCCCAACATATATCAACACAGCTTACGTCACATTTATTCCCCACATATACCTACACAACTTATATCTCATTAATCCGCCACATATACCTACACATCCTACACCTCATTAATCCCCCACATATACTCACACATCCTATATCTCATTAATCCCCCACATATACTCACACATCCCACATCTCATTAATCCCCCACATATACCTACACATCCTACATATCATTAATTCCCGACATATACCTAGACAGCAATACATCTCATTAATCCCCCACATATACCTACACAGCTTACATCTCACTAATCCCCCACATATACCTACACATCCTACATCTCATTAATCCCCGACATATACCTACACATCCTACATCTCACTAATCCCCTACATATACCTACAGATATGCCTACACATCCTAAATCTCATTAATCCCCCACATATACCTACACATCCTACATCTCACTAATCCCCTACATATACCTACAGATATGCCTACACATCCTAAATCTCATTAATTCCCCACATATACGTCTCTTCGCACACACGGGCAAGCGGCGCAGCCCGCGCTCAAGAGCAAGAATGGAGTGCCAAGATGACCGGTATATTCCAACACATTCCTAGAAGAATCGAAGGGTATAAAAGTCTTACTCTGAATTCGAAATTCCATGCTAAATATCTCGCTTTGATCAGATAGCCAGTCAAAGTTCGAGTTCTAATTACTTGTCACTAATGAAGACCATACTAAGTTTCAGAGTAAGCCCTTCAGGTGCCTCGTTAGCGCAGTAGGCAGCGCGTCAGTCTCATAATCTGATTTAGAAATCTGAAGGTCGTGAGTTCAATCCTCACACGGGGCAGACTTTTTATTTTTCCTTAAATAAAGGAAACAAAGAATATCTTTTAAACGATCATTATGTCTTGATTTTAAAATGGTATTAAATAGACTTTTCTAATTCTTGATTGAGTCTACTGGTATTCAGGTTATTTATATTCCAGCAGCTTTGTTTTGAAAACTTCTTCTCAAAGTTAATTCGTAACGGTTGACCAAATCGTGGTAAGTACTAATTAGTTTTACATCCTAGGGATGCACCGTAATAATTCGATGTAGAGCCCGGAGCGCAAAATCAACACAGTACTAGGAAACGGCATAATTTTTGTTAGCAAAAGCTTTATGAGGTGAGAGAGCATGATCTATGATTAGGATAACATCTCAAGTACTGAATAGGAAATAGTGCTCTTTTCACTGAGTGGATATGATTTTATACACCTTGCCTCACTTCGTGTTGTATTGTGTCTTCAACAAAAAACAAAACATAGAATCGCCCAATTTGGGACTTGAACCCATGACCCTCAGATTAAAAGTCTGATGCTCTACCGACTGAGCTAACCGGTGGCTCATACAAATGACGTGACAAATGATGGAACTTTGTCTTGATGCGGTGCACAGTAGTATTAGTATTATCGTGAAACTAAAAACGGTACCAGTTGTGAACTTCTAAATGCTCGCTACAGTAATACCGAAAAATGCAGTTGGCCTCCATATCCCTCTAGCTCCATATCGATCAATAGCATTTCACCGTTCTGGCTCATTAGATGTAGTTTTTTAAAAGGAAAACCCGAATCCAAACCGAGGTAAAATCAATTTGCTCCGTTTAATTTACAACGGAGTGACTGAAATGTTTTTCAGGTTATACGACTTCCACCGGAACTGTATCACTGGCTGACAGCAAAGTACAGGCTAACTGTAAGTTGTCTCCTACATCTCAGAAATCCCCCACATACACCTACACAGCCTGCATCTCATTAATTCCTCACATATACCTACACAGCCTACATCTCATTAATCTCCTACATATACCTACACAGCCCATGCTGTTATAAAACACAGGGAGAGAGCTGTCATCAAGGGATAATTTGGAAGGAAAAATATTTCGTTTTTGTTTTGCTTTGGGCCATTTTAGTATAATTAGTGACCGAATATCAGTCCTGGGTACAGTGCTTCGACGCTGCAAACGCCGAGTCTTGGCCAGTTGAGGTACTCAGTGCATCTTGATCTCATCACCGTTGTCTTATGAATCTGTATTAACTTAGCTGTTAATTAACTGACGTATTGAAAGAAGAAATCTGTGGAGATATCATTAGTGAAAATAATTGAAAAACACCATGTGGTTTGAGACGGGTAACAGTCAATTTGACGCCTATTATAATGAAATAGAACATTATTTTTTTTAGCTATTTATTGCATGGTAGCCTGAAAATAGTCACGTACTACGAGATCTGCATTCACTTGGCTTTCAATTGGTGTATTAAATTTAGAAATCTGTTAAGAAGCCCTGGTAAAAACATTCATTTGTCTACATGACACGGTTACCATTCAGTTGGGAATTTGAAAGATACATATGGCTCGTGATGCAAGTCAATCTTGGGAACATTTTCTGAAATGCTTGAAAGCCTTTAGTATGCGCGCAGCCTCTGCAGCAAAAGGTTTCGGTAAAAGGGAAAAAATTCTAAAAAATGTGCCCCGTGTGAGGATCGAACGCACGACCTTCAGATTTCTAATTCAGATTATGAGACTGACGCGCTGCCTACTGCGCAAACAAGGCACCCGTAATTACAACTCTTGCTTTTATTGGCTATTAAGGCAAGATATTTAGCGTGGAATTTTGAGTTCAAAGTACGGCTTTTATACCCTTCGATTGTACTAGGAAATGTGTTGTAATATACTGGTCATCTTGGCACTTACCTCTTGCTCTTGGGTGTGGTTTGCCCGTGTGTGCGAGGAGAGAACTTACAATTTAGGTTATACTTTGCTGTCAGCCAGTGATGTGATACAGTTTCAGTGAAAGTCATACAACCTGAAAAACATTTCAGTCACTCCATTGCAAGTTACACGGAGTAAATTGCAAACATACATCAATTTATTGTTTTTTCATCAATTCATAACTTTTCCTTTTAATAAACTGCGTCTAATAAGCCAGAAACAGTGCATTGTTATGGATCGATATGGAACCAGAGGGGAATGGAGACCAACTGCATATTTCGGTATGATCAGAAATGTTATGTTTTCGAATGAGAAATGCAACTACAGCAACACACAAGATGGCGGAACTCAAACTGTATTCTCACGTGTACAAGACTGCGGGCTCACATCCGGGCAATACATAATAGTATGACGTAATGAACCATAACACCCCTCCACTGAGATATGTTGTACAAGTAACATAGAAAAAAAAGGAAATAAATAAGAGTTAAGACAGTCCTTGTGAGTCTTCCTGATTGTACAAATAACCTAGCTGCAAGTCAGACTCAGTTCAAACAACTAAACAAGTTTCTTGAGCAATGTCACGAAACGAAGCAAAGTTTTCTTTTACTTAAGTAATGTCACATCTGTTCAATCAGTCTCTGCGGAGGTGTTATAACACGTGTGGACCTCCGTAGTTCGGGAGTGACGGGAGCTCTGGGTGGTGACTCCATCCAGGCCGAGTCTTCTTGAACTGGAACATTAAACTCATGTGTAACAGTGGTTGGAGAATGTGAGACTTCCACAAAAGAACTTGGTTGAAGTACTTCATCCGGAGATGATGTGGGAGGCTCTGCTGGTTTAGTGGTGGGATTGTTCTGAAGAACGTCATCCACATGGCGTCTCCAAATTCGGCCGTCATCCAGTCGGACTTGAAAAGAATGTGGGGAACTGTGCTTCAACACTGTACCCGACTGCCATTTCTGCTTTGATAAGTGATCACGTGTCAGAACAGTGTCGCCCACAGACAGTTCTCTAGACTTGGCATGCCTGTCATGGTAAAACTTCATCTTGCCTTGCTGTGTAGCCACGTGACTACTGAGGTCTGGCTTACTGAGTGACAGCCTTGTTCGTAGCTCTCGCTGCAAGAAAAGCTTGGATGGTGAAGTTCCAGTGGTGGCGTGTGGTGTACTGCGATAAGATAGTAGGAAGTTCTGTATCCTTTGCTGTACAGAGCGAGCAGGATCCGAGGCTGATGAATCCAAGGCGTGCTTGAAGGTCTGAACAAATCTCTCTGCTAATCCATTGGAGGATGGGTGATAAGGGGAGACAAGTACTCGCTGAACACCGTTCTGCTGCAGGAATTCTCCATATTCAGCAGAAGAAAAGGGTGGACCATTGTCGCTTACTACTTGAGTTGGGAGCCCGTATCTTGCGAAGATGCTGCGCAGGGCGTTGGCTGTGCTTTCTGCAGTGGTAGTTTTCATAGGACCAATTATTTCCGGCCATTTAGAGTGTGCATCCACCACGATGAGGTAATGATTGGATTGATGAGTAGCAAAATCAATGTGTATACGGTGCCATGGAGCGGTGGGCCATGACCATGGAGATAGTGGTGCAACTGGGGGAGCTTTCCTTGTCTTAATGCACTGTTGGCATCTGCGAGCGGTCTCCTCAATGTCGCTGTCTATTCCTGGCCACCACACATGACTGCGTGCTGTTGCCTTCATGCGTGCGATTCCGGGATGTGCTCTGTGCAGTTCATCCAGGATGGGTTGTCGTAAGGTTGGTGGTACGATGGTTCGCATACCCCACATAGGGCAGCCTTGCTCGACGGAGAGCTCGTGTCTGCGATGGAAGTATGGCTTGAGGTTAGGGTCAGTGCAGAAGTTGTTAGGCCAACCATGCTGAGTCAGAGACAAGGCCCTCGCGGTGGTTGGGTTCCTTGCAGTCTCTCTAGCAATATCTGTAGCCGAGACCGGGTGCTTATTCAGCTGCTGGCTGGCTACATGGAATATTTCCTCTTCAACACTTGCATCCCTCTTGTACCTTAGCGGGAGCCTTGATAGAGCATCAACACTAGCTACTTCGGCAGAGGGCTTGAACTCGATCTCATAATGGTAAGAGGATAATAGGAGTGACCATCGCTGAAGCCTTGCTGTTGCCAACACTGGTGTAGCCGAGTCCGGTGCAAAGATCTTCAGCAGGGGCTTGTGATCAGTTCGAAGTACGAACTTGCGACCAAAGAGATACATGTAATACTTGGTGACTCCGAAGATGATACCAAGACCCTTCTCGATCTGGCTGTAATTCTTTTCTGAGGAATTCAACGATCTTGATGCATAGGCAATTGACTTCTCGTCCCCGTTCGGGAAGTGGTGGAGAATGACGGCACCAATGCCATATTGGCTAGCATCGCATTCCAGGACCACTGGTAAGTTGGGGTCATAATGAACCAAAACGTTTGAAGATGTTAGTGAATACTTTGCTTTATTAAAGGCTTCCTCGCATTGGGGGGACCATGTGAATTCTTGATTCCTCTGAAGCAGCTGATTGAGAGGTTGGAGAATGGAACTAAGATTGCGAATGAATTTGCCATGGTAATTAACCATACCGAGGAAGGCTCTCAGCTGAGTGGTATTCTCGGGGCGAGGTGCCTGCTTGATGGCTTCTATCTTGTCTTCAGTTGGTGAGATACCTTCTGCGGAGATGATACAGCCCATGTAGGTGACCGACTTCTGCATGAACTTACACTTGTTAAGCTGCAGTCTCAGCCCGTAGTCATCTAGGCGTTTTAGAACAAGGTTCAAGTTCATGATGTGTTGCTCATCATCCTTCCCTGTGACAAGGATGTCGTCCTGAATACTTGCTACATTCTCAAGACCCTGGAGGATGATATCCATGGTGCGCTGAAATATAGCAGGGGATGAAGCAATACCAAAGGGCAACCTTTTGTAGCGATAGAGACCCCGATGGGTATTGATGATGACATACTGCTGACTATCCGGGTCCAATGGCAGCTGTTGGTATACACTCTTCAGATCCAATTTGGTGAATCGCTTACCTCCACGCAATTTGACGAAAACGTCCTCAGGTAGTGGGATTGGATACCGTGGAACATTGAGTTGTGGGTTGACAGTTACAGCATAATAACCACATGACCGTGTTGTGCCGTCGTCCTTTGGAACGTGAACCATAGGCGTGGCCCAATCGCTGAACTCTACCCTTTCGACAATGCCTTCGGATTCCAGGCGGCTGTACTCTGCTTCCACTGCTTCTTGAAGGGCGTAGGGTACTGGGCGTGCCTTGCAAAATTTTGGCTGAGCATCATGCTTCATTTCCAGCTTAGCGGTGATACCCTTGATTGTTCCCAGGCCAGGCTGAAACACATTGGGGTGGGACTGAATTGTAGTGTGCAATTTCGAACTCACAGCTTGTGACAGGTCAGAGTCAGAGACACGGATGCTGCATATTTTCTTCCAGTCGAGTTTCACTTGGGTCAGCCAATCTCTCCCAAAAAGGGACGGTCCAGAACCTTCCACGACTAGCAGTGGCAAGGTTGCACTCTGGTCTTGCTACTTGAGGTGCACATGAAATTGACCAGTGACCTGGACTGGATGACCAGTGTAGGTGTGTAGACGAGTGCTGGAAGGTTTGAGAGGAGTTCCCTTGAAATGCTTGTTGAATGTCTCTTGTGAAATGATAGAGACTCCGGCCCCAGTGTCTAATTCCATGAAGAGGTTAACTCCATTGAGCTGAACTGGTATTTCAATGCCATTTTTCTCTGTACAGAGGTTGTACAATGAGAACGAAAATGGATCCATTGAATCAGATGCAGAAGTGCCCTGGGGTGGCTCTGGCTCTTCAACCTTGTGAAACTTCGCAGATTTGCTTTTGCATGCCTCAGCAATGTGACCAGATCTTCCACAGGAATGACAAGTATACTGCCTGTATTTACGCTGCGATCGTGGATGATCAGATTTCCCACAGCTCAAACATGCTGAAGTTCTGTTGTGTGAGTTGTTTGGAAGAGAATTTAACTTGCCTTGGCCCTTGCCAGGAGACTTTGGATGTGTGGGTGGACGGGAGCGTCGGCGGTTTCCTTTTCCGAGTTTGTTTACTGGAGTCGAGCCTTCGTGAGAGAACGCAGCGACATCTTTTTCAGCAACTTCGAGGCTGAGGGCGTTCTTCAGTGCTTCATCAAAATTGTGTTCCTCTGTCAGGAGTTTCTTTTGAATCTCTTTACTTTGAAGTCCACAGACGAGTCGATCGCGCAAGGCCTCGCTGAGGTGAGCACCGAACTGACATGTGGCCGCCAGATGTTTTAGGTTGGCTGCGAACGAAGACACGCTTTCTCCCTCGCGTTGCGTGCAGTTGTGAAATCTGTAGCGCTCAGCAATTACCAGCTTTTTGGGTGCGAAGTGGTCCTTCAGGATAGTTGCCAGCTGAGCGTACGTTTTCTGTGAAGGAGTCGACGGAGAGCATAGGTCCGAAAGGACATCGTAGGCCTTGGCGCCCATAACAGAAATCAGCGTTGCTCGGCGTTTGTGCCTGTCTGTCGAATCTGCTGGAACACCATTCGCGACGAAATACTGTTCCAGTCGCTCTAAATAGCGATCGATGTTCGTCGAGTCTGGATCAAACTCTTCTATTTTACCTAGGCTCGGCATTATCCGGTCCTCGTCGCCAGAATGTTATGTTTTCGAATGAGAAATGCAACTACAACAACACACAAGATGGCGGAACTCAAACTGTATTCTCACGTGTACAAGACTGCGGGCTCACATCCGGGCAATACATAATAGTATGACGTAATGAACCATAACAAGAAATTAGAAGTTTACAACTGATACACGTTTTGGTGTCACAATAATACCAATAATGTGCACCGCATCAAGACAAAGTTCCATCATTTGCCTCTTCATTTGTATGAGCCGCCCGGTTAGCTCAGTCGGTAGAGCATCAGACTTTTAATCTGAGGGCCGTGGGTTCAAGTCCCATATTGGGCGATTCTATGTTTTGTTTTTTGCTCAAGACACAATACAACACAAAGTGAGGCAAGGTATATAAAATCATATCCACTCAGTGAAAAAAGCACTATTTCCTATGCAATACTTGAGATGTCATCCTCATCAGAGATCACGCTCTCTCTCACCTCATAAAGCCTTTGCTAACAAAAATTATGCCGTTTTGTAGTACTGTGTTGATTTTGTGCTCCGTGGTCTACTTAACAAATAAAGAAGCCTCGACTGTGCTCTGTTCTGTTGTAAAGCACGCAGGAAGCGGTAGAGCACGAGAGAAGCGTAGGGGAAAACACGAGACGTATTCGAGTGTTTTTCCCTACTTCTTGAGTGCTCTACTACTTCCTAAGTGCTTTACAACAGAACAGAGCACAGTCGAGGCTTCTTTATTTGTTTTATGATAAAGAATCCGATTATTTCCCCACGCATTTGGCTGAATTTTCAAACCAAACTTCATTTTCCAAACGAGCAAAAGTGGCGTCAGCCGTGCACTGTTCTCTGATAAAGCACGCTAAAATAAGCTAATCATAATCCTTGTTAGAATTTTTCAAATAATTTGATTGGCTAACAAAGCGACAGCTGTCAATCACAAACTGGACTTCAGCTAAGCTTTCAGTTTCGAGAAGTTTGAGCGGCTTTCGAGAGAAGAACGATGCCTTCAAAGTTCGCTTTTAAGTTAATTTTTAAATACGGATCTAAAGGCAGGTGAAGGTATATAGTCCAGAGGAATTCGGCCGTATTGTGGCCCATGAAAACGTGCACTTTTCCAGTGGAAATTACGAAACGCTGAGCTCAAAGCTTGCGGATGAGTATGCGAAATGCCGAGTTGAATTTGAAAGGAGCTACAGTTATTTACGGCTTGTAGCCGCATGCAGCAAGATTGCCCGAACTAGCGTAAAAGTTAGAAAGACTAAGCGGCTCCCACTGGTCCTACTCCGAGCACAGAAGAGAATATCAGAGCAAGCTTTGCACTGACCACTCGTCGGTTCATGTCGCTGAGATGACTGGAGAACGAGCGTTACTACACTGCATGTAAGTGTTGTTTGAGCAATTGAGCATTTTTACAGAAATAAAGTTTCTCATCATAAACAGAGACAGTTCAATTGTTGTTTTCTGTCGTTGTTTTACTTCTTAAGTATAATTTCTGCCTTGGTAACAAATATAATGTCTTTTATCGAAGCACTGTTTAGGTTGAGAATTTGTTTATTTCGCTACGTCTTTTGTCGGCGGGAATCAAAACTTGTTATTTCAGTACAGTTTTAACTCTACTGTTTCTAACAATGGTCTCTGTGAGCCATATTTACTACAGACAAATAGCTCGTTTCTATTGCGTTTGTCTGAATCACAGGGGATGTTTAATTTGGGGCAAATTTCTCAAAACTCCGAAGCAAAAATTTGAAAGCTAACTTACCGTCATCAATCCGTGCTCTGTTCTCTGATAAAGCACGCTCTTTCAGCCAACCAGAGCGCGTTATATGGAAACTTTATTATAAATCGAATTATTACGGTGCATCCCTAGGTTGGAAAACTAATTGGTACTTATCACGATATGGTCAACCGTTACGAAATTAACTTTGATCTTGAGAAGAAGTTTTTAAAACAAGATTGTTGAATATAAATAACCTGAATACCAGTAGACTCAATCAAGAATTAGAAAAGTCTAGTTAATACCATTTCAAAATTAAGACATAATGATCGTTTAAAAGACATTCTTTGTTTCCTTTATTTAAGAAATAATCAAAAGTCTGCCCCGTGTGAGGATCGAACTCACGACCTTCAGATTTCTAATTCAGATTATGAGACTGACGCGCTGTCTACTGCGCTAACGAGGCACCTGAAGAGCTTGCTCTGAAACTTAGCATGGTCTTCATTAGTGACAAGTAATTAGAACTCGCACTTTGACTGGCTGTCATGAACAAGGCGAGATACTTAGCGTGGAGTTTTGAATTCAAAGTGCGGCTTTTACCCTCGATTCTGCAAGGTAATATAATATACACTTTCACCATTTGTATCTTGAGCTACAGTAGCCGGATTAAGCCTTGATTGATATGGTTCATTGTAAGGTTCGTTCTGCGATCTAATATTACATGTTGCAGCGAAAGGGTAGTTCAAATTCGTCGACAACGTATACCGTCTGCGAATGCCGCGAAAAAAACCTCCGGCGCCTCGCCGCCGAAAGCAATGCAATCTACAATGTTATTCCTCCAGATATCATTGTCTCTGCAACATTTAGATTTGATCTGAGGTCAATCAAGTAGCGAGATCCGCGAGAATTGGAAGCTATGGAAAAAGCAATGTAATTACTACTTGGTTTGGAGCGGAAAAGCCCCGAGCATCAACCCATCGAATAGTCAAGCACGCGATTGATGACGATGGCCTTTAAGTGTTAAAAACCTTCAGCTGTACTGATCATGAAGAAGAAGATGTAAACGATTGGCGTGTAGTTATTGGTATAAAGATGAAAAGGTACTGCATCGGCGAAGTAACGTAAACGAGATTGTTCCAGCAGGAGGGACACACTTCAGTACCCAAACGCTTGACGACTTTAGCTGAGTTATAAAAGAACCTTGACGAGGAGCCGCAATTATTGTTTACGGCTTACTCTCATCTGCGATCGATCGTCCTTGGGATGAACATGAGCAAACCACAAAAGCAGCCTCTTAGGATGAGAGACCTCCTATGTAAATGGGAGCTTAAGCAATGCCGTCGGCGACGGTGAGGACTATATGCCTAGTAAAAATTGAATTTAGTATATTTTAATTACGATTTTTATTTTCGATTCGCGTCAAGATTATTATGCATCGATCTTAATGGATCTGTCCTGCATATCATCTCATTTCTCAGTGATTCATTTGTAATCAATGCAACCGTCGTGGTTCACGTTCTCTAGAAAATGCAGAATTTTGGTCATTGCAGGTTCTTGTTTTGAAGAGAAGGCAGGATTGGACAAGCGTGAGAAATTTTAAGCTAGAGATTAAACTGAAACTGTGTCATCAATCTGTTTGCTCTTTCATCAGTTTTGAATGCCAGGGTTTAAGTCGCGACTGCACATCGATAAGTATACAATTTACTCTTATCGACACGATCAGTTAATCCTGCTCAAGGGTGATTGCTACAGAGACTTAACTGTATTACCTATAGCTTTTATTTAAGTGTTAATGAAAATCTCAAAGAGCTGAATTTTATAATACAATTAACTGACACTCATTTACCTTCTAAGTTACAGGTTCGGTTCTCAATCTTTGATCATCATTGTCTTTGTTATTCTGTCACTACATGTATTTATGTTTCCATTCTGAATCCATCAAAGTCTATGAAAGGTTCAAGGCCTGTTATTACCTAAGAAGCGAAATGTGACGTAACCATCCCCTTTGTCGCATGCTCCTGTCTCCGCATTCCACGTTTTAGTGGGAACGAACGAACCGCCACCGTCTGAAATGAAGATATCAGCAAAGCCTCCGTTAACACTTCCACCAGAGTATCCTCCCCCTCCCCCTGGTACATAAGTAGATGATGCTCCACTTCCACCAACCCCGTCATCGCAGCAGCCAAGATAATCTTGGGATCCGCCTCTTCCACCGTTTAGAAATGATTTGGTTCCCGATTCATTGCACTGCATGATTACCTGGCTGTGATTGAAGCATTCACCATCACCACTGAATCCTCCGCCACTGTATCCTTCAACTAATTCCCGCCAAACACATGGTTCAACACAAATCAACCCGCCGCCCTGTCCAACGGTGCCAAGCATCAATCCTTCATCTTCGCCAGCTTGTCCTGGTCCGCCGTCTCTTTTATTTTGCTCCCCTCCGCCCCGGCCAGCAATACTGAGAGGGGTACTGTTGGAAGGAAAAAACACAAATGATCCCCCACCAGCACCACTTCTGTATTGCGGAGGAGGTTCAGCACCTCGCCCACCAACACAATCAGTTTGGTTCCCTCCTTAACATGGACTGTACCGTTTACCCTCACCCCTTCATCACCCCCTGAACATCACCTGTGGCACCGCACATGTCAACGTAGTAGTAGCCAGTTAAGGGTGCACTCCACTCTTGCAGACCATTTTGTCACGTTTATATTTCAAGGGAGGAGCCTTTGTACCCGGCATTTGATGTTGGACCTTCCTTGCCAGTAGTGTTAAGTGTAGTGAAGTAAAACTCAAGTTCTAAAAAACAAAATGGCGCTTGTGTATGGATTATCGTAGAGCCTCGCATATCCTAAAAATCTCAGAAACTCACTACTGCGACAAATTCACCTTTATCAACTTCAAGTTGATCAATAGCTAAGTGTTTCACTTCACCCGCTGACGCAACTCAACAGTTTCACTTTATTTGATGAAAAATAAATGTTTCTATTGACAAAACTGGTCTTGTTTCCACAGCTAATTAGCAAGTGGGGGAAATAGAACCGTGCTAGATTTTGACAGAGGAAGTTCTTAATTACCAAGTAATAGATTCTAATGCCAGCTGCCTCGTTATTAACTTGCGTTTTTAAGACAATACTTGTCCTCAGATGGAACAAAATTAGGAAAATAGAAACTCCTGGTTCACTGTCTAATGACTTGTGTAATGAGATTTTTAGGCATCATTGATAAAGCGACAAGCTTTCGCCCAAACCTCAAAGTGAAATAATAGCCAAATGCATCTCGGCCCAATTAAATTCCTTTATTCGAGTATTTTAATTTAAAAAACGCTGAAATGGCGTAAATTTGTAACAAAACGACCGTACCCCCGGCAATAATTTTATTGTACGGTCTCCACAGTATCCTATCCTACAATTTGACACCAATTCAATAGAATCATCCAGCTTCTTACCCGTTTTTACTCCACATTCTTCTCCAGTCCACGGCAGCTTGCGTGAACATGAAAATTTGTCTTTCTTCAAACCAAACAAACAAGAACCACCATTGAGACATCCAGTCAACAGGTAGCCCTAATATCAAACAAATAAACCAAAACTCAGAAACAGGAGCAAGAACTGAACGAATAAAACTAAAAAAAGATGTTCCAATTTTCCTCTCGAGAAAGAAATCCATGCTAAAGCATGTAAGCACCCTATATGATTGCCTTAGGATGCAACGAGAAGGTACTGGCTTGTCGATCTTGGAAGTTGGTGTCTCGTTCACCTGAGTAGAGATATCGTGCTTGTTTAGTTCACAAGTTCCTTTATCGCCACGCCCAGTTAGCTGCTCGAAGTTTATAGAAGAACATCATGTGTTTCTCATACATGAATGGCTACAGGACATCAAACTGAGAGACTCAAACCGTTGAGAAACGTGGCCCATAAGCTTCTTGTTTTGCCGAGTCGTGAAGTAGGCCCATCGAGGTAAAGAGTTTTAATCAACAGTAAAAACCGCGACATTTAAAAAGATTTCTTGAAGTACAACAAGCGACCAAATCACTTTAACTTTCATTTGCAAAAGATCAACTTTGTATATCACGCAGTTTTTTGGAAGAAATTAGTGTTAATTTTCTACAAAAAATTGGTTTCGGGTTTTTCTTTTGAACACGAATCTCTCTGCTGTCTAAATGAAAGTGACAACTGCCGCAAGCGCGAGGTTTTATATTTGTACCCAAAACAGTGCACTTAACATTTTGCTTCATACGATTGTGAAACATTTTAAAAGGTAATGTCACGGTCACAAGAGCAACTAACGGGAAATACCTGCCAACAGCAACTCTGCGGGTTAATTCTTAAGTAAACAATTTAGGTAAAAGCAGGAACTTAACTTGCAAAATTGAATAAGTAAAGTTCAGAAGAAGAAAAAAAACTGTCTTTTTATTAACTTTAGAGAATTTTCTCTTTTTTATCGAAATCTTTTTTCTCTCTCGATTATCTTAATAAAAGGAAACAAGAAATATCTTTCAATCGATCATTAGATTTTAATTTTTAAATGGTATCAAAGAGACTTTTCCATTTAGCCCTCCTCCTTGATTCTTGATTGAGTCTACTGGTATTAAGATTCTTTTCACTGTGTTTGAGGCCTGGATACGTTTGACAGACTGATTACAGAGTTGGAAACAATTAGGAATAATTCTCATCTCTTTTTTTATTAAAATGTGTTCTGATTTTTAACCATTAAGTGCCAAAGCAAGCTTGACTATTTAAATAATCGAGCCTCTTCCGATAAAAGAAATAAAGCGGCAAAATAAAGTGGTAAAACATTAACATCGTTCAATTTATGGCAAAAATCCGTAATCCGTTAAGCCAAATCCGTCGATCCGCAAACCTCTTCGCCCCCCTCAATATGGGACTTGAACCCATGACCCTCAGATTAAAAGCCTGATGCTCTACCGACTGAGCTAACCGGGCGTTCTGATACCAGCAGTGTACATTATAGATATTATCTTGACAATAAAACCTGTATCAGTTGTGATTGTGAACTTCTAAATTCTGATCATACTGAGAATTGCAGTTGATCACCATTCCTCTTTGGCGCCATAACAATGCACAGTTTTGGTCTCTGGCTTATCAGATGCAGTTTTTTTAAAGAGAAGGTTATTGATCCAAACCGACATAAAATGAAATGATCCAGTTTACAGCCATTTCAATTGACAATAGGCAAAAACTAGACTCAAATTGTTCCGTATAATTTGTAATAGGGTGACTGAGATTTTTTTTCAAGTTAAACGACTCTGACTGAAACTACATCACCGGCTGACAACAAAGGACAACCTACTTAATTATTGAAAGTCATCTCGTCGCACATATGGGCAAACCACGCCTAAGTGCGAGAGGTAAGTGCCAAGATGACCAGCATATTACAACACATTTCCTAATAGAATTGAGGGGTATAAAAGCCTTACTTTGAACTCAAAATTTCACGCTAAATATCTCAACTTAATAGCCAATCGAAGTGTGAGTTCCGAGTTACTTGTCGCTAATGAAGACCATGCTAAGTTTCAGAGCAAATCCCACAGGTGCCTCGTTAGTGCAGTAGGCAGCGCGTCAGTCTCATAATCTCAATTAGAAATCTGAAGGTCGTGAGTTCGATCCTCACACGGGGTACATTTTTTAGAATTTTCTCCCTTTTATCGAAACCTTTTCCTGTAGAGGTTGCATGCATACCAAAGGTTTTCAAGCATTTCAGGAAATGTTCCCAAGATTGACTTGCATTACGAGCCATGTATCTTTTAAATTCCCAACTGAATGCTAACCGTGTTATGTAAATAATATTTTTCCCCAGTACATCTCAACAGATCTCTAAATTTAATACACCAATTGAAACCTAAGTGAATGCAGATCTCGTAATACGTTACGATTTTCAGGCTACTATGCGATAAATAGGTAAAAAATCATGTCGTATTTCACTATAATAACCATCAAATTGATTGCTAACCGTCTCAAAGCACATGGCGTTTTTCAATTATATTCTCTAATTCTACTTTCAATAGGTCAGTTAATTGATAAAAGGCTAAGTGAATACAGATTCTGTTAAGACCCCTGTCTTAAAAGACAGCGATGATAAGATCAAGATGCACGCACCTCAACAGGCCAAGACTCGGCCATTTGCAGCGTAGAAGCACCGTATCCAGCCAGGGCATATATGGGGGATCAATGAGATGTAGGCTGTGTGAATTTTTTTATATTTGAGGCGGTTCGATGGACAAGGTACAATGTCCACCTTCCATTTAAAAACGAGAGGTAAAAAGAGAGGAATGAACCGCCAAGGTGAAGGGGGCACCCTCTAAACGAGGCCG
Source organism: Orbicella faveolata (assembly GCF_042242905.1). Taxonomy (NCBI): domain Eukaryota; kingdom Metazoa; phylum Cnidaria; class Anthozoa; order Scleractinia; family Merulinidae; genus Orbicella; species Orbicella faveolata. The sequence continues at coordinate 12,975,237 of NW_028301558.1, read as the reverse complement.
GCTGTCAACTTCGCGGATGAGTCGAACCTCGCCTTACCAACAGGGGGAGGGTAAAAAGACTGGAGAGAAAAGGCGATGAAGATGAGACGTGCCGAGGGTAGCCCAGTACAACCCCAAAAGGCGACCAGGTCTAAAGACATGCTCGTCATTAAAGAGCAAGAGGCGAGAAGAAACCGCTAAAAATTTAAACGACTTCAATTAAAACCATTAAAAACGAGACCTGCCAGAGATTAATCCAATACAACCCCAAGAGGAGACGAGGTCTAGAGACACGCTCGATCAAGGAGCTAGAGAAAGAAAGACAAGTCGAAAAACAGAAGAGATGGAAGTACGCGAAGCCCAGCCCAGTACAATCAACAAAGGTGACCAGGACTGAGAGCGTGAAAGCCATCCAAGAAAAAGGGGAATGGAAATGCTAAGATAAAACAGTACTAATTAAAATACACTAAAAACGAGGCGTGCGCGAGGTTAGCCCAGTACAGCCCCAAAAGGCGACCGGGTCTAACGACACGCTCGTAACAAGAGGCCAAGGAAGAGCATTAAGAGATACAAGGGTATATGTGGAAGGGAGGATTAATGAGATGTAGGATGTGAAGGTATATGAAGGGGGCATTAATGAAATGCAGGCGTGAGGGATAATGGGGGAGTTGAGATAGAGTGGTTGATTATATAATTGATATTCGTGGGGAGGGGGAGTTGAGGTAGAATACTTCACTATCTACTCAGGGCAGGAGGTATTGCTTTAAGAGAGATTAACAGAGATGAGGACAGATATGTACATTGTGGTGGAATTAACTAGCCGTCCAACCATCCGGGTGGTGTCGCATTTATAAAGCGAAACAACAAAGGCTTGGATGTGAGCCAATGAGAATACACTGACGTCATGGTCAAATCGGACAAACGAGTTTCAGACATTGGCTTGATTTGATTATTTAAAATGGCGTACACACCTTCCAAGGTTATAATATGTTAATTTTCCAAACATTCTTTATATGAGCGCTTATGTTCTATAACGGCTATGTAATTTATGCTATTTCATAATCTAATATACGCGTTCATCATTTGTATCTTGAGGTACAGTAGCCGGATTAAGCCTTGATTGATGGGGTTCTCTCTGCCATCTAATATTACATGTTGCTGCGAAAGGGTACTTCAAATTCGTCGGCAACGTATACCGTCTGCGAATGCTTACTAGCGAAAGAAACCTCCGGCGCCTCGCCGCCGAAAGCATTGCAATCTACAATGTTATTTCACCAGATATCATTGCCTCCGCAACATTTCGATTTGATCTGAGGTCAATTAAGTAGCGAGATCCTCGGGAATTGGAAGGTATGGAAAAAGAAATATAATTATAACTTGGTTTGGAACGGGTAAGCGCCCGAGTATCAACCCACCGAGTGTTCAAGCCCGCGATTGATGACGATGGACGTTAAGTGTTCAAAACCATCAGCTATACTAATCATGAAGAAGAAGATGTAAACGATTGGCACGGTGTAGTTATGAGTATAAGGATGAAAAGGTATTGCATCGACGAAGTAACGTAAACGAGATTGTTCCAGCAGGAGGGACAAACTTCAGTACCGAAACGCTTGACGACTTTATAGTTTAGTCAAAAAAGAACCTTGACGACGAGCTGCAATTATTGTTTACGGCTTTTTTACACAATCTGTCATCTGCGATCGATCCTTCTTGGTTCTTGGGATGAAACATGAGCAAACCACAAAAGCAGCCTCTTAGGATGAAAGACCTCACATATAAATGGGAGCTTAAGCAATGACGACGGCGACACCAAGGACTATCTGCCTAGTAAAATTGAATTTAGTATATTTTACTTACGATTTTTCCGGATATGTCCAGGATACTTTTGGCTCTTAAACCTTGCTCGGGCTAAATATGTAAAATTCCAAATTGAGGGGAGCTCGATTCGTGTCAAGATTATTATTCATCAAACTTAATCGATCTGTGAACACCGATATCCATTTTTTTCGTCAGTCCTGCACATCATCTCATTTCTCAGTGACACATTTGTAATCAATGCAACCGTCGTGGTTCACGTTCTCTAGACAATGCAGACTTTGGTCATTTCAGGTTCTTGTTCTGCAGAGAGCGCAGGTTTAGACATGCGTGAAAAATTTTAAATTAGAACGTAAATTGAAACTGTGTTATCGATCTGTTTGCTCTTTCATCAGTTTTAAACCGCAGGGTTTAAGTTACAACTGTACACCGATAAGCACACAATTTACTCTAATCGAAATAATCCTGCTCAAGGGTGATTGTTATAGAGACTTTTGCATTATTATAGCTTTTATTCAAGTGTTAATAAGAACCTCAAAGAGCTGAATTTTATAATATATTTAACTGAAACTCATTTAACTTCTATAAGTTACAGGTTCGGTTCTCAATCTTTGATCATCATTATCTTTGTTATTCTGTCACTACATGTATTTATGTTTCCATTCCAAATCCATGAAAGTCTGTGAAAGGTTCAAGGCGTGGTATAACTCAAGAAGCGAAATGTGACGTACCCATCCCCTTTGTCGCATGCTCCTGTCTCCGCATTCCACGTTTCACTGGGAACATACGAACCGCCACCGCCTGATATGAAGATATCCGCAAAGCTTCCGTTAACACTTCCTCCAGAGTATCCTCCCCCTCCCCCTGGTACATAATCAGATGATGCTCCACCTCCACCAAACCCGCCATCGCAGCAGTCAAGATAATCTTGAGATCCGCCTCTTCCACCGTTTAGAAATGATTTGGCTGCCTCTTCGTTGCACTGCATGATTACCTGGCTGTGACTGAAGCATTCACCATTACCACTGAATCCTCCGCCACTGTGTCCTTCATCTAATACCCACCAATAACATGGTTCAACACAAATCAACCGGCCGCCCTGTCCAACGGTGCCAAGCATCAATCCTTCAGCTTCACCCGCTTGTCCTGGTCCGCCGTCTCTTTTATAATGCTCCCCTCCACCCCCGCCAGCAATACTGAGAGGGGTACTGTTGGTAGGAAAAAACACAAATGATCCCCCACCAGCACCACTTCTGTATTGCGGAGGACGTTCAGCACCTCGCTGACCCACTAACACAATCAGTTTGGTTCCCTCCTGAAGATGCACTGTACCATTTACCCTCGCCCCTTTACCCCCGTACGATCCACCGCCTGAGGCACCGCACATGTCAACGTAGTAGTAGCCAGTTAAGGGTGCACTCCATTCTTGCAGACCATTTGTCACGTTTATATTTTCAAGGGAGGAGCCTTTGTACCCGGCATTTGATGTTGGACTTTCCTTGCCAGTAGTGTTAAGTATGGTGAAGTAAAACTCAAGTTCTGAAAAAAAAAGATAAAAAATGGCGCGTGTGTAAGGATTATTGTATAACCTCGCAAGTCCCAAAAATCTCACAAACTTACCACTGCGACAAATTCACCTTTATCAACTTAAAGTTGATCAATAGCCTAGTGTTTCATTTCACCCGCAGATGCAGATCAACAGTTTCACTTTATTTGATGAAAAATAAATGTTTCTATTGACAAAACCGGTCTTTTCGAAGTGGCGGAAATGGAACCATGCTAAATTTTGACAGTGGAAGTTCTTAATCACCTGTCTTGTTATTGATTTGCGTTATTAAATCAATACTTGTCCTCAGATGAAACACCATTAGGAAAATAGAAACTTCTTATTCAATGTGTAATGACTTGTGTAATGAGGTTTTTAGCCATTCATTGACAAAGCGACAAGCTTTCGCCTTCAACTCAAAGAGAAATAATCACCAACTGCATCTCGGCCTAATTAAATTCCTTTATTCGAGTATTTTAATTTGAAAAAACGCCGAAATGGTGTAAGTTTGTAACGAAACGACATTAGCATTAGGGCTCCAAGTACTTCGTTAATTTGAGAGTTACTGCTATTTCTGCACTCTGCGGCCAATCCTACCCATGTGACTCAATGCGTTTCTTTGGCTCGTGTCTTAATGAAGCTTATGTTGAACACCGCCCGCGTTTGCCAAAAAAAAAGAGAGAGAGAAATACAACTCGTTTCAGTCTACCTACATGAGTGAATTGATATATGGAGGAATCCCCGGCAATAATTTTATTGTATGGTCTCCACAGTATCCTATCCTACAATTTGACATCAATTCAATAGAATCATCCGTCTTCTTACCCGTTCTTACTCCACATTCTTCTCCAGTCCACGGTTGCTTGCATGAACATGAAAACGTGTCTTTCTTCTCATCGAACAAACAGGAACCACCATTGACGCATCCAGTCATGAGGCAGCCCTAACAGCAAACAGACAAACGAAAAATCAGAAACAGGAGCAAGAATTGAACGAATAAAACTAAAAAATATTTTTCTAATTTTCGTTTCGAGAGAGAAATCCATGCTACAGCAAGTAAGCACCCTATATGATTACCTTGAGATACAACGAGAAGGTACTGCCTTGTCGTTCTCGAAAGTTGCTGTCTTCGTTGACAATCGAGATATCGTGCTTGTTTAGTTCACAAGTTCCTTTATCACCACGCCCAGTTAGCTGCTCGAAGTTTGTAGAAGAACACCATGTGCTTCTCATGCATGAATGGCTGCAGGACATCAAACTGAGAGATTCAAACCGTTGAACAACGTGGCCCATAAGCTTCTTGTTTTGCCGAGTCGTGAAGTAGGCCGATCGAGATAAAGAGTTCTCATTAACGGCAAAAACCGCGACATTTAAAAGTATCTCTTGAAATAGAATTAGCGACCGAATCACTTTAACCTTCATTTGCAAAAGGTCAGTTTTGTATATAATGTGGTCGTTTTGGAAGAGGTTATGGAGCAGTGTGTTAATTTTCCAAAAGAAATTTATTTCGGTTTTTTTATAAACATGAAACCTTGTGCTTGAGAAATGAAAGTGACAACTGCTGCAACCCTCGGGATTTTATATTTGTACTCAAAACAGTGCACTTAACATTAATTGTTTTGCTTCATCCGATTGTGAAACATTTTAAAAGGTAATGTCACGGCAACTAACGGAAAATACCTGCCAACATCAACTCCATGGGTTAATTCTTAAGTAAACAATTTAGGTAAAAGCAGGAATTAAACTTGCAATGCAAAATTGAATGAGAAACGTTTAGAAGAAGATTATATATAATTTGTATTTCTATTAATCAGTTGCTTACAGCAAGTATCCAAGGATGTTTTAGGCGCTGTCTGGACTGCTTTTAAAGCTCTGTTCTTTAATGTTGGGTTGCGCTATTTAATGTTTATCTGGTCTGTCATTCTAGGGGAACTTGTGTCTTCGAGAAATTATAAGAGTTTTTTGTCTTTTCGTTGAAAACCAAACGACATTTTTATTAATACGAGAACAACAGTCTCTGCCATAAATAATTTAACTATTATCCCTCGCGGTGGGAGTGGCTAGTTAACAATTATTCCCTAAAGTGGAGGTGAATAGCAAAACGTATACTGAGTAAGACTAGCCAATCAGAAAGCGAGAAAAGCACTATCCACTGGGTTGGTATACTGGTATCAGTATTATTCCGGCTAAAGAACGATATTCCTCAGCTTGGCAACGGTATCTAACTAAGCCCCGTTGTACAAATGTACCAAAAACACTTTTTCATATCAGTTTCCTGCCACTAAATGAAACCCGACTTGCATTTATGCTATCCCCGTGGTTGTCAAAGGAATGTAGAGACTATAGAGAGACAATAGTCTCTTGGTTTAAACGAATTAAAGGAAACAAGGAATATCTTGATCATTATGTCTTAATTTTAATATAGTATTAAATAGACTTCTCCATTGAGCCCTCTTTGATTCTTGATTGGGTCTGCCGGTTTTCAGGTTCTTTACACTGTGTTTGAGGCCTGGATACGTTTGACAGACTGATAACAGAATTGGAAACAATTATGAACAATATTCATCTCTTTTTATTAAAATATATTCTGATTTTTAATTATAAACTTTCATTTATAAATATATTTTTACTTCAATCTAACTCAGAAATGTTGTTTTTGATATTTGTATTCCAACAACCTTCTTTTTGACAACGTCTTCTAAAATGAGGTTAATTTAGTAACAGTCGATCAAATCGTGGCAAGTTCTTATCAGTTTTAGGGCCGATTTACACGGTACGACTTTGTCGCATGCGACAAGCTTACGACAGGCCTGCGACATGAATTGTTTCGTGTAAATCAAATCTACAACTCGCTTACGACTGTCGTGTACGTCAAAAAAAAAAGTCGTAGGATTTTTAAAAATGTTTTAAAACGCTGCGACAATCGTAGCCGAAATCGATAGGAAATGACGTATTTTGTGACAAATTTCTACTGAGTAGGGGACGAAGGTAAAGTTTTCTTGCATCAAAATGGCGGACGAACTTGTTGACTGATTCACACGAAGTCGTTTCTCGAAAAGTACTGAACAGATAAAGCGAAAAATATCTCATTAGAAAGTCTTTTCAAAGTGCAGGATAGCTAAAATATCTGTTTACCGTTTGTTCGAACTTTCGCTCCGAAAATCCCGGTGCAAACTTTTGCATATTTAATTTTGAAAGTGAAAATGTCGTATCCGTGTAAACGGTCCAAAGTCATGTCTTAGGTCTGTCGTAAGCTTGTCTTATGCGACAAAGTCGTACCGTGTAAATCGGCCCTTACAAGGCATGCATGGTAATGATTCGATTTAGCGCCCAGGGCGCTAAGTTACTTGGAAAGGCGCTAATTGGAGAAGGGCGCTTATTAGGGATATGGCGCTTCTTTTTGAGGCACAATACTTTTAAAAAGGAAAAACAACTACAGATCCTTTAACTTCAGAACTGTCAGAGAAGTGTTCTGACAGTCACAGTGTTCAGTATTATGTTCAGATCAGAAAGCAAACTTCATAATTATTCGTCGATCGGCGAATCAGTCCGTCAATATCTTAAAAGCCACTTTCACTACCATGTATGGGGGCGCTTATTGGAAAGGGCTGCTAAATCGAATCATTACAGTAATTCATCATTCCTAGCGCTTCGTAAAGAAGTGAAAATTCAAAAGAACCGAGAGACCAAACCAATTGTTTCCTCAGAAATAAACACATGCATGAACGACAGAGTCCTCTAGCTCTTCGCTGACGCCGGCTTTACAAGAAAGTTATGTTTCTTAGCTTTATTCACTATGTTGAGTCTTCTAAGTTGTTCTTTCTCTCGCTCCTTCGCGGCCCACTTTGCTTTCATCTCATTATATTTTCTCTCTTCATCACTTAGGTCTTGAAGCGCCTTCATTGTCTGCCAGATGTTATACACAACTTTCGCGTCCTTTCGTTTCTCTTCGAAAGGAATCTCCTCTTGTTGTTTGTGTGGTTTGTTTTGTGTTCGCACGCGTTGTAGACTGGCTTGATAGTTTTTTAACGCCAACCAGTCATCATATGTCTTGTAGTGTGGATTCAGCCATTTTGACAACTGATCAATCTCTGCCAGTCTTTGCTGCTCTTTCTCTGTCGTCATTTTCTGCACCAGCTCAATTTGCTTCTGTTTGGTTTTGTCTTGTAACCACTCGTGGAAAGATTTTCCACTCAGTTTAGGCGCATTTTTGTCTTCTTTGTCGTTGTTTTCCTCGTCATGGGTGGATTGCGCAATTGTTTTCTTCTCCGCCAGCCACAGTTCAAAGGGTTTCCCGGAAGTAATCTGTTTTCGAACTTTGTTACTCGCTCCCGAAGCATTATCATCACGTGACTCTGTGACGTAACCCATAGCGCTCATAGGCCGTTTTGCTAACTTAGTTTCAAGCCATCGATCAAAGGTCAGGCCTCCAGAACTAATGAAAGCCTTCCTGTTGGACGAAGTCGAAGATTCGGAGTTTGTGTGCGTGCGCTGAAGTCGTTTGCTGTTCAACCATCTCTTAAAGGATTCTGGATCAATAGTCTTTCCTAACCTGCTCTTCTGCGCCGGCGCAGTACAAGGTCTGGTCTTCTCTTGCGATCGTTTCATTTGCAGCCAGTTTTCAAACGTTTGAGCAGGTTTCTTTCTAGAATATTCTTGCCGTAGATCCAATAATGTGCTGTCGTGCTCACTCGCTTGTTCTTCCTCGTATCCACTGGCCTCTTGCTCTCGTAAAGTCGATTCTATTTTACTTTTACTTTTTTCTCTTGACTCGCCCATCACAATGTCCAGTTTACGGATTCCATTTGTTCTGCCTGAGGGTGGCCTAGTTAAAACAAAAATAAAGAACGTGTTATGATCCGACAAATTCAAACATTCAATGATCAGGTGATTTCAAAGGAAAATTTAATATAAGTAATTTCACCTTTCAAAATCCTGGAGCCCAGTCTCCACAGGAATGTCACGGTTATCTTGCCTCTTTTCTTCATTAGAATCACCGTCCTTCTTTTCTGTTGAAAGATCTGTGTAAGCAGACACAGAGGAATCAGTCCAAAATATTCAGTCTTAGTGACTACTACTTCATTTGCCTGCTATATCTTGCTATTAAAAATACGTATGAATCGCTTTCCAATGGGTAAGGGATTTATCTGGTAGATAGTGTTATCCAACCTTTGAACAACTGGGGCCAGGTCAGTGACTAACTGAGAGCTTTGAGGAACAGATAATGTCCAAGGACAAATATCCGAGCAAATGGAGGTTATTGTGTTTATTATCGTTCAAATATTTTTCGCAACCCACGCGGTTTTGAAAATTAGGGAATATCACTCCGATATTCCCCAGTTTTAGTCGGGTAATATTCAGTCATGTAACGCGTTTAGACCAGTCGTGCGCGATCGCAAATATTTGACGGATTATAACACAGGATATCAGGACAGTAGACAAGGGTACTGATTGGCAAATTGTGAATACGGGTGCGGTTATTATGTACATTATCGCCTTTTTCAAAACAGAGTCACCGCTCAAAGTCAAAAAGGAAATGGCTCACCTTCACTTATTTCTGCAATGATTGTGCTTTGTTCTTCTTTTTCCAACTCATTCATGCTGTTTGCTTCTTTCGCAACCTCTACTTCATCTTTCCATGTTTTCTTTAGCTGTGGTGTTTGCGGTTCCGCTGTCGAACTATCCACGTCCTCTTTGGAATCACCTTGCGCATGCGTCGGTAGGTGAAGCGTGCCCCCGTTTAACTCCCGAAGTTCCTTGCGGTATTTCTCGGCGATTTGCATCAAGGGAAAAGGTGAGGGATTGGAACGAGGACGTTCGTGGCTCTTTGTTCGACGCAGTGACGTTTTGTCCTCGTTGTTCGTAACGCGAGGAAGATGGAGAAGAACTGCCTGGGGAGACTGAAGGAAAACAACAAAGTGAGCTCTTGTGGGAAGCGTTTCTCTGTAAATAAAGAGAGGGATATTACTTAAATTCCAACTAGTGATTAACAATACTCTCTCGTTGCAGTTTCAAATCCTTGTCAATCAGTATGGGAAAATTAACGTGATGTCGACAGTGATTCTAGAGCGGTGTAAAGAAAGAAATGGAAAGAAGAAAAGATGGAAGGAAGGAAAGAAGAATCGTCATATTGCGTTATTTCCAGGAAATTGTATATTTGTACGATTTGACTGTTATCAACAGAGAAAATCTCCTAAATGAACACTGTGTGTTTCTTCCTAATTACCTAAAGAGAACTCACGCTTGGCACTCGTTCAGTTTCTTCACTCTCATGACCCAACCGCCTGAATTCATGTCATACATTCATGTCATAACGAGATGTTCGCTCTTGATCATCGTGGAGATTAAAACCTGACTGATATTGAAAGGCTTTGGGGGGATTCAGGGGTACGGACGAGCCCCTCTTCCCTTCTTTGTCTGCGAGATTCAAAATCTGCCATTCAGAGCCTTACATGATTACATTTTCCGTCACAAATGCTTCCAGAATGCATGAAAGAGATCCCACGCCCACCCCCTTAGGTTGTCGCAGAAACTGTTAGGTCAAAAAACAGGGTCTGCATGCGAGCGAAGTGGCCCATAAGGCCGGTTCTTATCTCTCGTTTCCTTAGCATGAAGTGACCAGGAGTATCTCTACCCTACCCGGGATAGAATGCTAGTCCATCGCAGGTTTATCTTCAACCATCAAATTTACCTGGGTGGAGAGAGGCACTGTGAGAGTAAAGTGTTTTGCCCACAAATAACACAACACATTGTTCCCGGCCAGGATGAAAACTGTCTAAGATCCCTATTTTATAATATCTCGGATTCGCCCCTGATTGCGACGCAAGTACGTTTATAAGTTTAGAAACCTAACGTTAAACAATAGAGCCAAACGAAATACCATAGTCTGTTTGTCGTTGTTGTTCTGATCAGGCTGTTTGAGTGTTCTTCTAGTGGATGGTAACTTAGCAGATTCCGGAGAAGATTTGCCAGTTTTTCTGAAATGAAAAAACAAAGAAAGGTTTCTCAAAAGACACCCTATCGGGAACGCCAGAACAAGGATCTTCGTAAATCGTAAATCTTATACAATCATTATTTGTTTTTCTTATTTTTTTTTTACTGATGTTGAGAATAGTTCAATTAGCTTTGAAGTTTTCTGTAGGACACTTCGGGAATTGGGTAAAAAGATGAATCAACAAGGGCATCAGCTCTTGGATGAGTAAGACATTTATTCCTTATTCTTTATGGGGTCAAAACCTTCTTTACATAAGTTCGCAGAGACTCTACTTCATTCTAGCCTAAATTGCGTGCACGTTAAGCCCCTCTCCTTATTTAAGAACAATGCCATTACACCTAGTTATCTCTCTATGTGGTGATTTGTGATGACGTCTTTTTGCCAGTATTTACGCTATTGTTTTGCGTATGCATGTCACGAAACATGCAAAACTTATCCGAAGTTATGAAATCTTTCAAGAACTGCAAGATCACAAGAGAGCTAGGGCTTTCAAAGATCAATCACTTTTCGGGGGAGATTTTGCCTCGTAATCGTGTGTCACATGATAGTGTTTCCCCTTAACAGTTAACTTGCACATCTGAAATGACGCATTTTGTACCTCGTATAATATCATACGCCCGTCAGAATCGTCTTGAAACGAACAATGAGATGCTAGTAATCCGCCAGAAAAAGATCAATTATCCACAAATTGTTAATCCTCTTCAAAGAATGATAATTTGGCATATTTCATTAGTTTTTCTATCGTGCTCATCCAGTTATATTGCCGTTTTGGCGCCTTAATCATTATAGCGCTTTATAGAATGTTCAAATTGGGAGCGTAAGCATTGTCTTCGTGCCAAGTTTTTCTGACACCCAAACACGCTTTGATCACACGAGCAATCGAAAAGAGAAAGTTCTTACCTTGCTTCATTTTCAGTAGCTTCAGCTGATTCCCCGCTCGAGCTTCTCGAAGACGGACGACGAAATGTTTGCAAATTCCACTGATAAAGCCAAAGTCTTCTCTCGCAATAAACATGGCCGTTTTCGCTCGCTAACGCGAGCGGAGTTTTACCCTGGATGTCAATTTGATTACAAATGGCGCCTTCGCCTAGCAACAAAGAGACACAACCCACAAAACCCTGATAAGCCGCCACGTGCAACGCGCTTCGTCCAAAAACGGTTTTGCCATTGATGTCCGTTGCTCCCCGGTTAATAAGTTCCATTATCAGACCGAGGTAACCACGGTGGCAGGAAATAAACAAAGCGAAGGTGGCGCGTTGAATAACCAGTTTATTCCAAAGAGAAATGTTATAACCTTGAAACTTCTCTTCATCCAAAAATTGAACTCCATTTTCGAAAACGTCGTATATGTCTCCGCGCCAGCAGGCTTCAAAGAGGCTAATCCAGTTCTGTTCTATCTTGACCCTCACAATACAGCCATGTTTGAGGTTGTACACTTTGAGAGAATCCTGGTCAGACAGTCGCACATTCATGAAGTACAAATTGAAAATGTCTCCCGGGATACCAGCTTTCAGTTCCACTCTGGATTTGAGTTCGCAGATGAACATTTCTCGAGATAATCCTTTGACTGTACAGATATCATCCGACGGCAGGGCAATAAAGAGTTGAAAATTATCTCTCGTACTCGACATTTTGTGCCACCGAAAAACGTTACAAATTACACGGTGGTCCACCAAAGTGATATTCTATTTTGGCATCACCTGTAAACGAAATTATACAGAAAGATTTTAACACTTCTAATTCAAATCGTTGGCAGGTTTCATATGTCGTGTATCTTTTGAAAACTGTATTGAATTGAAAGGTCCCTACGCTTGTAGTTCGGCCTAAACGATTCAAATCCCATACTGGAAAATGCTGGCAAATTTTAATCTAAAATCACAAAGGCGCTTTATGAATTTTTAAACTTATTTTTTGACATGTCTTTTGTGGTTAAATGACAGGTTAAATTTTGGAATCAGAAAAAGTAAAGATCTGTTTAGATATGGTAATACTGCTCGGCAAAGACACCGGATTAGTTTTCTTTAAGGCCATTCACATTGCCAATTCACAGTACACTTAGAACAATGGAGCCATTAGCAGTTAATATTGAGCAAATTTTAATTTTGTTTTGTCGCCCACAACCCGTTCAATCGCCGGCAATGTTCTTTGTTTGTTTCAGGTTTAACTAGTGCGAAAATGTTATCGAATTGCGCCGATACGTTTCAATCACTCTTTACAAATCCAGCATTTTATCGAGTTTCGTTTGGTTAAAAAACAGATTAAAAGGTCGCAGGCCGAATAAAATTACCATGACAACTGGAAAAAGTGAAAACTAGTGCGAAAATGTTATCGAATTGCGTCGATACGTTTAAATCACTCTTTACAAATCCAGCATTTTATCGAGTTTCGTTTGGTTAAAAAACAGATTAAAAGGTCGCAGGCCGAATAAAATTACCATGACAACTGGAAAAAGTGAAAAGCTGTAACAATATTGGTATTTTTTCCGTTTTCCGAGTGCGAGCAGCTGTGTAAAGTGGTTTCGGTGTCACCGATGGACACACTAAGAAAAAGTGATGTTCAACAAAAAACATAAGTGTAATTGAAAAAAAAACTGTACTGTCATACAAGATTAGCATTTTTGAAGAAGGGAAGCCATATAACATCAACCACGCATCAAGCAACTATAGGCCATATAGTAAACGGCAAGCAAAATCTTACTAATGTAACACAATGAGAAAGAGAGGGATTGACAATGAACAAGAGATTATCTTGCGATGAATTGAAGCGCCAAATCTCTGATGATCCAGCCGTCAAATAGTTCAGTAATGATGGTGCATGTTTATGTAGGAATCGCTTATCCTGAAAGACAACATCCCCTAGACTTTCTAAAAGTTCTCTCTAATACTACTTCCCTGCCCTGTTGGTTTCGCCTTTGGAAATAGTCGACCTTAAGTCGTTCGGACTCGCGACTTCGTCGCTTGAAGATCGCCCTCTCGCTTCGCTTCGCGATAAGATCGGCAAACGAAGGACTAACCGGCGAAGGTCGACTTGTGGCATCAACAACCTTGAATGTAGTAATGACTCAATTGCCTCTTTGTAAAAAATGACAGTGGAAAAGTTATCTAATAAAAGAATAAAGCAAAGCCTCTATATGGCGGTCTGGGTGAGGTTGCTGAAATGTCCATTATCGGTTGAATTTTCGACGATTTCTCAGCTATCAGTGAAACGTTCAGCTTATTTCTCAGCTAAAAGTAAATTTTGTTGATATCAGAAAATAACGCTTTTATTTCTCAGCTGACGGTTAAAATTTTGATCAGTTCCAGCTATCAGCTAGACCCCACCCAGATCCGGCTATCAATGCTCTCACCTGCTCGCTAGTTGGAATTTGATTCACATTTAAGAATTTATTATGGCACAAAAAAGACTTGAAAACTATACGATCAATAATTTATGGTGTCTATCAACTCCATATCCATAAATATTCAGCTTCCTGTAGTTTGCTTTTGCTTTTTTATTAACCTCGAACATTCGGTCTTTACGGGAAAATCTCAAAACTCGGTTTGTGGCTTTCCAGTTAAGATCTCACTCTAGTTTAATAAGTAGTTAGATAATTGCTCTGGTGGCCAAAATATTAGAACTTCCTCAAAACTGAGTGTATATTTTTGTTTTTTCCATGTTAGTGCACAAGAAGTTCAGCCAACCTAAATTAAAACGGGAAATAACTCATCTAGCTGTTTAAACGTTTTAAGTTTAACCACCAGCCTGTGAAACAAACTTTGATGTGCGTAAACAACCTCGTCAAGAAATTTAAATTTGGTGGTGATTTGTCATACACTGGGTACCACAGGTTTTCTTTAGCGCGGCGGACGGAAACTTCGCTAGAGACATGACCGACACCGGAAACCGCGCAAGAAAAACCTGTGGCACCCAGGGTAGATTTGTCATTGCTTACAAAGCAAGTGGTACGAAAAGGGGTGTAATGGGTTAGTAGGAATTAAAATTCAGAGGATACTCCACCTAACGTATTATAAGTGGACGTTCCGCCTCAAAGGGGTAACTTAAACAAAAGGGTAGGAATTTCACGAGTTTAAAGTACATAAGCCGGTAGGAAAAACTGCCAGTTAGACATTTCAGAAGGCCGCTCAAAATATATTGAATAAACACACCTAACAGTTGAGTCATCAAAGCAGAATAAGGGTCCCTCAAGCAAAACATTTGGAGACGGGATGCAATATTTCTAATGTAATTAGTGCATAAAAGGGTTTACCTGTTTCTATGGGAGGTAAACGAAAAGACCACCTTTCCTGCCAAAACTGGCATACAAAAGGGTATCAGTTTGGAGTTCACAACAGTCTGCAGTCTAGCTCCACATTTACTTCAATTCCATCTGGACAAGAAACCATGACAAACACTTGTAACTGATACCCCAATACATTGAAAGTGAAGAATGATCATCGCAGTAAATTTTTCCAATTTAAGCAATTGGAAAGAAGAAGCCTGAAGAAGCCTAAAGCCTGACCTCGCTCCCAATGTGTGGCTTCATAGCTCATTTGGTAGAGCATCGCACCGGTATCGCGGAGGTCACGGGTTCGAATCCCGTTGAAGCCCTGATTTTTTCAGGCTTCTTCTTTCCAATTTGTTAAATTGGAAAAATTTACTGCGATGATCCTTCTTCACTTTAAACTATGACCGCAGTTCAAATATGAATTATTTCATATATACTTCACATCATTTCACTCCTCACGGGAAGATGTGAACTCAATTAATTGACCTCGCTCCCAATGTGTGGCTTCATAGCTCAGTTGGTAGAGCATCGCACCGGTATCGCGGAGGTCACGGGTTCGAATCCCGTTGAAGCCCTGATTTTTTCAGGCTTCTTCTTTCCAATTGCTTAAATTGGAAAAATTTACCGCGATGATCATTCTTCACTTTCAACTATGACCGCAGTTCAAATATGAATTATTTCATATATACTTCACACCCCAATATATTCTTAAACAGAAACGTCATTCACTGCAATCTAACATTATTCACAAGAATATTTTCAGCCTAAAATCGGCAGAAAATAAGAATATTCAGCCTAGACCGGAAAACAATATTCTTATAGAAAAAAAAGTCGAGTAGATTCACACAGTACATCTCTTTGGCAGACTTGCTTTCATCTTGCAAAAGTTAAGTATCGGAAATTTTTGTTTAAAAAAAAAAAGAAAGATCTGGAAGTCTTGGCGAGTTAAGGACGTTGCTTTTATCAATGTTTACCCTAAATATTTAGTTACCTAATGACTAATCACGTTAATTAAATATTTGGTGGCTCCAAAGGCCGCTTAATTTCCGATATTTCCAGCTATTGTAACTCCCTTCACTCCAAATTTTGATTATTTTGACTGATTTGTATTCTAGTTCGTGAGACACAAAAACAAAAAATAAACGAAGCCACTGCTGAACGGTACTTCTTACAACTGAAATGTTTGTTTTTCTTTCCAGTGAAAGGATTCATATGGCAAAATTCCTTCGTCTCCACGATAACAAATGATCACGTAGTGACTGACCCTCAAGCAGGCAGAAGTGGTTTTCATTAGCGCACGGTCACGTAAAGAAAGAAAATGTCAAATGCAACTGATGAATTAGTATTAAATAAAACCACTCTGTTCTTTCTACAGTATTACTTAAGTTTGCTAATAGAACAGAGTGAAATATATAGACATGCCAGTAAATGTTGTATCTGACCAGTCAGTTATTTGATACCAGCAGTATATCGTATTTACGTACTTGCATCGCGCGCTCGACATTAGGTAGTAGGCGGGATGGTTTCAATATCGTTTGTACCGGCCCAGTGTTTCCTTAGCTTACCGTTCATTGAAATGTTATGGCCGGGAGGTTTATTCAGCAAGCAGTCAATGTAAACAAAGTTCTATAAATTAATCTAAACCTTGATTTCTTGACTGTTCTAGCTTAGCTTCCAATACAGAACGCGCGCAATGTGTGAAACATGAACAAATGTCGGTATTATTTGCCGAATCCGCAAACTGGCCGTCAACCATAAATCAGCATCGTTTAAGACTATTCTTCTCAGATTAAACCTTTATGTAATACATTTCAAACGTACTTTCCTGAACCGTATTGTGCTTTTGTTATCCGTTATAATCTCTCAAATTTACAAGTAGCCATAAATAATTAGTTCAAACGTAATTTTGTCTGAAACAAACTGACTTCAATTGTGTCAGAGTACTAAAACTGGTTGTACTCGATGGCTTACCCTGCTACCGACGAAGCTTTAGACAGAAGCAGACGTCGTCCATGCTACAATGTGTGTTTGAAGTTACTACAGCATTCGGATATAATGAGATCGCTTAGTAAACAATACAAAGAGTACAACCTGTATTGTGGTTGTCAGACGCAAACGCAATCGGGTGTAACGTGACGTAAAGGAACGCGACATTGACGTCACGCAGGTCTGGGTCACTGGCTTAAGTGTCACGCTTTTAGTCCTTTCAGAAATCGCACTCGTGCCTTCAAAACACGAACAATCACACTATGATTATTACAAAAAGAATTAAGGAAACCTTTATGCGATATTTTTTTCAAATTCATTGCTTTCCTGGGTTCATCTCGAGGTAGTTATAAAATCGTTTTCATTAGCTATCATTTCGTCCGGATCATTTTGAACACTGTCACAAGAGAGAAATAATTATCTTGATCGATCTTGTGTGTACTGCCAAGGTATGCTTACACAGTGCTAAGCCTTTTCACAAATATCACGTAAAATCGTCTAAGTACCTTTCCGGAAATTCTAAAAAAAATTTCTGAATATCACAAAAATATTTCTAAATATCTCAATAAACCCTCTAAATATCTCTTATTTTTGTTTTAAAAATATACTGATTTTGAATCACTTAGGCCAGATATTTCCAAGTTTTCTTGCAATAGTAGAAGGAACAGAAGAGGAAGATTCAGACCCTGCGATATTTCCAGCATCCGTTGTTTTGGAGTCGCTCATTTGGGGAGTACGTGAGTGCCTGATGGAATATCTGTAGTCGGGATATCTGTAGTCGGAAACCGCTGAAGTTGGTTGTTTCTGGCATAGATTTGAGAAAGTAGTCAGGAAAACCCAGGGCTCCTCCTGCTCTTTTAGAGGCCGGGTGAGGCCCTGAAGGCTGGAGTGGGGTAGGGAGGCATCATCCCCAGGGACAGTTCTTAAAATGGAGGTCCTCGGAAATGGGATTTCCGGCCTTCTGAGTGCAGGGTGATGGGCTCGCGTGTCATTACGTCTTAATTTTTTTTTTCTTTTTAATTTAGGGGATTCGACCAGACCCCCCGGACCCTCTAGATCCGCCCCAGCCGCTCATACAAAAAGGGTGTGAATATTTCTAAATATAAATATCCCTAACTTTTCTAAATGTCTTATTATTTTCCAAATATCCCGGAACTTAACATCCCAAAAATATTCAGATCCTTGTGAAAAGACCTACAAAGTGCTTTGCTTGACAACATTGACATAAACTTTTTATTACTCGAGCCCAGGCCAATGAATAGTTTTGGATTTATTTTGGGTACGATTTTGCACATGTATTTAACAGTACAAATTGATTTTCTATAAATTTATTAAATGTCATGAGAAAAAAGCCTTCTTTGTCCGACGAGCAAACTGACCATGTTAATTGTCAATGAGCATTATTTTACATCTTGAGTGAATAACTGTGATATATTATCCGCTTTATGTAAACCCGGATGTAAAATACAACTTTTTCTTACCCATGTCATCTTCACAATTGTCGTCTTTCATTCCACGAAATTCTAAAAGAACAAGGAATCCGGGCGAGGAATGATCTCTACATGTCATGAATCAATGAAAAAAATATTAAATGTTCAAAAACAGGAAACATTTATCATATTATTTATTTATTCAGACGAACTGTATTTACGATCATGAACTTGAATAATTTATCAAACCAAACTTTTCTGAGCTCTCGTTTGATTCCACGCTCTAATTAATAAGATCAGTGGTTTTCCTGAATGCCAGTTTACATAAATCTTTCTTGCATGGTTTTCGGTTTTGTTTATTTTTCATTAATAATCACTCAAAGGGAAAAACAGTTCCTTTAAACTCGGAATTTATTGGAGTGAAAAATTTTACACACGATCAGGTCATCGTGGGTGTTCAAGGAAAGTAATTATTAAAATAAATTGTTTAGTGTTGGTGATCGTTTGAGCACGAGTGACTGGACTCAGAGGATTTAAACGACAATTGATATTTTAAAATTCTTTTACATCATCCTTCCTTGGGCACGGTAGTCTAACCGTTAATGCGGAACAGAGGGTCGGGTTCAAGCCTTGCCTCGTGTTTCTAGACAAGACAATTTAGCCTCACAATACAGGAGAGGGATCATACTGCGATGGAGTAGCCTTGGCCTGAAAAAATAGTCAACGATAACAATGCAGTTTTCCTTTTCAAAAGGTAAACAACGTTTTACTACCCTGTGAAAACGTTGTCAACAACCCGCCATTGTCAGTGTTTGTCACCCGCGGATTCGACGGCAAAATAAGCACTCTGACATGCGCAGCGAGTTCCCTCGTAAAACCTTGAATGGTCCGACGATGATTTCGACCTCTTATGTATCAGAGAAGGAGTCAGGGAAAATATCTATAGAGTACAAGTAATAACATGTCGACCACTAACTCCACCCGGGTAGTCTGTCGACGAAAAGTTGGTCAAACCAAAGTTTCACAAAATGTTACTTAGTTTTCAATTATCGCGAAAGAGCAATCATAATGATACGACTGAAAACAGAATCATAGGCAGGAAGGAAGAAAAAAATTAATATCGGTCTTCAAAGATCGAATAATAACGGCTACGTAACATTTCCTAAAAGGTTGAAAACCTTCGGCATGCAGCCTCTACAGGGTCCTACAGACTTCTTCTTCCACATTCCATTGACGACCAAAGGGATTACAATAGAGCCCGACTTTTATATGCAGTGAAACCCCCACACAAGAAGCCGCAAAACTGATCTGAGAAAATTGTTTCGTTTTTATATAACGGGGTTTCGTTAAACCTGGGTTCCATTCCATAGATTTTAATATATAGCTTTGACAAGATTGAAGAATGTCGGTCACGGCATCACATCGGTGCTCCAACGTAGTTAGCAACCCTGACTCGTCCCCAGTCGTCTTCATACAGGAGTGCTACAGCGCAGGGAGAGATGGGTACCGAGAAAGGGAGCGCAAGATGAGATGGATAGGGAGAATATGAATGAGGAAGACGTCGTCTTTTCCCCTTCTCCCTTCCCATCATCCCCTGCTCCTCCACCTCGCGCGCTGCCGTGTGCTATATAAAGACGACTAGGGACGAGTCAGGTTAGCAACCTGGATAAACTGAGAGAGTCCAGTTATAATTACTTCTTCTGAACTTTACTCATTCAATTACAGAAGTTTAATTTCGTGCTTTTACCTGAATTGTTTACTTACAGATTAACCCACGGAGCTGATGTTGGCAGGTATTTTCCGTTAGTTGCTTTTGTGACAGTGACATTACCTTTAAAATGTTTCACAATTGGATGAAGTGCGCTAAGTGCACTAATTTGAGTACACAGATAAAACCTCGAGTTTACGGTTGTTGCCGCTTTCATTTCGACAGCACAGGGATTCGTGCTCAAAAGAGAAGCCCAAAACCAATTTCTTCTGGAAAAGTAACACTTTACTCTACTTTCCTCCAAAACTGCGTTATATACAAAGCTGATCTTTTCCAAATGAAAGTTAAAGTGATTTGGTTGCCTACCGTATTTCCCAAAATTCTCTTAAATGTTGTCGCGGCTTTCGCCGTTGATGAAAACTCTTTATCTCGATCGGCCTACTTCACGACTCGGCAAAACAAGAAGCTTATGGGTCACGTTGTTCAACGGTTTGAGTCTCTCAGTTTGATGTCCTGTAGCCATTCATGTATGAGAAACACATGGTGTTCTTCTACAAACTTCGAGCAGCTAACTGGGCGTGGAGATAAAGGAACTTGTGAACTAAACAAGCACGATATCTCGACTGTCAACGAAGACAGCAACTTCCAAGATCAACATGGCAGTACCTTCTCTTTGCATCTCAAAGTAATCATATAGGGTGCTTACTTGTTGTAGCATGGACGTCTTTTTCGCAAAGAAAATTGGAACAATTTGTTTTAGTTTAATTCGTTGTTTTTGCTCCTGTGTCTGGCTTTTTTTTTTTCTTTTCTTTTGTTTGTTTGTTTGTTTGATATTAGGGATGCCTCATGACTGGGTGCCTTAATGGTGGTTCTTGTTTGTTTGACGAGAAGAGAGACACGTTTTCATGTTCTTGCCAAACTGCCGTGGACTGGAGAAGAATGTGGAGTAAAAAGGGGTAACAAGCTGGATAATTCTATTAAATTGGTGTCAAATTGTAGGAAAGGGAACTGTAAAATAAAACCATTGCCGGGGGCTCCTCCATATATCAATTGTAGGTAGACTCAAAAGAGTTGTATTTCTCAATTTTTTGGGGTTTTTTTTTTTTTGGCAAACGCTCGCGGTGTTCAATATAAGCTTCATTGAGACACGAGCCAAAGAAACATAATGTGTCACATGGGTAGGAATAGCAGAGTGTAGAAGTAGCAGTAACTCTTACATTAAGAAAGCACTTGGAGTTCTAATGTTATAACAACGGCCATTTCGTTTCAAATCTACACCATTTCGGCTTATATTTTTATTGAACTATCCGATTAAAAGGATTTAATTAGGCCGAGATGCATTTGGCTATTCTCTGTGAGTTATAGACGAAAGCTTGTCGCTTTGTCAATGAATCGAATGGCTGAAAACCTCACTGCACAAGTCATTACACAGTGATCAAGAAGTTTCTATTTTCTTAATGGTGTTTCATCTGAAGACAAGTATTGTCTTAAAAACGCAAGTTAATAACGAGGTAGTCTGCATTAGAATCCATTATATGGTAATTAAGAACTTCCACTGTAAAAATTTAGCATTGTTCCATTTCCGTCAGTTGGCAGTAAAGCTGTGGACAAAAACCAGTTTTGTCAATAGAAACATTTAGTATATACCACACAAGTGAATAGTGCTTTTCGCGCGCTCTGATTGGTTAACTCGGAGGTGATTAGCGAGTACTATTCACCTCCGAACAGCCGGCGCGAGAGATTTTAGAATTTCCGACCGCTTGTCACACATAAAATAACGTTTTGGTCCGCTTATTATTCAGCTTGTGTGGTATATACTAAAACAATTATTCACCTCAGTGTCGGTGAAAGTGATGGATATTTAACTCCACTTCGGTGAATAATTGCTAATTATTTTTCATCCAAAGTGAAACTTTTGAGGTGCGTCGACGGGCGGAGTGAAACACTTAGCTATTGATGAACATGACGTTGATAAAGGTGAATTAGTCGCAGTAGCGAGTTTGGGAGACTTTTAAGACTTGCGAGGTGATACAATAGCTCGTACATACGTGCCATTTTGTTTCAGAAACTTAAGTTCCACTTCACTACACTTAACACTACTGGCAAGAAAGGTCCAACATCAAATACCGGGTACAAAGGCTCCTCCCTTGAAAATGTAAACGTGACAAATGGTCTGCAACAGTGGAGTGCACCCTTAACTGGCTACTACCACGTTGACATGTGCGGTGCCTCAGGCGGTGGATCATACGGGGGTAAAGGGGCGAGGGCAAATGGTACAGTCCATCTTCAGGAGGGAACCAAACTCACCGTGTTTGTGGGCCACCAAGATACTGAACAGCACTATCCAATCTTTGCAGGTAGTGGTGGTGGAGGATCTTCTGTGTTTTTTCCTTCCAACAGTACCCCTCTCAGTATTGCAGGAGGGGTGGAGGGCAGCCATATGAGGCCTATAAAAGCTTAAGAGACGGTGGACCAGGACTAGCTGAGGAAGCTGAAGGATTGATGCTTGGCATTGTTGGACAGGGTGGCCGGCTGATTTGTGTGGAACCATGTGTCTGGAGGGAAATAGTTGGAGCAAGCAGTGGCGGAGGATTCCGTGGTGATGGTGAATGCTTCAATCAAAGTAAAAAATATAAAATCACGGGTTGGAGTGCTGGCGAATCATTTCTAAACGGTGGAAGAGGTAGAACTCAATTTTATTATCTCTGCTGTGATGGCGGGTTTGGCGGAGGTGGAGCATCATCTTTTTTTCTACCAGGGGGAGGGGGAGGATACTCTGGAGGAAGTGTTAACGGAAGCTTTGCGGACATCTTCATATCAGGCGGTGGCGGTTCGTTTGTTCCTGGTGAAATGCAGACAGGAGCATGCGTCAAAGGGGATGGTTACGTCACATTTCGCTTCTTAGGTTAAGACAGCCCTTGAACCCTTCATAGACTTTCATGGATTTAGAATCGAGACATAAATAACAAGTAGTGTCAGTTATGACAGAATAACATTGGCATGATTAAAGATTGAGAACAGAACCTGTATTTTAAGCTTAGCTGGAAGTAAAATGAGTGCCAGTTAAATATATTATAAAATTCACTTCTTGTGTGTTTGTGTTTTGTTTTACACTTGAATAAAAGCTATAACGCAGTTGAGTCGCCATGCATAACTGGTAACCTAGAGCAGAATTAACTGGCCATTCGCCTATAAGAGTAAAGTGTATGCTCATCGGTGTACAATCGGCACTAAGACCCTGGCGTTGTAAAGAGCAAATGGATAACACAGTTTCAATTTACTCAATCTTGTTCCCAGAGGCGGCGAGCCTCTTGGTCACTGCAAATCGAGATCAGAGGATGAGCCAGCATTAGTTACAGCGGGTACGCTCTGTGCGCATGTTCATATATCTTATTAGATGTTTTGGTGTGTAGTATCGCTGTATATTTTTACGAGTTCTGCCGTATTTTGACGAGCCCGTCGAGCGAGTCAAAATACAAACAACGAGTAAAAATATAAAACGATACTACACACCAAATCATCTTATAAGAGATTTATTATCCAACTGCTGTAGTCAATATTTATCAATGAAAAGAGGGAGAGTGTGACAGTTTTGCGTGCGCGCGCCGACCTGGACGGCAAACAGGTTTTCTACTGTACAAATAACTGTACAATATCGCTGTATATTTGTGCTGTTATTTGGATGGTATTCGCTGCAGTTGGATAATAAAGAGACCGTATTCTCGGTATTGGACTGGAACTAGCTTGCAAGTGAGGCTAATGCGGGAGTCTTTTCAAATGCAAATCACTTTGATCTCTTTTTAATAATATTCCCCCGCTTGAGCCTCCATTGCAAGCTAGTTCCAATCCAATACTGAGAATACGAATATGGCCTATTTACTATCTGCAGTCATGGACAAAAGTCTTGGGACAAATTTTGCACTTGTGGCGCTTTTTCACACGCGCCAAACAAACAGTCAGGTGCGAATCCAACTACACTTCCCAGTCCTCCCCACCCCACCCTCAATGTTGGAAACGTGTGTACCCGCATTTCCTCCTGAGTTTAAGAAGTGTATTGGGTGGGGAGGGGGTAAGCAACGTGTTTTTAAGAGGGTAGCAGTGCTTTTTTGAAAATCAGTTGTAAAACACAGATAATTCGTTGCATCAAAGATGGCAGTAGAATTATGTGTTAAGGACATTGGGGACTGAATGCTGCGCAACAAACTTAAGTTAAATCAGGATAAGACTGAACTTTTGGTTATTAGTTCTAAATATCGTCCACGACCACCCCTCGACTATATACGAGTTGGTGATGAAGTAATCAAGTCTAGTAAACAGGCCAGGAATTTAGGAGTTGCATTCGATCAATGTTTGTATTTCAAAGAACACGTTAAAATAACCTGCAAGAGCGCATTTTTCCGCATTCTTAGTATAGCTAAAATTAGGCGATACCTATCTCAGAGTACTACTGAGACTATTGTTCACGCTTACATAACATCGCGTTTGGACTATTGTAACGCCCTACTGTACGGTCTCCCAAAGTATCTGATTAATAGCCTTCAGCTTGTACAGAAATCACAGCTCGCCTTGTTACCTTGACTAGAAGGCAGGAACACATCACACCAATACTAAGGAGCTTACATTGGTTGCCAGTTCATTTTAGGATTATTTTCAAAATATTGTTGTTAACTTACAAAGCTCTGAATGGACTGGCCCCCGATTACATTAGAGACCTACTGCGATTTAACATTTCTGGTCGCACACTATGATCTTCAAAGAACAGGTTGCTTGATGAGCTTAGAGCAAATCTTAAAACGTATGGTGAAAGGGCTTTCTCCGTGGCGGCACCAAGGCTCTGGAACAAACTACTCCTCCAGATCAGACTTTCATCATCAGAGGCAGTATTTAAGGCTAATCTTAAGACATCTTTTTAAGCGTGCATTTGATTTGTAGTTTTTACTTTTTATTTGTAGCCTAATTGTATTATATAGCGTATTTAATTCTGAGGATTTTAACTTTTAGGATTTAGGATTTTAGGTTTTTAAAGAATTAGGATTTTAATTTTAAAGTATTGTAAAGCGCCATGGACAATTAGTGGAAAATGGCGCTATATAAATGTATATTTATTTATTTATTTATTATTTATTTATTTATTTATTTATTTATTTATTTATTACATCAGTGTCCTGGGACTTTCAATTTCTCCACCATTGTAACTTGAAATTTCTCAAGCATGTCCCAACCTGAAGTCTATTCTCCTCACTTTAGAAAAAACAGAAAAGTATCGCAAGTTGTTTTGTGTAACGACTATGTAACTTATTAGTGGCAGAAAAAAACTCAGATCAAATTGTTTCCAAATTTCGCATTAAGAAGAATATAATCATCGCTTCACCTCTCCTTACTATTATCGAGCTTCAGAAAACCGCGACGAAAACGACAACGAGAACGTCACCAAATTAAACAAAAGACTTAATGAGCAGTACAATGGGGATGGACAAGCATTATAAATCGTGGTATCTTTCTTAAGGCTGGTTTTCACTAGCGACAGAGTCGGAGTCGGAGTCGGAGTCGTAGTCAGAGACGTATAAGTGCTTACTACCTAGTGAAAATCGACAATCGGAGTCGTAAGCGGAGTCATGAGCTCGACGGAATCGGAGTCGGAAGAATCAGAACGTTTGCATTTCTTACGATTCCGTTTACGACTCTGTCGCTTATGATCTAGTGAAAACAGACTATCGGAGTCGGAAGCAGAAGCGGAAGAACCAACCAATCACAAGGCCCGGAATCGAGCATTGTGATTGGTTTACTCTTCCGCTTTTGCTTCCGACTCCGACAATCTAGTTTTCACTAGATCGTAAGCGACGGAGTCATAAGCGGAATGGGTGTTTTTCTTCCGACTCCGTTGGTTTGATTTTCACCATATCGTATCGCTTTATGCTTCTGATTATGACTCCGACTACGACTCCGTCGCTAGTGAAAACCAGCCTTTAGCCGCCCTCTGTAAAACAATGACGTGAAATGGCCAAGTTCTGTGTATTTTGCAGAAAGTGAGCCACGACGGCTCATTTTTCGCATTTTCTTTTGGAGATGATCGCTGGCGTTACATATATAGTTTGAGCATTCGGCGAGCTGAACAGATCTGATCAAGATAACGTTTATTTTCGCTTCACAACAATCATAAGAAATTATATGCTCTTCTAGGACTATTAAAATATCCACAATTTTAATGTTTACGAAGTATGAACAATATTCCATCGCGATTTTCAAAAACAAGGAAGCACAAAACTTTTTGGCGTGCATTTTATGTGCAACATTACAAACTTTTTGGTTTCCCTCAGCTTATACATCTAACGATAACCATGTGATCATCATAGAACTCAACACCAGTCCTAACGGGCCTCTGCGATCAAGTTTTTCGGGCGCCATGTTTGGTGTTGCTTCTACAAAAGAAATTGGAACGAAAACACTCAAAACCACGTACAATCAGCAAGTGAATTAGGATCGAATATGAATTCATGCCAGGAAACATATTTAGCTCATACTTACCACTTATGTTGAGAAAATAATCCAGCTGTAATCCCTAAGATAAAAAACCAACATCAGTGGTGTGCTCAAAGCCTGGAAGAAGGGGAGAGGGGAGGGCAAGGGCTCTGTGGGGATGATCTTTTTCTTCAAAAAGGTGCGGCCGGAGTAAAAAGTAGCTGCTCGAGCAATAATGACCGTAATACTTCATTAATTACTTAAAAAACCCATAGCTCTTAGAAAGCAGTTTTTATTGTTTCTAATGATGTTACATCTGAGGACAAGATTTATACTAAAAACGCAAATCAATTGCACCAGAATCCACTTCACTGTATTTAAGAACTTCCGCTGTCAAAATTGAGTAAGGTTCCATTTCCGCAAGCTATGGTGTAAGACCAGTTTGGTTAATTTCATCAAAAGAAACCTCCAAGCTTAGTTAGCTACTCGATCAGTAATGATCGTAATACTTCATTAATTGCTTAAAAAAGACCCATAGCTCTTTCAGACCATTCTTTTGCAACCAGCCGGACACTCGGTGCGCGTCTAACCTCTACAACAACCGGCGAAATTGATAGTTTCCGCTAAATTAAAGAAGTATATTGATACGCTTCAATTCAATATCATGAATAAACGTGATACAACTTATTTTGTTGTATGTATAATTGCATTCCACCCTCTCGTTTTATTTTCTTTATTTTATAATTTATTTTTTTATTTTTTACTTTTCCAACTTCCACAATGGTCAGGACAGTTTGTAATCGTTTTCGTGGTGGTAAAATAAATTGTTTTTTGAGAGGACTAGAGTTAAACCAGATTCTTGGTGATGAGATCGATTCAGAAGGAATGCTGACCAACATATGCAAGTAGGTACGCAAAGAACAATTATTGTTAAGTTTAAAATGAGTAAGTTCTTACCTGGAGTGAAGAATTGCAGTTACTGACTGCTAAAAACCAACATTTCTGTGTGTACTGGTCTTCAGTCTGCACTTGATACATCTGTAAGCCTGGGGATAACATTGCCTATGTTGTTAGTATTACAGTAAGAACATTCGAACCGTGAATGCTTAACATTTTTTGTACCCTTTTTTACTGACCATAAGATGAGAGCTCTTCGTATCAACAAGAGTATTTAGCATTTTACACTGTTAAAACACTAATCTTGCTCATTATGTGGAAAACCTTCATTCTATAGTGATCAAAAAAGTGTACAGAAAAATGTCAAGTGTTCATGGGAGTAAGGCCTATATGGAGGATTAACTCTCTCACTCTTCATCCTCTTTTATGCTAGTAACTGGAAAGCTTCACGTTACCTTGACATGAAATATCCATTGAACCATTTACAGATGAGACAAGTCGGCAGCCAGCGCGGGAATCAGTTGTCGTCAGGTTAAGAACTTGACTTCCATCGCGGTCCAGGACACTCGTCTTCTCAACACAGTCCTGTAACACAACTAACAACCTTCAACCGGTGATTTGCTTCATATGTAACTGCTTCTTTAATGTTGCATTTTTTTTTTGACAGGAGACCTTTCAAATCAATCAGTACACTTTTTAATCAGTCAATCAATCAATCAATCAATCAATCGATTGATCAGTACGCGAACCAGTCTTTCTTGAGATCCATGGCTAGCCTACTTACTCACATTTAATAACTCAGCCGACATTTTCACCCCTTCCCCCTCCCCTGACCCCAACTCTGCTCTACTGGCATCGCCAGTAGTAGCGAAGAGTCTGGGAACGAGATACCCGACGTTGCACCTGCGCACAAACAATTTACATGCTCATCAAAAATATCAGAAATGTCAGTAAGAGTTTCAGTTGTTTAGACTTACAGATAAGTAACGCTGACTTACTCAAATTTTATATCATGCGAGCCGCACAATCATTATTAATACTGACAATAATAATTTCGAAATTGTGCAAAAATAAACATTGATCAAAATGTGTGGGGAAGCAAACTTAAGAGTGCAGATAGTTAAACTATGGAGAAAACACAGATTCCATTTGCCTAAACTTAGTAAGGAAGATTCGCGCCATAATTTAGTGCAGGTTACAAAAGCCAACATCTCGTAAGGAAATAGTTATTTGATAACACTAGAAGACTGGCAAGAATATGTAAAAGCTAGCTAGCCTCTTCAAATCGTTTCATCTTAATGAGCGAATCGAACAAAATCTGTTATCCTATCTTGCTGTTATCTAACAAACAGATAAATGCTTACATTTGGCGAAAACAGACATCCAAATTAATTAGACTCAAATCTTCAGTCCGGCTGTTATTCGCCCACGCCAAGAGAAGATATATTGTTAACGCATTATATCATCTGTCATAATAAGTATTTCATGCGGTCCGAATTTTATAGAAAATAATTGAGTGGAGTATTATTTTAGTGAGAAACAAACCAGTTCTGGATGAGGCCATATATTCCACCATTGGTCTTCAAAATAACTGAACAGACTGTAACAACAAAATTCCTAAAAGGAAAACGAAAGATTAATACATTAAATAAAAACTACGTCAATGCTTCGGTCGTTGAATAATTAAATTAGGTTGATATCTGGTTGATATCTAGGTATGAATACCATGAATATGTAAAACATCCAGCATACGGTGATCAACAAATGCCCTCTCTTAGCTTCATTTTCTTTTTCTGCGGTGGCATAATAAAAACGATAAACCACAACGTAAATATTGGACATTGGTATACTGTTTCGTTAGAATGTGAACAAATTAGAGCTTGAAATCAACTCCAGAGAAATTTTATAACAAGGAAAATATTTCTTATAAAATAAAGTGAAAAACATTATCTCGAAAAATTATGTCGGTCGGTTTAAATAGTTCAGATTGCGTTATATTTGTCCTAAACAAATTGCTTAAAGCCAAGCATGATTTCCAGTTGAGACTAATTTAGCTCGTACTAGCGCATGTCTATTTTACATGTAAAATAAGTTCGGAATTGATGTATGATATTTGGGTCATTTAATGTGCAGTTTTAAAATTTAATCGAAGGTTTTTACTAAGCGGTGTTACTGCCGATGTTGCGAGCTCATAACGTGAGCGGCCGAACAAAGAGAAGGTCTGTTTACGTGCAAACAGAAACAACGACTTTTACCACTCGGAGAAAGAGTTGTAAACGAAGTTTCTAAATACAAAGACTACCACCATGAATACCTGCGGATATGAGATATAATACTGAACAACAGGTCCGGTGGAGTTTCCACAGAAGCTTGCGAGGAAAGCAAAGTTCTTCAAAAAAGAACAAATATGAGATGAGCTACTTTGATTTAAAATATGCGACGCAGTGAGTTAGGAATACAAGGAACAGAAAACAGACCCCTGCGCGTACAACAGAAGTTAAGATGTAAATAACAGAAAGCATCAAGTACTTACATAGCCATAGATTTTCAAATGTCCCTGACGCACAAAACCGGGAGATGTTGTTATTTGTGCAATAAAAAACAAGAAACCAGCAATGTGAGAGAAGAAAATCATTCTTTTAAGTGCTCAAGACATCGCGATAAGAAACAGCTTACGCTCGTATTTTCAATGACACACTTGAGCGCCGCAGAATTTAATTTGTGACGGGTACTGGATCAGTAAAGTAAATCAAAATATGCAAATTTCCCTAACAATATTTTGTGTTAAGTAACTCTTTAGTGCTGTTGGATGAGTGCATATTTGTTTGGCGAGTAGCGAATTAAGCATGTTTTTCAAAACAAAAAATTATTTCTCCCAACGATAAGGGTGGCAGAGGAGAGAGACCCTGGGAACGAGGTTGAAAAGCGTGAACACAGAGAAGACGTTTATCAATAAAATGTACATATTCTTTAATAATCTATTAGTCTCTTAAACCCAGACCCTGGCGGATACCCAGTGGACCAGCTCAATATAACACGAGTCTTCACATCGGAAAAACGTAATAAGCTTGCGTAAGGTTTGACTGTGTGCTAGGCTCGAAATTTGAAAAAATGGCGGGAATTTCGTCGATCTTGTAAACAAAAAAGGATATGAACTTTGTACGCTTTCCCAATATGGTCTCGGGTTCATCTTAACTTGCGTTCGCTATTTTGTGAAGTGTCACGCAAATGAATCACGTGAATAGAGCGCGTGTTGTGATTTGTTGGCAGTTACCAACACATGTTTGCCAATCGTTCACGCGTCAGATATGAGTTCACCAACACGAAAAAGTTGGTGAAAAAGTTGGCGAGAATAGAGCCATGTTCTATTTGTCGCCAACAGTTTGCCAACGTGTTTGCCGACTGTTTTTGTGCCGTTCACACACACCAACTTGAGTTTACAACACGAGTTTGCCAACTTTTGTTTGCTGTGTGAAGGCCGCTTTAGCCGGCGCGGCCTTCGTTTCTTGTGCCAAGGCCCCGCCAGCTAAGAGAAGCGAAGAGGGCCATGGGGACCAGAATGGCGTACACCCTGAGCCTGCAAGGTAATAAAACCATTGAAGAATAAGAATTAAAAGAGTTTTTTATTAAAAGCTTGGAGATAAGTAATATACCAAAGTCGAAAAACTTTTCAACTTTCGTCTTTATTTAAACTCCGCGAGCTTTGTCTTCAGGCATTCTTCGATTCGTGATCATTCTTTTGCTATGGCGGCACAAACCATATACCAGTGAGCCAGACAGCTACGGAGCACGGAAAGCCAGTCACCTGCAGCAGTTCCCCGTATATTACATACATATCATATTTTACATTCCTTTTTTTTTTACAATTTTTAAGAAAGGACATAGCAATGAACAGACAATAAACAGCAAACTGAAACTTACGTAAAGTCGGAGGAGAAACGAATGTGCACTGAAAAAAACAAAACAAAAAACTGACAAACAGTTGAAAATACATATAGATATTAGCACACTAGTTACACACTTTACACACTTAATTTCAGTTACATTTAAAAATTAATACAAGTGTGAAACTGATCCACTAGAAGCATCAGGCTAATTTAGTCGGATCAGTTGTTTGACAGGTGTTTCGCATTTGTTTGATATTACGGCTTGTAAAACAAACTTTATGCGCATACAATCAATGAAGAATAATTTTAAAAATGCGTACATAAGTTGACCGTTATTTCAGAAATAGAAGGTATTTTCTTTGTTTCAGTCGGGTTTTAGAGACACGAGTTGAAGGTTGGGAGAACGAGAAATGCGGTAGAAACACGAGTCGATGGGCGAGTTCTCCCAAACCTTCAATTCACGAGTGAAATTATTGAGTTATGTAGAAATACGATTTTCAACCAATCAGCGCTCTTATTTTTCCCTGGGCTATTTTCTCAAGTGAATTAAAAGTGCCACGGTATTGTCAAGTAAAATAGTAATAGATAGTTTAATAACAAGTTAAATGTCTGGGGGGTTAATAAGTGTCACCGATAAGTGAGATTACGACATGGATTTAAAATTCAAAGGCGTTTCGGCAGAAAGCTGTAAAAAATTAATGTTAAGGTGTTGGTAATGTATTAGTTCTTTAATCATGAAGGAGTTCTTCCTTACATCAGCGGGTATATTTATCTTTTATGCTCCTCTGATTTTCGACCAAGTTTATTGTCAGATTCCTAAGGCTAGTCTCCAACGCAACCCAAACAAAAATCTAAGATATGCGCTCTTTAAAGATCATCTATTCCACGTTCTTGATGCTGAAAAACTTGAAGGAGACACCGTTCACACCTGGAAACACTGTCTGCTGCGATGCGTGAAGAACGAGCAATGTTTTTCAACAAACATTGGAGCCTTTCCAAGGCCGAATGGGAATTTTACGTGTGAGCTACTTCCCACTGACAAGTACAACGCATCTAACAAGTTCAAAGCGAATCATACTTTTCATCACTACAGCATTGTGGTGAGTGGTATACTTGGAGCACCATTTTTAATTCTCAGTGGTGAATGTTATTCTCGTTTTGCATGCTTTGGTCAGGTTATTCTGGTACACTGATTTACAGGACCTGGAGATTCTGTATAACCGGTTAAGTCTTATAGGCAACTGGCAAAGTTTTTACTGTCGTGAAATAACAGTTTCATAAAACTCAATAACGGCCTTACATGCTTGTTTGAAAAAAAAAAAAAGAACCAACATAATTGCACAGTTTCAAGTTGACTAGTCCGGCAGAAAGCAGAATCGGATTCTTAGCCTTGGTTTATTAAAACATATCATCTAGCACTTTTTTCTTTGCAAACAGTTTGGCTTTTTGCAGCAACATCTGTTAAGTTGTTTTTGAACGCCCATTTTGAAGCGAAGTTCAAATTTTCTTCGCCAACTGAGGAAAGGCTACCAAGCGATAAAATCAATTAGGGTTAAAGGTGCCTCATAAAGTCTCAGTCCAGCGTTTCTTTAGCACAGCTGTATTCTTTGATAGATCAAAGTTACCTCCCAGCTCTCGTTTTTAGTTGATTTTTCAATAATGACACCAAATAAATGCCTAATCATTGGGCAACAAGTTATGGCCTTCTTCGAGACGCAAAACAGTTACCAGTTTGGCAACAGTATAACCCGTTAAAAACGTCCTTTAGCCTTAAGGACCTATCAATCTCAAAAACGATTGCCATTTTGAAGGAAAACAAACGAAAGGATCATAGCGGGGTGTTAAAAGCACGCCACAATCAGTTGAGCGAAAACGCTTTATCTGGTTCTAAAAGTGTCATGGTCAGTGAAAAATTCACTCGATCCTTCGAATTAACGAAAGTGTGGGCAACACGCTCAAGTTTTACTAAACATCTTAGCTTGGTAAAAGTCGAAGATCCGAAGTCGTGTTATTTACGCGCAGTTCTGCATAGAGATTTTTGGGTACGACTTTGTTTGCCTACCTTTTGAATAATTCGAAGAAGCGAACTCTTCACTGACAATTTTAGTAACCAGGTGAGCGTTCTCTCTGAACTGTGGCTTAAACTGATTGTGGCGTGTTTTTAACCATCCAACAGGATCCTTTGTTTTCATGCTTTTAGGTGTGCGTTTAGGGAGTTATGGATGCACTTCGGAAGTTTGGAGAGCACTCCAGAAGCTCTTACGCTTCTCTCGTGCTCTCCTAATACCCGTGTGCATCCATAACTCGACATACACGCAGGCGGAGCATGAACCAAAACAAATTTAAGACGCAAACACCTGTCGAAAATATAACTAATAAAACGTTACTGAATTTACCCTTGAAATTGATGAATTACACCTCAGACGTTAAGTAAACTAGCCTCATCGTGGTACCAATGGAGACTGCATGAAATTCCCCCCCCCCCCGGGGGGGAGGTTCCGTCATGGTAAAGAGGATTTTATTGTTAGACTCACATTTGTTTCAACTGCAATTTTGTGCTGAATTGTCGGTCTAAAGAAAGCTAAAACTATTACAAACTGTATAGCAAACATATCCTGGACATTAAACGTATGTTATGCATGCAACCATTCTCTCTAAGAATAAGCCGTTTTAGTTTATACCATACGGATAACCAGTAAAATTGTTCTGAATTTGTCTCTTATTTTTAAGAGTCCTTGCGAAAGTTTCCCCTGCCAGCATGGAGGAAGCTGTCGAGCACTTTATGAGACAGACGACTACAGCTGCACTTGTACACAAAACTACACCGGCAGAAACTGTGGTAAGCGGTTAAGCTTTTCACTCTGAAATAAGGTTTACTTTAGAGTGACAAAGACTGTACTGGTCACCATGCCAGTAGAAAATCTAACAAATTCCAATGGTTTAGTGGGTTGGAAGATATTAAACTTGTTTTGAGGACGTTAGTACTCTTCAAACTCACTTGTTGTCCTGCGTTTTTCGAGTCCTCGGTTTTTGTCCTGCTTTTATTAGCCTGCACTTCCACCTCGCATGTAGCCATCCATACCTAAAATGCTAGCAGCACGTGCGAAAGCATTTACTCTTCTCCGTCGTCGCTTGAAGTATTGCAAATGGTTCTCAAAGTTCCATAAAAGAAGCGAGTTCACAGTTGTCGAACGCGCTCAATCAAAATACTTAGGAGTCTTTCGAATGAAAACTTAATTACTCTGTCTCCCGTGCCGAAATATAAGAATGATTTTGAAACAAGGTTTAGACGTTTTAGTGCTAAAATATATTACAACGTTGAAATCGGGCAAATGCAGAGAACTGGCGGAGGTGCTCCTTGGTTTAGTGTCAGCATCTCCTGCCCCAGATTCCCTAAACGCGGTCACGTAACAATTCAATCATGGCCAGAAAATCGAGGATTCAACTAAATGCCAAAACATTTTGCAGAAATACTTCAATTAACAAGTTTCATTAGTTTAATGTTAGAATACAACTTCTGTAGGATGGATTCAGTGGCATTTCAAATTTTCGAAAATTTAAGGTAGCTCTGAACCCTATCCACGAAATTGTTTAAACTTAAGAAAAAGGTTGTATTTTAACATACTCATCACAATTCGATCACAATTCGCTTGGGTGTCATATTACGTCGAAGTAGCCAGTTAGCGCGCAATGTTGGAAAACAAATTCCAGCTATATGACAAGCAATGTTAAATCAAGGAACACATTTCAGACATTGTATCCTGACTTACCGACACGTCATCCTTATCCGACAAACTGAGCCAAACCATAACATGATCTTATCGACTAATATGATTCATTCACTAACACAGAAATACGACACTGTAACCATTCTGTTGGTGTGGCCAATGCCAGTATCATCCCTGATGATCACATGACAGCATCCTCTGTCTATGGCGCGGGTTACTTGGCAGCTTTTGGTCGGCTGAACAACATTCCAAACACGGGGTGGTGCACGAGAACGAATGACCGGATTGATGAATGGCTTCAGATCGACTTTGGGAGAACAATTGAAGTGTGTGCTGTTGCTACACAGGGACATTCAGGAGAATATACAACAGACTTCAAGCTGTCTTTCTCTTCCCATGGAAACACCACCTGGACAACTTATAAGGGCGAAAATGGCGCTGAAATGGTGAGATTGAATTTCATCTATATGCGACATCTTACTGACAGGAGCATAACGAGCAGGACATGAGTGGGTATGACATGACACAGCACGGCGTACGCGACAAAATACGACACGGCATGGTAAGACTCGTCACGGTACAGGACATGATGCAGGGGACAGAACTTGATACGACACGACATAACACGACACGGCAAGACTCCGTACGACGCGGCACAACATGACTTCATATGACACGACACGCACGGTAAGAAATGGTATGGCACATGTACAAGACACGGCACTGCTCCACGAATGAGATATGGCGTCACAGAGCAGAGCCCTGCGCAACATGACGAGATATAATTATGCACATTCATTCATTTTTCAGCCACTGTCTCCAGTAGAAGCTGGACGAAAATTATCGGCCAGACATAAAGCAGAAAAAAAAATTCCTCTCTCAACCAAGCAAAATACTCCTTTCAATCGCAGACCAGACCAGTTAGGAAAGATAATAAGTGAAGCCATAACACTACTGTAAATAGATTGTTCATAGCACTGCACCAAACGAAACGAGGCGACCTGACTTCGTGTCTCTCCCAATGTTGTCTGAATCTCGTTGTTACATCCAAACCTATGAGCACCAACTTCGAAAGGGGGAGCGAAGTTGCGGTAGAAATGCGTACATTTTTTTTTATTTCTTCAATGCATGAGACCATATCTTTTTGAGGAAAATTCAAGTAAGGATTTCCCCGTACTATTCTACACGTGTTTGAAGTAATCTCTGTGCTTCTTGTTTTCAGGAATTTCACAGGGATGGTGTCAATGCCCAAAGTGACTATCACAGGTTACCAGTGCCTCTGTCTGCAAGATTCATTCGTTTTCATCCAACAAAGTTTTACGGCTGGAAGTGTCTAAGAGTGGAGGTGTATGTGTCAGCTATGTAGATGGTGCCGGTCTCGCGCATTAAAAGCTGACCTGAGAAAATGTTACACGTTACCACATTCCCCTGGCGTTAATAATAAAACTAACCATTTGGGTGGCGAGATTCCCAATCGCCTTCCTTTTCGGCCAAAGTCTTTCAAAATGAATGGAAAGTTTTAGAAACAATTAGTGGAACAATGATTCGAATTTGGAGCTCAAATCACATTTGCGTTGTGCCATCGCCAGGGCAAGGGGGATAACTTCCCGCACAAAGTACTTTTGAACCCGGTTCCCCCCCCCCCCCCCCCCTCCACCTTAGTGGTCTCTAGATGCTTCTGTTGTGTAATTTTGCAAAATTTCCACCGGTTCCCACCACCTTAAGAATCTCACATGCCGCCTTCTCCTTATAGGGACCGTTTTTTCAGTTCTTCGCCCTTAACGCTAAATATATTGTGGTTTTCAATCAGATAATCCAATGGACCGATCAAAACTCGATGTAAATACATGCAGTTGACGCCAAGCAAAGCGCGGGAAAGCACGTGCGAACGAGGCACGATTGGTTTTGAATGAAGTTGCGCCAGTTTTGTAATAATAATAAGCCAATCGCGTAGCGTAGTGATGAGGAACCAATTACTTTTCGACACGCAAGTGAAAATCGCTCTGAGGGTGACTTATACCTCTTTACCAATTATTGGGCATTTGTTTAATCCCATGAGAGCCACTATGGAGCTGAAAAGAGCTGGAAACTATTGTGAGCCACCTTAGGCACACGAGAGCTTTCGAGTGACTTTTAAGCACTAAATGTCCTTAAACAGCCAGAGTGATTTATGTTCATACAAATACATGGGGTGTCTGTCCTATGACATACATGTAAACATAAAATATACTTAATTTATAGCTATATCGCGCGAATCAATTCAACCCATTATCCAATGTTTGACGTTTTCATATAGACAATCTCGCTGCAGCCACTTCGCGGTACATTTTTACTGCCTTTTATTTTCCGTTTTATGTATTATCAATATTCCCTATCAGAATACATCCAAATATATGTTCGTGTGGATATTAAGATAAGCTGGTTTCGCAAAATACTAATTTAATAATAATACCTTTACTCACCATTTTCGGTAAGATACTATCACAAGCATACACTTTACAGTAACATGTATTTTAATTTATGTTTTAATTCGGACGCCTTCGAGTCTATTTCATAACTCAACAACATTTGTTTTAATCGGCGCAATATCCATGTATAAACGACGAATAAAGACCGTGTCTGCATGCTTTGCATGACGCAATAACACCTGTCTTTTCAATTGAGTTCTGGGGTATATTTGTATCGATAACCGAAAATAAAGTGTCATAAAATAAAGCAACTATACGATGACTACTGTATGCCATACTTCAGTGTTTACAAATTCTACCGTCTCTGGACTTTAAATGTAAGATTTTCCCTTCCTGTCTATGTGAATTGCATCTACTGCCCTGCTACGTTCGTGTCAAGTCTGATGAATACCGTGATGATTCTATTTAGCTCCTTCCTTCCAATAAGGGACCGTTCATTTTTTATAAGGTAGGGGGGGCTGGTGGGATTTGGGGGGGGGCCATGCGAAAAAAAATGGCTTTCGAGGGGGGGCCATCCCAAAAAAATAAGGGAAAAAGGGGGGGTCACGTGAAATATTTTAGTAAAACTTTAAAATGGCATAACGTTTGAATGTCAAAAAAATTGCTATAGAATAAACATAGAAGGCAGGATACAAATTTATTACAAACTTTCCTTCTGCTTTAAAAAAACGTTTGGCCACAAAAAGCATTTGTAGCTACTGAAAAGAAGTATTTAACACTGTTATTTTCGAATGCAACTTTCACTGGCACTCATCTTCATCTTCGCTGTCATCGAGTTCTTCGTCGCCGCTTGTGCTGCTATGGGAGTCTCTTTCACCAATGCTGCAAGAAGCAGCAATGCTTTCCGTCAGAGTGTACTCTTCAGGGTACATGAAGGTGTAAACATAATCTCTGACTTCCCGCTCAAGGTTTGTGGTGAAATAATTCCCTTCCAAGGGCTGTGCAATGTATGGCCCATCTCTTCTAAATAACGACGTGGCAACATCCTCAACTTTAATACACTCTTCCGGGACGGCCGTTCTAGGAGGGTACACAAGGCATTGTGGAAGATCATTTCCTAGCGGGTTTCCAACACAGATTCCATAAACTCGTTAGACGTTGTTTTCAGTCCGCTTCCTCTTTCTTTCATTTGACTTTCTGCGGTTTTCTTTTTTCCTTCTCCTTTTGTTGATGTGCTGTTTGAGTGTGCCCTTGAATATGCTGTTATAATTGCTCTTCTTATTTTCTAGTGCTTCCATGTCCTGCGTGACCTTCGTCAACTTAGCTTCTATACATTTGATCTGCTTTACATTAAAACTGTGGGCAAATTCTTCGCCCTGCTTTAAAGCAAGCCCATTGGACTGAAAGAGTGTGGAATCATGTTCCTTTACATCTTTCAATATGACATTCAACTTTTCCACAATTGCTCTGAGCTCTTTGATGGAGAAGTTCAGTTTTCTTCCATCACTGGGCTTCAACTGGTACCCTGGCACGGAAAACTCACCCACCCTTTCTGAACAGCCATCCGCACTTAGAAAGATTGCTTCTTTTGGTTGTAAGATGTCAAACTGCCTGGATCGTTCAGCAGTAAACCTTTTCTTAAACGACTCGTCGCTTTCGCCATTATTGCGCATTTTGGAATTTTGCACATTTAAAAAGCAGCAAGAGTGAGAAAGTAAAGACAATTGTAAGATATTCATGCTTGCAGCAGAAGAGTCCTCTCAGAGCTGGCCAACCAACACTGAGAAATGCCAGGACATTGACACAAAATGACAACAGGGCAAGTGCTGACAGCAGTGAAACAGATGAAAGTGACAATGATGAGTATGACAGTGATGCCATTGACTCTGGGGGAGAAGATGACTCAAATGACGTCATTCTTGCATTCATCAATTCAGAGGAGGAAGATGCCAATGAGAGGCCAAATGCCACACGCTCAGGGCGAGCCATAACTAGGAGATCCGAAATTCACTTCTCATTCTTTTGATTTGTTTTTTAAACAACAGCTCTCTGTCGTATAGGGATTGTAAATATTGTCTTCATAGTGAGCACAATAACGTGAAGTAGGGGGATAATAGAGAAATATTAAAAAAGTTGAAATCTAAATATTGTTTGTTCAATTTTTTTTTTTGGGGGGGGGTCATCCCAAAAAATGACCGCTATAAAGGGGGGGCCATGTGAAAAAATTGGTAAGCTGAGGGGGGGTCATGCGATTTTTAAATGGTGCTTCCCAAATCCCACCAGCCCCCCCTCCCTCATAAAAAATGAACGGTCCCTAAGCACCTTCTTTATAATAAGCACTCCTCGCCGAGTGCCGTCTTTTTCAATAAGCGCCTCTTTCCGATAAGCGCCCCGATAGCGAAAGTGAAATTAAAGAAAATGACTTAGAATAGAGTAATTAGATGATGAACTATGAAGTCTGCTTCCTCATCTAAACGTAATATTGAACACTATGACTATTAGGACCCCTCTTGTTACAGTTCTTGAGTTTAAGGATCTGTTGTATTTCATTTTATTGTGTCACATTCAGATGTATATGTTCGAAAGGGACACAAGCGCCCCTCCCTAATAAGCGCCTTCTCTCCAATAAGGGCCCTCCCTTGAACCCCGGCGCTATATCAAATCATTACGGTACGTCACTACTCATTTTCTTCCGTACTTCTGAGAAAGGACACCACATCCACGTTGTGGTTCACCATTACCCTTTATACAATTTGGTATCTTCTTTCGTTTCCTACACATTATAATATCTTACCATACACCAGCACAAAGGAGACTACCAAGTTGTACCACGGGTAAAATTGAACCACAAGATCCACTATCTCACACTATGTCATTGTATCAGTTGATTTTTGAGTCGTCACGCAAATCTTCAGAGAAATATTGCGTTACGAGCCAAATGCCAACAAGCAGGGTCACGTAAACAACTACTGAGGAGCAATTCAACACAGGCCTAACACATTCTACGAATCCAGTCAAAATGGCCTCCAAGAGAAGAAAGCCTAATTCATTCACACGTTTGGCCTCAGATGGGATTCCAAAGCTAGTGTACAGGTTAATCCAACACATTCCAGTTTCATCTTGTGCCTTGATGTTTCTTCAGAGAGCAGGGTCACGTGGGCTTCAGGGTGGCCAAATAAGCCAGGGCTGTTAGAAGAGTCGTCAGACAGTAACCTTCTTCTCCCATGAGGTACCTTCAAAAAAACAAAAAAGGACCAGAAAGAAGTTATCCATTTCACACCACATTGCTCGATTAATATCGGAGGAAAACGATCGCAGTAGATGTAAGGAATCGTTTTTCGTTTCATCTTCACGTCTCCTTTTATCTCACTGCCTGCTTTTCTTTATTGATACGATCAAAGACAGCTATACGTTGCTAACATCATATTCTAAAAGTGGAAACACCTAAATCCAGCAAAGAATTGTCAAGAATTATCACACAGATTGGACACAATTCGTTCCTTTTTTTAACAGAAAAAATAATTTAATTTATGG
Organism: Orbicella faveolata; assembly: GCF_042242905.1. NCBI lineage: Eukaryota > Metazoa > Cnidaria > Anthozoa > Scleractinia > Merulinidae > Orbicella > Orbicella faveolata. The sequence goes on along the minus strand of NW_028301558.1, from coordinate 12,934,602 downwards.
GGAAATATGACACTTTGTTTTAAAAACAAAATAGGAAAACAACACCTTCCTTCAAGGGATAGAGCCCCGTCTACAATATGCAGGAGGAATTTGAAGACGGAGGTTTCACTCTGAAAATGTATCAAATGTTTTCCGCCCACACTACGCTGGAGGAATTTAAAAACAACAAAGCAACAATCAGCGTTCATTTTGGATTTGTGGTTGAGTTAAACTCGGGCAGGGAAATCACGTGATTATCGTGACGTCATCGTTTACGAAAAGCTTCGTTTTCAAAATTTTTTCTGTCCACACCAAAACGCAAAGCCGGCGTTTTTAAATTCCTCCGGTTTGAAGAACGTTTTCGAAAAGCCACATTTTCGTGACGGCGTAAGTGGATGGAGCCTGAGAAGTGCATAAGTGCATAAACAACTACTCTCTACCCATAAATGAAAAAAAATTTAACATTGAGAACTTACCCCTCGGGTATGAATTCCTCCATGGCGTCACACTCAGAAACTAACTGCGCCATTCCACTCCGAATAATAACAAAACTCAGGATAGGCAGCAAGTCGTCGCAGCCACTGATACCATTAAAATAAAATTAAATAAATAAATAAATAAATCTTACTTTTGTAAACTAAAATACCTGTTTAAGTGAGAGCACGATATTCGCGACACGGGCTGTGCCTTTTAAACGGTTGCGGGGGAACAAGCAGGAAACATGATTTAGTGGCGCTCGGCAGATCTTGGAATATCGATATCAACCCCCTTAAATTTGGTTATCGTTGGTATTCGGTCTAAATCTTTAAGAGACCTTGTTCCTCTTTTGTTTGGTACTGCCCCTCTGGTATCTACCGTTTTGAGGTATTTTTTTCAATCGAAGTGTAAGTTTGTACATCACGAAAATTCGTCCGATAAAATGGTGACTTACATGGCAGTCTCTGAGCTGTGGCGTGGCTTTCCTTTAGTCTCCCAATAATCTTCAACACACTGGCAGATACAACGTGACGTTCGCACTGTGAAAAGAACACCCAAAGCTATTTGTTTGAATACCTCTAGCCAAGCGACTGGAAAGACAACATCAATAAAAAGATCTTGAAATAATAACTGACCTTGCGTTTCTCTTGGAAGTATTTTAATTTAATCAGACTTTTGTCCAAATTACCGTACTCAATTCGCAATTTTATTAGCCAATCAGAATCAACCTCGTTCCCAGGGTCTCTCATCTTACCGCCCCCTGGAGCGAGCGAGCGAAGAGGGCGGTAAGATGAGAGACCCTGGGAACGAGGTTGAATCAGAAGCTGTTTCTACTGTCCCAATATCCGGCGATATCAAGTCAGTGATCTGATATGGCTACCATATAATGGTAGGTAAATACCTAATCATACCTTTTTGGCACGCTTCGCCGGCATATCAGACTCGTTAGGTCTCGCCATGGGTATTTTACATGAACAATTGCTCGACCAAACTCGCCTAATACGCCGCCGAAGTGAACGAAAAAGATTCGACAAGGTGTAACGTCTCTCATTTTTGCTGAGTTTGAAAACCTGTACTTTCACATCCATAAAAACAACATCTCAAACAATGAGAGGCCTGATAAAAACATTCAGAGCGTCCGACGGGTGTGCGGAAAGTTATGGGTTTGATTCCCGTCGCAGGGACTCAGAATTTTCTCCTTGTTGCATGCCGGTGCTAAACTGAAGACGATTCCTTACTGAAGTTAAGAACAATACCTAAGCATTCTAATTTTTCCAAAGGACAAAAGAGCGTGACGACTTTGTGAAGTTCTTCAACTGCCATCTGATACGGATACTTGTTACCTGTTGCGTCAAGAATGGTCTGAAGAAAAACAAGACATACATGGGTAATAGTCTCTTACGAAACAAGACACGCTGCGTCTCAATGTAAAACTTACTAGAAAACAGTCCTAAGAAAATACGCGCGCAGATTGGTTAAAAAGTCGTGTTTCTATTAAACAATTAGATTATGAGCTCGAGATTTCTATCGCGCGATAGGAATCGAGAGCGAATAATCTAATTGTTTTAGTATAAATCTACTAGTCGCTAAAAAATTTTATCGAAATCCTCTTCACAGACACGAAGAAAACGCCAAGAAACAGCCGTCATTTTGTTAAAAAGCGCACTCTGCTACGCTACTATCTATCACAGAATAGATAGTGAGTAGCGTAGCCAATCAGAGAACGGCATTCGTGATAGAACGCTAGTAGATTTATACTAAAACTCGATAGAAACACGGTACATGTTTTCTATTTCTTAAATACAAAACATCTTACTGTAAAAATCGACTTCTAAATATTCCTGAATTAGGAACCACGCAGTAACTTTTATTCAGCGAAAAAAAAAAAAAAAAAAAAACTTTTATTCAGCGGCTACTTAACACAGCGACCTTTCCTAACATCGCTAAACGTCGCTAATATAAATAGCGTAGTCCCTAATATGGTAATCCTTTACCAGTCCTCTGATCAGATATTGTGTTCAACTTCCCCAAGCAGTCGCTCCCTCAAACGGCAAACCGCGTTTTTGCGTAAAATTATTACTTTTTTGGCATATTTTACTCTGATACTGTAGTCTACTATGCGATCGTTATAATTCAGAAGCCACTAAGCAGGGTGAGAAAGAAACCATTTTCCCTTCTTAACCTGCAAATGCCGCCACTATCACTGAATAAAAGAATGCTACAGGAGTATGCGAATCATACTTGCTATATTTTCCTCCGCCGTAACATCGACAGTTATCATCCTCGGTAGTTATTTTAATCATCATGGAACTAAATTATTGTTCTCAACCATAGTTTTGCTTATTTTTCGCGGCGGTCATATAAGTGTTCCCAATTGATAGAAAATTTTTGCATATTCCTAAAGGATGGAAAATTCATTGTTTGGGAACAACAATATGGCCACCGTGACGTCATATGAAAACGCTGCATAGAAAAAAGGGACCTCTCGCTCGTAAGCGCGCACCTTTTCATCGAGGCAGAGTCTTTGAGGTACACCCAGCTCAACAGGGTCTTTATTGATGTTATCTGACATCACGTCAGCCAAACGAAGTTCTTTCTCGAAATTCACTTGCCTGTTCACAAACAATCAGAAAGAACAAAAACTGTTTGGATCAGCTTTTAATGACTGCGGTAAAATAGAAAACAAAGTTTTAAACTCAGTAACAGCTTGCCTGTTCCAGGCTCTCGTTTGCGGGCGACCAACCGAGAACGGGGGCGAGCGAGGAAAATGAAAACGAGGAGAATCTAAACAATTCTCACCCTAGACTCCCTTCGTTCTCCCCTCGCTCGTCTCCAACTAACCGAGGGAGCCTGTGTACCAGTTCGTCTCACCTGAGCACAGCTAACAGCATGGGCCACAGAGGTTTAAAGAAAGGGAACTCCATGCAGGAATAACACAAATCTCGACCGGCTGGTGTATCCAGTGGTTCATAAGCAAGAATTAATAGCTTCTGAAGATTTTCTGGAAAAAACAAAACAAAACAAAACAAAAAAAAGCACTGGTTGGCAATTTTTCCCAACAGCTAGACACTGACAAGCTATAATGCCAGCGTAAGGTAACAGAGTTTGGAAAAGAACCTGTCGCATACGGCATGAAAAACTATCAGGCAAGTTCTAAGTTCTGTTCTAGGAATGAATAGACCTGGAAAGTATGGAGAACTAGGACCATGCCAAAGAGTTTTTGCCCAGTTTTCTTTGGACACGAGTCATATTAATGCACAATCATGTATTTTGGCCGGCTAATGAATGGGGTAAAGCAATTATCTGTGACGCTATTTAGCAACATGGAACAGGCTGATACGTTAGGCAATATCCGCCACACGTGCTAACACGCAGACTTAATCAATGTTCTGTGATTGTTATGTGAGAACGGGAAACTGTTTCTATGGGGATTTGTCAAAAAACGGCAAATGGTCCCGTAAACTCACACGGGTCAGTCCTTCCTATGTTACCCTGATGAAGGCCTAATGAGACTCTAATGATTACGAAGAGCTCGATTCGTGATCAAAATCTCGTCAAATAACTTTACCAAATTTACATACCAAGAAAAAACCGCACATCCACCAAGACGTCCTTTAACTGTTTTCTTACTTCATCAGTGGGTGGTACCGTTATGCCGTCATCCTGTTCTTTTGTGTTGTTACCGTCCTCACCTGCAAACAAAGGTAACTTGGGTATCTGTTCATTTCCTTGATCACCACAGTTCGCCCGATCAGTTGTCTGTTCCGCTGGTGTGTCACGTGTTTCTAAGTCTTTTCTTTCTTGGACTTCTTCGTCGTCGTCGTCGTTGGTGTTACCACTGGCTCTCTGTTCGTCAGGACATTGTTCTTCCAGGCTTGAATCACCCTCATTCGTTTTCAATGTCTTTCCATCATATCTTGGATTTATCACCTCTTCTTTCTCATTAACATGTTGCGAATCAACGCCTATCTTGCTCGACTGATCCGTTTCACTGGGTTCGTGTGTGTCATGAGGAGAATGAGAGTCTTCGCCTTGTGGCGAATCTACCGGACTGAATATTGCCACATCATTCGCATCAGTCGATTCTTCCACAACTTCAGTTCTGTTCTCTTTAACGCTCGAATCACTCTCTTCTTTACCTTCAGAAAGTGATTTTTCATTCGTTATTTCTCGACAGTCTTCTGTATTACCAGCCTCACTGTCAGAGGCGTTTTTGTCAGCAACGTCGCTTTCCCAACCAAACATATCATCCTCGAGTTCTTGGAAATAATTCTCCAAATTCTCAGATTCATTCGCCAAGGCCACAGCAGAAGGCTCTTGTCCATGGCTTGAATCATCAACCTGTGTTGTCTCAGCTTTAGGAGTTTCTGGCTGAGCCTCTTCTTGCAGAAGATTCTTAAGTTTCTCCAAATCTGTAACAGAACTGGCACATTCACTATCGAAGGTCGACCCTTTATCTATGTCGCCGGTGTTCCCATATACCACTTCATGTTGTTCAACATCATGATGTCCCTTTTTCTCAGCACTGTCTTCCTGGTCTTCGTTTGCTTTATTTCCACTTTCCTTGTTATCAGAATCAGATGGCAAACGTTGCAAATTTGTGTCCTGCCCTTGTTTTTCTTCATCCTCCCCGTCGGCATCGCTTTTCTTGTTAACGGCTTCTTCATCAGAATGCGATTCATTGAAGATCACGTCAGCTTGAGGGCTCGTAGCTTTTCTGCCGCTCCGTACATCCGGGAATCCTACATCCTTTACAAGAGGCGCCAGCTTCCGATACACGTAATATTGATACTGAAGAAGGACCTGGGTCAGAGGGTGGTCTGCCGAACTGCGAGACGAAAACCAAAGAAACAGTGAGTCATTAACTACAGAAAATCTGAAAGTAACCTAACATTACAGTTACTCTCTCCAATACAAAGACTTACCTGAATATCTTGGTTATTATTTCTTTGACCAACTTGGATTCCAAAGGCATAAGTTTTAGCTTTTCACGTAAAAGTTTCGGCCACACCTTTTAAATCACAGAAGTAATGATTAATAACTTACTGGTTCACTCTGCGTAAACGTCCGCACTGCAGCGCTACAAATCTTGTAGTAACTGATTACGTTCGACCGTAGGAGAACTAAACGCAACTTAAACTTGAAGCAAGATCCCCTATTTGCACGAGCGCACAAGCAGGAATAAAATCGATTTTGTGGACGGACAGAAGGCCAAGGTACACATTTTCTAGTAAATGATATATTAAACGAAAACGCACTGAAAAGTGATGCGGTTAAATATAGTTTCTAAAATGATTAACAAATCGAAATGCACGGCACATCACGCTGAATCCTTGTACAAATCTTTATCATGCGCAGTCGGTAGCTAAAGAACTTACTGCCTCTTGTTCAAACTCCAGAATCTTGGTGTAAAGAACACGCTGGTTTTGCTCTTCCTTTGTCGAAAAAGCAGCAGGGCCAAACCGTCTTGAACACAGAAATAAATAGATAGTTAAATTAATGGTCATGTCCTAGATGCTGCATCCTGAAAATAATTTTGTTTATCGGAAAAAAAGACCCCCCCAGCCCCAAATTTAAACATCTGGGGCAATATCTCGTTCGTACTTTTTAAAGGCTGGTTCAGTTTTATATGATCGCTTCCATCGCCGCTTTTTCCTGTTGTTATCTCTACAGGAAAAGTTGAGCGATCCTTACGACTACCATAAAATCGCTTCAATTATTGAGATAAAACGGAATACTTAGTCTGCTGTATCTCAGCGAGCGTTGTCGCAACGATCTCTACGATTACTGGAGAGTGGATTCCATGACCACTACCATCGCTGAACTTTCCTTTTGCAGCGATTGTAGCGATGATATGGAAACCAGCCTTACGGGAAGCAAAGACTTACTGAAAGAAGCTCAGTCATGGTATTTTGAGTTATTTTGAATTAACTTTAACTTGAAGAAACCTGAAAATAATAGTTTACTAAGATGGAAAAACACCAAAGAGATAACAATAAACCATAAAGGAACAAGGATAGTTAAGGATGGAGAAGATCAACAGAGATTACAAACGACGAACTTGAAAAAATTAGGCTACACATTTCAAGATGCCCAAACAATGACGTAGCTCCTTTAAAAATCACAGATGACAACTGACAAATAACAACGAATTAGGCAATGCTAATAATCACAATTAGTATCACCCAACTAGTGGACTAATACAAATCCTGCATTTTAATTGGCTACGCTACTAGAGGACTATTAGTAATAGTCCTCGAGTAGCGAAATTGGCGCAATCTTTCGTTTTGTTCCCAAATAAATATTTCTTCAACTTTCATTTGCTAACTTTATTATTGCCTTTTCTGTCCGACTAGTTCAATGGTCAATAGCCCTTGTGGGCTACAGGTCTCATTGTTAAATAGCACCTCTCCACAAAAATTTGCTTGACGTGTTTATCACAAACCTGTTTGTCTCCTCTTGCAGTCTTTGTTGTCGCTCAAGCAGTTTCTTCTTTATCTAATTTTCAAGTTAAAGTTATGACCACGACGAAAAAACTAAATTTAAATGACATGTAATATATACGAAGTAGAAGTGATCATAAACTGGTTATACACGTAAAATGCTTTCGAGTGGCATGCCATGGAATATCCCACAAGTCAGTAATAACTTCTCAAGATAATACTAGTGACAAATGGGATATCCCATGGTGTACCATGAGAGAGCATTGCACAACTATTTTATATCATGCCATAGAAAATACAAGTGGCCAACACAATCAATGCGATAACACGCATTGTATTATGGGAAGGCTGGATGTTATACCGTAAACAATGGCTTTCCTGTATTCTGATTGGCTATATTTTCTATGGCATGGTATAAATAAACATATCAGCACATCAGATGTATATTAAATTCACCATAACAAGATCTATTTAATGAACACAAAGGATACAGCTTGTTCTCTCGCTTGAGCAATGACAAGATTTTCTGACATTCTTCTCATTAAACTCAGATTCTGCAAAACAATATTGTTACAACACAATTAATGTTGCTCCTAATATGTCAAAAGGTGATCACGTTCACTGAAAAAGTGTGCACTTTGGAACGAACATGGACGTTAAGCTATGACCAGCCCCTCTTTTTCTTTAGTCCATCAGCCACCGTGAAACCGAAGCAGCACAAGAGGAAAACCCTTACAGTTATTTACTTAAAAAACATTGTCTGTGCTTGTGATCTCCGAAGTCTCACTCTACACTAAACGACAACAAATGAACAAGTGGTAAAAATAATTGTCTGTACACAGTTGTTCCCCTTCTTCCTTTGTTTTAAGCCAGCGAACGAAGCCTCAAGCGAGCTCTAGTAACAAGCACAGGGCGACCACAAAGTGCACTATTTTCCCTTGACACATTCCCCCTCATTCCCTTGCTCATGCTGTCCCACTCATTTAATTTCTTGCGGTTTTTATTTCTTTTGCCCCCCTCGAGGATTGTAAGAGAAAACAGAAGGTCTGTAATTGTGTAAATCGGGGAAATGATGACGAAGCAAGCTCACACAGCGAAACTGCAATGCTGACAAAAACAGCCCTTTATCAATAGAATATATCAATTTGTTTTGACATGACAAATATGTTGTGTTCTGCTCATCAGCACTGCATGCAAAGCAGAAAAATAACTTACAATAATGAATAGTATACAGTTGAACATCCACTAACGGCCACCTCTCCAAACAGCACTTTTTTGTACCTGGCAGTGGACAGTCCATACATTTACTCTTATTTTAATCTCTCTACTGCAGTCACTTCTCCAAAACAGCAACAGCCACTAAAGCGCACCACAACTTCTCAAACTAACCTCTTGATGATGGCCAGTTAACCAACGGCTTACAAATAACGTATACAAAATCCCACTTTATATTGTAAAACCTGCATTGCATTGTTGGTCTCTGTTTCTGTTTGGTTTCTGTTTTATTGATTCATCTTGATTGTGGTATGTACAATTACAATTAACAATACAACCTTTTTAAAAATAAAAATGTCGCTCCCAAAAAAAGATATACACCTGTAGGTGCTATAGTGCACCGCTACCTCCCCATTAGGGCCATCTCTCTACAACGGCCACTTTCCTCTGACCCCAAGGTGACCATTGTGAAGAGCATGACTGCATAAATTCTTTAAGGTATAAATTTTCGTACCCGAGACATCACATCCTGTTTTTTCCCTCCTCTATTTGAATTCTGCATTCTTGTCCTGTAAGCCTGTATTAACTGCTTGTTTTCTTTGTAAGCTTTATCCAAGGGATCATAACTGCCAGTTCTAATATTAAGTTGAAAGCAAATACATCTAATTACGAAAGGTATGAGCCTGAACTTAAAAGTCAAAAATTGTAAAAAGACTACAAGTTGTAAACTAAACTTCATAAAATAATTTTCTTGTAGCTGTTATCAGGCAAATTTGTATTGTCAAAATACATGTTAGAATAAAAATAAAAAAACTACATTCTTTAGGTCAAGATCAAAAGACTTCTTATTAGTCAAGTTTGAGGTCCATACTTTCAAAAAAAGGGGGAAAATTATGCTCCATGCATGTATCTTGTGATTTGGACCAAGAAAGCTAGGATAAGAAAAAGGTTTATAATTTATACCTCTCTCAGAAGAAAGGAAAACATTGTAAATCAAGCACGAGGGAAGTTGGCCTTGCTTCACAATAAGTAACATGTACCATAAACAAGGTAAAGGTGAAGGGTAAAGTTTGTATACAAGCCAAGTGGTCCATCACAGCCAGCACTTAGCCCTAGTTTCAATTAAGTAGCATCAAGTGACTAGGAGTATTTCTACTTCCACCTGGATGGGATGCTAGTCCATTACAGGGTCACCCCCAGCATTAAATTTGCCAGTACCCAATTATACATGTACACCTGGGTAGAGAGAGGCACTGTGTCTAGTGTCTAGCCCAAGAACACAACTTGATGTCCCCAGCCAGGGCTCGAACCCGGATCGCTTAATCCAGAGGTGAGCACACTAACCATGAGGCTACCACCCCTACCATACTCACACTTCCTCGACTAAACAAGAGATATAATAAAATTTATTAAACCTTCGATGGTGCAGCATGGGGGAACTTGGTGGTGAAGGTAGATGAAGGTGTCCATCGGTGGAGGGCAGTGCCAGGTTCGATGTTGGCGCAGTTGTGTCAGACAGCTTACGAGGTGCTCCACTCTGAGGAGACAAGTGTGACTGAGTTGACTGGCCAGCATCTGAAACAGAGCTATCAGAATATCTGCGCGGTACACCTCCTGGTGGAGGCTGAAGATGCTTTGTCAGTTGAGTGTCAGGCTTTTGACTGGTTGATGTGCCATTTGCTAAGGATCAGAAATAGATAATACATGTATGTCATTGATTAGAATTAATATATAATATTATATTGTTTATTATTGACCAAGAATTAGGTCAAGTTCACTTGACATTGGCCAAGTTTCTTTTTTTAATTAAGCATGTTTATGGACAGTACTAATATCCAGCCATCTACAGCACGCAAGTTTGGTCAAAAAAGGATTTCTTCTCTTATGGCACACAGTCGGTAATCTCAAGCAAGCAAGCACTCTGCCCTCTCAGCTTGCCAATTATAGCTCTTGATTTACTGGTAGTTTATGTTACCCACTCTTACTTGTAAATGGAGGAAACACAAGCTTGCAAGGGTAAACCCAGCTAAGGACTACATCATGCACTCACAGCATGCAATTTCATATTCAATATTGTTTAGCACATATTTGGAACAAATGGGAGGGAGCTGATTGAAATGTGAAGTTATGCTAGTACTGTACATCTAGTTAACAATCTTACAAAATTTAAAAACATGACACAGAAAAAAAGTTTTAGTCTTTCTTAACCTTCCCGAATCTTACCCATTCTTCTTCTTTTACAGCTGGATGGACAATATAATTCATTTTGTTACCTCTTATCCACTAGATAGTGATTTATCTAGTGGATAGTAATTTATCCATCCTTTGAAAAGCTTGGCCCCATCTTGGATTATAACTGTCACTTTATGATTGCCCTACATGATTATATCTTACCAAAGGACGAAATTATGGTCAGAGCTCTCTCCTGACATTGCTGAAGTAGGCGGAATAACTTGGCAGTGTCACTAGTGAAAACCACTCTTATATCTACCAAGAGGTTTAGAAACAAAACATTAATATCTTCAGCACACAAATACTCCAGAAGTTAAATGAGAGTACATATATACATACACGTACATAAAATATATTTGAAATAGCACTGTTGTGCTAGTATTCCCGAAAACACTTAATCATTAAATAGAAAAACTAAGTACATTTAAATGAATTCATATAAAAACTAATTTAATAGTAGCAGTTTCCTGGGGGAAGGGGGAAGGGAACAAATGTCAAAAGGACATGGGTGCTTGTCATACTTATTAGGGGTTAAAATAGTGCATGGTTTTGTTGCCCCTTAGGGTGTTAAGCCTTGACAGCTCCACAGCAGGAGCTTTTGCAATACCTTTTAGGATACTGAGCGGAAAAAATATGACAGGAGCTAATGTGTTGTTTTAGAACTGGTAACTCTTAGGGGTAAAAAAAAAAACATTTCAAGCCACACCCACAAAACAGGTTCTTGGTACCTCTTAGGGGTTCTTTTTTAAATTTTTGACAAGCACTCTCATCCTTTTTATATAGGGATCCCCCCTCCCCCCCCCCCCCCCCCCCCCCGCAAACAGGGTATGGTTTTTTGAGAAATACCTTTGAAATTCTCACAAATTATGTCAATTTCATTTCTATGAACTGAAAAACTTGTAACTAGAGAAAACACAAGACAAACCTTTGTCCCAAGCATCATCCTTCAGAACTTGTGAGATATAAATCATACAACTCAGATATTGACAATACGCCTCCTATGATGAGCAATGTAATAAAGTAGTGTTAATAGTCCTTTCGCATCAAGCTTTGCTGCCATTACTTGAGTTACCTTGTAACCCAGGTTGCAGTGAATAAAGGTTATTTATTATATGGCTTGCATTTGTAGCGGATATAAGGCACGCTCTGATTGGCTAGTTCTAGAGCATTATACTTCCATAATGTCCACAGGCCGATTACAGGTCTGCAAATACAAAGAAAAAAAGCCATATAATAAACAAGGAATTAACATTGAATGTTTGATCTTTACAAGAAAATCTCAAACCTCGGAGTCTTTCCAAGCTATAGTGAGATCAAATGGCAAGGTCTCGATCAGTCTGAGATTTTCTTTTAAAAACCTCAATCTTGGTTAATAAGTAGTTAATCACAGATCATCAGCAGAGATTTTTAAATGCATTGAGCATACTAGTACAAGACACTATCATCCTAGTCTTTGGCATATACTGGCATACGTAAGCTGGCATGCTGATGACCGACCTGATATGGAATTCTAAAACACTGTAAGTGTGCGAAGTACACAAAATGAACTCTGACTGTAGACTACTTAGAGTAGCTGAAAGATGCAGATATTGTCAAAATTAATGAAAAATAATAAAAAAGAGGGCAAAATTACTAAGGGAAAGAGTGAAAATGTAGAAAACACTGAAAAACACAAAGCACTGAGATAACTTTTCAGTGAAGAGGAACAGTGCGTGGAAAGCCGACCACTACACGGCGATACTGCTTTTTCCAACATAATTTCTCCATGCACGCTTACGTGCCTTAAATATCCATATAGTGTCATTACTGATGCACGAGAAGGTTGTATGCGTCTTAAAAACAATGGCTTTAGTACAGTAAACAGTGAGTCAGCGAAACGATATAGCCATTTTCTCTTGGAAAATCAAATAGATCAGCTGAAAAGAAATTCACAAGGGGAAAGCCAAACCTTCGTTCTGTTTTCTGAATCAAGCCTGATGGCATCCCCGACGGATCGAAGCGCCAGTGGCATGCAATCAGCGATTCCTTCTGTCATTTTTCGTGCAAAATCCTCAATAAACCCATTAAACCACACAACACCTCTCCATGTCAGCCATTTTGTAAAGCCCGCAAACTCTTCTGGGATTTGTTGCTAATTTTTTCTATTCACTTTTTTGATTGGTCAATATTGTGAAACCAATCAGAGGATGTTTGTCATAAGGTACGGCAGTTCCCGGATGAAGCTTCACGCGGGTAAAATCCAACATGGCGGAACGCGAGATCACAATTGGAGGAAGGAGGCTTTCTCAGTTAAAAGTCGATGAACTGAAAGTTGAGCTGGAAAAACGAGGTCTTAAGAAAAGTGGTAACAAAGGAATTCTCATAGAACGGCTGCAAGAGGTAACGTACGCTTTTGTACGCTTTATATCGAGGAAAACCGTTGATTGTTTTCAGACTCTTCGCGCGAGTTTGTTTGGGTTTAGTGTCGGCTGTTGTTGTTTTCCGATTGAAAATGTTGATTTTAAAAGACGAGAGTGCATTCTACCTGACTTACGTCCAAGATTGAAAGTTTTCCACGTCAACATAACGATTTTTCTCTCTTTATGAGCTTATGATATATGGAGAGGAAAATTAAGCTTGCAGTATGAGGCACTGCGATCGAGATACACAGGTATAAACTAATTGTTACACTCGTGTTTCTCGATCGCAGTGTCTTTCTCACCAGATAGTGCCTTCAAACAGTTTGCTTGAGGTTTCTGTTATGTTCTAACATTAAGCAACTGCAAAGCACGAGGAGGGCCGGAATGTGTCACCTTCAATTAATGATTGTGTCAGAGTAATGGGTTTTCCTTTTCAGACTTCGTTTCACACTGCTACTGTTGTGGAACAACATTTATACTAAAGGCACGTGGAATTTAGGGTTAAAGACTTGAATTATAGCTTGCCCTTCGCACAAGTAGCTCTCAAATTTTGCTTGCCCTGGGAAAGTCTTAGTTTATATGTATATTTTTTTTTAACTTAGTTGCCCAATCGGCAAGTGAGAATAAAAAGTTACTTGCCCGGCAGGAAAACTTACTTGTCCCGGACGACCAGATGGCACTATTTTCAAGCCCAGTGGATTGGAATTAGTGACTGATTTGTAGTAATGAATATGCTTTCCCTTCTTCCATGTATTCTTTTGAGAATTTTCCATTGACTTGGATGTGTTTTCTGGAAAATTGTATGGAAATCTCAAAGAGTAACTGCCTTCTTCCCAGTAAATTTGGAGTCCCAAATTTACTTAGCTCAGTTACCAGCTGCTATTCACAGTTATGAACTGAATTCCTGATATTGTTCTTACTAATTTGTAATTTAGGCTGTTCATTTAACTGCATGTATTTTAATTTTCAGGCTATTGACAAGGAGCTGGAGCTGAAAGAGGGTTTTGAGAACTATACTGCTCCACAGCAAAGGCCAGCTCCAGTTGCCAAACCTTGGTCTCATCCTATGATACAACAACAACAGCAGCAGCCTGGTATGTTATGTATGCAATGAAAATCAAACAACTAAAAGCTTATTAGAACTAGCGTTTAATTAATATTTTCAATAGGAAGGCGACTGGCTTTCATATTGTAGGCAGACAAAATTTTTTTTTTGAACTGAACTTTTTTTTACAAAAAATGTTCCTCTAGATAGTCAAATCAGAAGGTCAAAACCATCCTCTCAGGTGGTCAGTTTGCCTGGTGCGTGGCCATTAAGGAAATCCCTGTTAGGATTGTTTTTCTTTCTTTTTTTTTTTTTTTTGCATCAAAAAATAAAGAGCACACAGTATCTCAAATTAGAGTGCTGGGCATCAGGCCTTGACAGGTCTGAGATTGTTTGGGAAACTGGTACACGTAAGCAAGAATAAAATCATTGTTTTCTTTATGCAATATTGGCTATCTAAACAATCCTGAACTGCAACCTTATCCAATTTTAGCAGTTATTACTAGTTATTTTTTTTTTTAACTAGTTATTTCTAAATTGGATAGATCCTGTTACATACATACATGTATACTTGTACAAAGCTTAAAATTTTATTGGTGGTGATAGTCTAAGGGTTGCAAGGGCACAACCAAGTACCAGGTAGGCATGTTAGCGTATGTACTGTGCAGTCCGGAGTTCAAACATAAAATAGGGACTGACTTACTGGTATTTTTTAAAATGTGGACATGACAGGGTGCAGAGAAAGTCATGTCTGATAGCCTGAGGCTAGTAGAGTTTACAGTCAGGCTGGTGGATTTTGTCCTTCACTTGCCTGGTGGGCAAGTAAATGTTCTTGGGAAAGTTTTTGAGGAAATTCAAATTTCAGTTCTAAGCACTGTAATTTTGTGGGGACATGTGAGAATGACTTTCAGACTAGTGCATCACAGTTACAGCATGCCCAAACCTAAAATGTGGTTTTCTTTGCACCATGCACGAGATGGGGGTTAAATTGCTATAACGTCCATATACACTACCTGTGAATGCATGTGTATACATAAATTATCTCTATCAATCCTAATTAATTTATCAGAACGACTCAAGATGTTCCAGTGTCCAAGAGAACTTATACGTAGATGTACGTGTAACTTTGTATTTAATATGGTAACTAACAAACCAAATTATGGTGAAAGTGCGTTTTATAAGTTAAGCACACATGTATAATTTGATTAGCCATATATTCACACATTTGTCAGGTGGTTTTCCTGTGCAGCCAATGGGAATGCAGCAAGGAATGTTAAACCAGCCTCATGTTATGATGAACCAACAGCAACTTATGATGAACCAACAGCAGGTATGAAGTTGTTGATGTCTGTCTTTTATATTGGATAAACTTCTGAACTCTTGGTACCACTTGATTTGGTGGTGAACAGCACAACTTAAAATGCAAGTGGCAGACAGACTTGACTCTGTTACGAAAGAATATTTAAAGAATTAAGAATCAAATATGATTAGTGACCTTCATTCCTGACAAAAGCATTCATTGAAGCCCAAAACAGAGCATATATAATTTGGAGATCCAAATTGAACAGGTAAAATCTCCCTTCTGATATTATGCTGAAGCATACTGAAAAGGTGCAATTGCTGGTAGAAGAATAAATATATTATGTGAAGAAATTTTTCTGTAAGTACCAGTATATTCTGTTTGTTTTCACAGCAGATTACCTCACCAATGCAAGTGAATGAATTCAGAGAGCAGTGGCCACAAGCCCAAATTCCACAACCTCAGATACCCCAGGCCCAAATGCCACAACACCGTATGGCTCAACCCCAAATGCTATATCAACAACCTCAAGAAAACCAGCAAGTCATAAATCAAATTGCATCAATACCTGGGAGTCAACCTCTAACACATTCTTCTAATCATCAAGTTCTTCAACCCACAGTTGAACCAGAAGTTGAATCATCCAGCTCATCAGATAATGAGCAGGACTCCGCACAACAGTCTTCAAGTTCATCGAGCCAAGATTCAGACGAACAGGAACGTCCCACTCCCACCTCATTATTGAACTATAACTATCCTGCTGAATCTAGGCCTGAAACAAAGGTTCCCTTAGTAGGTATTGAAAAATGTGAATCCAGAACAGTCGAGGATGATGGTGTAGGTGCAAGGGAGGTCACACCAAAGGAGATGGAGGAAGGGGAGGGTTATGAGGAAGAAGAAGATGAGGGAGGTAAGGATAAAGAGGAGAAAGAAGAGGAGAAAATCAAGAAAAAGGTAGAGGAGGAAGGCGAAGAGAAATTAAATACCAGAGATACAGACAAAGAAGTAAGATCACCTTTTGAACAAGAAGAAGAAGGAGATAGAAGAGTAGAAATACAAGAGACATTGTCTGAAAAAAAGGAGAAGGAAGCTGAGGAGGAGGAGGAACCTGAAAAGCTCAGTCAATCTCCTGTAGAGGAAATGAGCTTAGCACCACATCCAGAGCAGCAGCCTTCACCAGCAGAGGAAAACACCTTTGAAGTTGAGCCAAGTGAAGAGGACAAGGCAGTTGTAGAGGAACCAAAAGTTCCATCACCACTGGTAAGATAGCCGTCGAGATGGTAGAAGTTTAGAACTTCTCTTTATACATGTACGTACATGTATGTACATGAATCACAGTTTGCAAAAGATTTGCAGTTACACTGTAGCATATGATTTCTGAAAAGAATACACATACTTGCTTGTAGCAGCCATACTGTCATGGGTTATGGACCAGAGCAATTCTCATAGACATAAGATAATCAAAGCTGGATGCTAAAAAAGAGACATTTTCACGTAATTATACTGAGAAGTACATGTACTGTACTAGTGCTTTCTTGGATAGTAGCAAACAAATTTGTAGTTTATGGTAGGATTGTCTATCTTAAACTGATGTACTTTGTAGAGTAAGACTGAAGAAGCCTGTTTTCGGTAGTGTATTGTAGGCACTAATGATGAATGTACCAATTGGTCCAGGTGATTCTTTTGTTCTTTGGCTTTTTACCATGTCTTGATATTATTCAGGCTTGACAAAAAATAATTGTAATTATAGTGCAGTCAACTGTTGCCTTGTTTCTTTATTTAAGAAATCAGCATCTCCAGTTGTAACCAAGAAAAGGAAGATATCCTTACCGAGTAAGTGTCAAGTACTGAAATTAGTCTTTGTACTGTACAGTTGCAAGTTTGAAAATTGTATTAAGTGTTCAGTGAATCTGTAATTTTAAAATGACACTGTATTCTCTGAACTGTTACATTTAAAGGAACATCACTACCAAGCACACCAACTGAAGGACAACCTGCCTCCAGGAAAAGAAGATGGGGCTCATCATCAAGCAAGAAGAAAACCTCGTTATCCATCAGCACAGATTCTTTAAAGGTAATGCACCCACAATTTTGCACCAATAATAAACCAGAAGGGGAGGGTCGGCCAGATAGAGGTGTAGATTTGACAGCTCACAGTATCTGAGCTTCACAGGGACTCCCCCCCCCCCCCTTTTAGTACTGTAGCTTGTTTAAATATATATTTTGAAGGAAGTTTTGTGACTGTTTGCCATTCACAGATGCCATGGAGTAGGGCATTTAATCAGTAAATCTCAGCTACAGTAGGTTTAAATGATTTGTCCACATAGAAAATCACTCAATTTATTTTTCACTTGTAGCTTTATTGTTCATTAAAATTTTGAGCAGATTCTACAACACATTTTGGGTACCTGCTTTTCAAATCCTGGCTAAAAGCCTGCGTGGTGTCACCAACCTTTAAGTTTTAACCAAACTTAAACAACCTTTGGAGCTATTTTCGAGATTTCGTCGTGGCACAGAAAATCGAGGATTTAGCGGAATTCAAAAATTTTTTCGCAGAACTATTTCAAATAATAAGTAGATTCGTTCTAGCGAAAAAAATTTTGGGGGTTAGGTGCACTTTAAGGCTAATCTTAAGACTTATCTTTTTAAGCGTGCATTTGATTTGTAGTTTTTTTACTTTTTATTTGTAGTCTAATTGTATTATATAGCGTATTTAATTCTTAGGATTTTAACTTTCAGGATTTTTGGTTTTTAAAGGATTAGGATTTTAATTTTAGGATTTTAAACTTAGGATTTCAATTTTAAAGTATTGTAAAGCGCCATGGACAATTAATGGAAAATGGCGCTATATAAATGTATATTTATTTATTTATTTATTTATTTATTTATTTATTTATTTATTTATTTATTTATTTATTTATTTAAGTGACAATTCACTTACAGTATGTGTTCTTGCCTTTTTTAGGATCTTATTCCTGGAGTACAAGTGCAGAGTACACCTGCTTTGGAAGCTGTCATGGATATCGGAAATGATGACAATGAGGAGGAAGAGGAGGAGCCAGAAGAGAAGAAGGCAGATCAGAAATTGGACCCGGAGAAAGAGGAAGCACCTACAGTAACAACACCTGAAGTTAAGGAAGAGGGTAAGAGGAGAAAAGACAGGATTGTTAAAGTGGAAGAGAAGAAAACTATCAAGCTTCAGCGAAAGCCTGTTGTTATGGAGTCTGAACAGGAAACGGCAAAAATGGAGGTTGAGGAAGGTACTGTGGCTGTTGGTGTCTGTAGTATAGTGTAGTTATGGAAATGCTGTCATTTATTTGATTGCTAAATTAATCTTGTTTCCTGTTCTGCTGTGTTGACTTGTCATGTTTATTAATTACATTGTGTAATGTGATGATTTTTTACACATGGTTTTACACATGTAAGAGAGCAACTTTCAAGTGGCCTTGTCATCACTATTTTTTGCACAGCAAAGGATTTAGTAAACATGTATTAGTAATATTGTTGTGTGAACAAATAATTTGTTTAAAAACTTGATTGCAACCTCCCAGATAAAATTATCAAGATTCACCATAGCTTCCCAAATGTACGGTGTTTTCTGGCGTAAATGAGTAGCCAGATTTTTAGTTTTGTACAAAAATTTATGCCCATGATTTGGTGGGTTATAACAATCATTTTGTTCACTAAAATTCATGTACATGTATGTTTTGATGAATGTCAAGATGTATCTTAAATGCAGCCATTACTTCTCAAAAATGTTTGTCTATAGATAAATGTACTTATTTATTTTCCATTGTTCGGCTAACATGGTGTGCAAGGTCATTTGATAGTTGTTACTGGTTTGTTTTCTCTGAGGAAACTTGTCTATCTAACCTTTCTGCACACAGCAGCAGTTACAAGTGTAAAGTGCCCTAAGTCAGCCTTGTGCTCGGTCCCTTTGTACATGATGAACCCTTTTCTGTGGCATACCATGCGGGAGGTTTTCTTTGGGGTCATACCAGCTGGGTGATCTGAATTGAAAAAATAATGGAAAGATGCAACCTCGACAACCGAGAGTGATCATACTCTGGTACATGAATGACAATGAATTATATGGTGTTGTTGCTGAACTGATGTGATTAGACATGTACCATAAGAGAGTTTGATTCAGCAAAGCAAACAACTTGCCATACTACAAACTGCAAAATGAGCAAGTTACAGCAACAGACAGAACTACTGGGAAAACATTGAGAATGCTCAGCGATCAGCTACAAGATGGTGGTGCCCGAGTATTGAGCTCAAGACTGATTTGCACATGCTTCGTGCAATGGATGTAACAATATCTCAATGTTAAAATGGAGTGTAAACTGTCATGACATTTGATCAACACTTCATGGACAAGAATGGTAGTAAAAAACAGTATTTATCAATGACTGCATAGTTCATATAACTGAAAACACCAACACAATGAGATACAAACTGCATGAAGAACTGCAAGGAACTGTTAATAATGACAAGCTATGTACTTTAACTTTGCACTCAAGAATATAACACAAGAGAGTTTTGGTAGCTGACACAGATTTCAACAGTCATGCAGAAATCAAGAAAATGAAAGAAAGTGACTGACTTATGAAACTTGTTTATTGATGTCTTCTGCTGAGCAGTGAAGAAAACAGACAATGTACAAAATGTCATCCTGAAAGAAAAGTTCCTCAACCTACAATGTACAAATATTTGACAAGAACCGAAGAGACAGAAGCATTTCCTTGCCAGTGAGGACTGCAAATCGTAGTGTTTCTGTGAGGATGAATTATTCACTAACTCTCACCAGTATGCAGCAGTGAAGTAGTTTTGTCAAACTTACTCGACGGTTCTCAAATATGCCAGAATGACTGTGCATCAACTAACACCTGCTGCTTGAGGGAAGGAAATTGGAGATATTCTACACTGAAACACAAAGGAAAGCTAAAAAACATCAGCTGCTTCTGTATAGAAGTTGTGGGAACATTGTTCAGTGTACTGCTGATTGCTAAGCAATCAATGAAAAAATAAGCCTGTCTTGTTGAGTACAACCCACTGAAGATGCATCCAATCAAGAAAGATGCTAAGTACACATACCATTTTGTTGGAGTTAATTTGTTGCTCCTCCACACAAGCACAAGAATTGAAACCCAACAAATGCATCCAAGGAAAAAAATGCATCTTGAACCTTGTCGATGATGTAAGAACCATACTTTGTGGGTTGTGGATTCGTTAAGTTCCACAGCCGCGTCTTAGTCAAAAGTGATACCATTTGACGGTGGGAGTGTGTGTATGTGATTCACTCAGTGGCTGAAGGTTAAGGCCGGACTTTGCTGTGCTGGTGATGACGTTGAAAGTTCATCTGTGGCTGTGGGTACCACAACCATTCCTGTGTTTCAGCCGCAAACCATTCTACAAGTCCTTGTAGAGGAGTATTTAATACAATAATTCCTATTGTAGAATTTAACAAGCAGTTTTCAGGATAGTTTCCTTATTGATGGCAGTTAACATCAAATTCAAGCAAAAAAAGAAGTAATTAAAGAAGCAAGGAGTGTTTCGTTTCATAAATTATTTTCACATCGATCAACGTTATTTTCCAGTTGTTTCAAAATTGATTTAAGAATTCTCCAGAGCTGCCATCAACAAGGAAATGCCATTGAAATACTATATTTTGTTCTCTCTCTTTACAAGTACACTAGCTGTAGACACTCTGTGCAAGTACCAAAGGTTTTCTACTAAATAAAATGCTGTTGACAAGTCCAAGCTCAGACTGGTAGCTAAGTACATTTTAAAGCATGCATTTTGTGCCCACTGTAGTGGGAATGGGAATGTTGCCATTCCTAAAACATCAGAGAAGCCTTCTTCAATCTCATGGCTGTGACATACATGTATCAAGCGAAAAATAATAGCACTATAACAGTAACTGAACAATGGACGTATCTTCCAGCCTCCAATTTACTTGTAGGGTTGTCCTACTTTGTGCGTGGAAGTACACTAAAATAAACCTGAGATCAATATGAGTGATTCTCGAAGCAAATATCACTGCAAAATTTCCTTCCTTTGGTAGGAAGGACATTTAACGAGCCTCAACAAGAAAACTACCTGTATGAGAAGGGAAATTGAACTGAAATTTCTGATGTCACAAACATTGCACTGTATTCTTCAGCATTTTAGTAGAACAGCTTTGGTAAATCTTACTTTTCTGGAGTGTAGAGTTTTTATCTTGTCTTTTTTCCAGTGCTGCTTGATGTAACTGCAGTTAAGTCAGTGTTTCTTTAAACTATTTATGAGATAGTCGAACGTGATACTTGCATGTTTAAGATTTCTAATAGATTCCTTTTTGCCCGTGTGCTTAGATCCTTTAGAGCAGAGATTAGAAGGTAACCCGCATCCAAGACGCACATCACTTCCAGTCCAAGAAGCGTCCTCCCCTGCACCAGCAGCAGAGCATTCACCATCACGTGCCAAAAATCCCCAGAGTGAGGTGCTTCATGTCAAGAACCTTGTACGTCCATTTACACTGAACCAGCTCAAAGATCTGCTCGGCAAACATGGAACCTTAGTAGAGGGTGGATTTTGGATTGACAAGATAAAGTCTCATTGTTATGTTGTGGTAAGAGTGATAGTCATTTAAAGGAGCTCAGTCACAGCATTTTGAGTTATTTTGGCCATGTACAAAATTACCTTGAAATCGAAGGAAACCTGAAAATAGTAGTTCAGTAAGACAGAAAAACACCAAAGAGATAATGATACACCATGAAGGAACAAGGACGATTAAGGGCCCATCAACCGATTCATGCGCGCGCTCGCGCGCGTTGCTAAGGAGGTGAAATTTCACTTCGGTCGCTTACGTCAGCCTGAGCACGGAAAATAAAAACAACCCAAAAACTTGCAAATTCGCATACATTTTAGATGTTTTTCTTTGTGTTTCGCAAAATGCAAAGTAAAAACAAGTACAAGCAAAGACAAAATAAGAGAAAGTCAGAAAAACAAGAGCAATTGAAAGAGAAAAACTAACTCCGTGTGGCTATGTTTGATCTTACCGAAGTGCGCTGGTAGTGTAAATTGCGCACGCGCTGATAGGGTAACTTCCAATAGATATCGGGCGCACTTCCGGTTTCTTTAAATGCTAAAGGAAACGCGGTTTTTTTATTAAATCCAGCTTTTTTCGACGAATTTCGATTAAAGCCAACGTTGGCAACATAGCTATGCATTCCTTTTTCGAAATCATGCTTTTTTTAGAAAATTACGAATTTTTCAATATTTTGAAATGCTCTCAAATTCTGACCATTTAGAAATGAAACAAAATCGATGCATGGCGTAATGATCATTTAAATTAAAATATTAAATCAATGAAAAAAATCCCGATAAAGTAATTTGCCTGGGAGCCTTTGCATTTTTTCTGTATTGGTCACACGACCATGGGCGTGGCCTGATGACGTCATCACTAGTGTTACTGATCATGAAAAAGTTGAAACACATGAAATAACTCTGAACTAACTAAAAATGATGAGGTTATATGAGACTAAATTTTTCTTAGCAACGGCTCGAAAAGATCGGTTAATGGGCCCTTAAGGATGGCGAAGATTGACACGGATTGCAAACGAAGTACTTTGAAAACTTAGGCTAAACCTTTCAAGATGCGCAAACCGTGACGCACGTAACTTCGGTTTCTGTAGCATGAAGCGGATAGTAGTATTGTTCCCCCACTCCCCACTCCCCCCTCCTCCTTCCCCTCTCCCCCCCTCCCCCCACCTCCCCCCCCCCCGATGAGATGGGATCCATGGCAAATTACTGACTCCCCAGTATTCCGGCTAGATTATAAGATTGGGTGTTCTTTTCACGGGAACTCTGCAGTGTTGCAGCGCTATGTTCTACTTCGGGTTGACGGTTTGCTCGAAGCAACTCCTAACTTTCGATGCAAATTCGCTCGAGCAAGTTTCGGTTTCCGTTCTTCCCGTGTAAATTGAAATTATACTACTGTGTCTCAAACGGAGAAAATAATTGCCCTGTGATCAGGGTTTATCAACAGATTGAGAGAAATATAGACATTTGTACGTAAGAATTCAAATCTGCTCCACAAGTTGGAGCTGTGTTCCCAGTTTGGCGATTTTAGTCATCTTGTCGCCACCCATTTCTTGAAATCTGTTGCTAAACTGTCCACCGTAGGGCAATTCGTTTCTCCCTGTTCAACACCTGAGAAAAGAGATGTTATTTCGTTGTATAAGAAAATGAAAACCTGAAATTGTCGAAACTACAACAGAGCTTGACAAACTGCCAATCAACATTGGAACATTGCACAGCAATTTTGCTAAAGTCCCCATCAAAACAAAACATCCGGCTTTGACTGTACGGGTACCAATCCGTTGGTGGATTGTTGAACTGGTTAGTTGTAGTTTTGTACAAAGTTCCAAAGACGAATGAAAGGAGAAAGAATTTGTGTAAAGATAAACTTCATGTTGTAGTCTTTCCGCTGAGTACATTTTGTCATGAAAGGACGTTCCGTGGACGCGGTTATAATCAGTTCTTTCTGCTCCTGTGTTTTTCTTAACAGTACAGCGATGTTGAAGAAGCTGCGGCCTGTAGACGCGCCCTACATGGTATCAAGTGGCCAGTAACAAGTCCAAAGATCCTTGATGTGGATTTTGCTGATCAGGACGAGGTTGGTTGGACTGTAGGGACCTTTTAGCGTGCGAGCAGGCTCTCGTGTTTTGGGCCTGGGACGCTAGTGGGGAAGCCCCGAGAGACACGCGAGACGAGCCGTTCGTTCCTAAATGCGCGTCGTTCGTAAACTCGCTCGCGCGCCGAAGCGAAAAGCCGGATGGCAGCGCTTGAGTGCGAAACTTAAACACTAGAGCCGGCTCACAGGCTATAGGGACATTCAGATTGGAGAACATATGAGGTCGACTGTGAACGCGACTTTTCAAACCAAACCCTGGTGCGTATACTTTCTACTTTCGCCTTTCACGCCAATCCCGCACCAGGGAGGGGTTAGGGTTCTGGAATTGAAACTGAATTG
This sequence comes from Orbicella faveolata, assembly GCF_042242905.1. Lineage (NCBI taxonomy): Eukaryota > Metazoa > Cnidaria > Anthozoa > Scleractinia > Merulinidae > Orbicella > Orbicella faveolata. Next base: position 12,910,493 of record NW_028301558.1, on the reverse strand, counting down.
AAATTCGGAATTCGTATTCTTACTCCAACCTGAAGACTCATTTTTGAATGATGATCTTTGACCTTTTTGTGGATCATAGAAATTCTTTTTTGTACGGTAAGTCAGTTAAAATTGGAGGAAAAAAATCAGGATTTTAAATCATCTTGTATAAAAGCGTTCTCTTGTTACGAATTTTATTTTTTACTAAGTCGCAGAGCTTTCGGTTTCCACTCCAAAGCCAATTACGGCTGTAGTTTTTAAGACAAAGTGTTTTTGGCCAACTAGATGCAAATCCAAACCCTTATCTTGACCTGGCGTTGGCCTTGCTGTTCGTTTCGTTCTAGGGTTTGCCTGAAAATGTGCCTTGGTGATTGTTCTAGTTTTAGTCTCATAAATCACTGTTACATTACAGATGGCGCGGGATACAGATGGAGTCTTGGGTACAAAGAAGGAAAAAGAACGAGAGATCAAAGCCGAGAAAGTTCCAAAAAGAGAACAACCGGGTATGTTGTTTGTTTTGCACAATAATTTCTCTGACTCAATGGGCTCTTTCTCTACAGTAATATCATTGATTCGATCCAGCAAGCGCTTTGTAACAAGTACAATTCTGATAAGCGCCCCACTTGCAATAAACGCCTTCCTTCGGTTCCGATAAGCGTGTTCATTACGGAAGTCATCATCTGTTCTTTTAATGTTCCAGAGGAGAAGCCGATGGAAGTCGAAGAGGAGGAGGAAGACGATCAAAAGAACCCTGGAAACCTGCTGGATAATCTGTTCAGGAAAACCAAGACCACGCCCTGTTTATACTGGCTACCACTCACTGACGAGCAGGTGTGTAAAACCCCTAACGCCTACACTACCCCCTACCCTCACTACATGTTATCTCCCACCCCGTCCCTCCCTTCCCTTCTTCTCCACCTTTGTCACCAGTTGCTCGTGTTCGCCAAACCGAAGATTTTCCCAAACCAAAGTAAGAAGTGAGATAAACATAAATTGTGGCCTACTATGAAAGTTGAGTCTTGAGTGTTTGGCTACATTACAAAGGGGAACTGTACAGTCTACTACTTCGGTAGGATGAATTTTTTTTTTTTCAGTTAGTATTTCGTTGTGATAAATTGGTGAGCCCGCAATTTGTGGCTGAATTGTTGCTACGTAACTGGCGATAACCCTGATGACGGCATGCTAATGTCACATAGTTCGTAGAGCTCATGATCTTTTCTGATTGGATGATAACAGTCGGATATTGTTCGGCGACTTAGACGATAACTGGACTGAAACGTCAGTTAGTTCTTTTCCTTCCTATTTCCGTTACAGATTGCGACGAGGGAACGAGAAAGAGAGGAAAGACGGAAAGCGAGGCAGGAAGAAAGAGACAAAGAAGACGAAGAGCGAAAGGAAAGACAACAACAACGAGAGAAAGAGCGGGAAATGGAGCGCGAGAAAGAAAAACGAGAACGAGAAACAGAGAAACCGCGCTCACGATCACCAAGAAACAGACGGAGAGAGCGGAGCAGAAGTAGAAGTCGCGGACCCAGAAGACGATGAGTTGAACAGTGATGAATTAGAATGATTACATCGCTCCTCTGAAGTCTTTTTATTATTTTACATATTCTATTTGTGTAGTTTTATTTGTTAAAGTTATATTCTTACACCAACTCGCCGTTCCTTGGAGTTAGATTTTTTATTGATTCGCAAATCAACAAAATCTCACAAACGATCTGAAACGAGCTTGTTACGCGAGGTCATGCTTTTTCGACGATATTGCCGCATGCGAACTTTTCTTTATTAAAAATATGACACCAATAATCAATGGTCTGAAATCGTAGTATTAGACCTTAGGGGATAGAAAAAGACAGGAGTGAAACACTTTGCAAAACTCATTGGACCGATAATTGTTCTATCTTACATAACCTATGCTTCATTCTTTAAAGAATATTTATTCTTATTTTGAACTCTTTAGTAACATTGCGAAAATATCTTGTCCTGTTAGCCTCTGCTGCTGAAATTTGCCATGGTTGTGTTACATCCTAACAAGAACTTATGAGAAAAGTCATTTATTTCTCCTGCGTTTTAGTTCTTTTCGGACGTTTTCATGGGAGCAGTGCTGCCCAATACTTGTCAGCCGACGTCTTATCTTTGTAAAAAGGTTTTAAATATGTTTTCTAGTGACTTCTCGCGCAAGGTTATCTCTTGATAGAAGTGAGGTATTTCCTTAGAATTAATAGAACATATTGTGAATAAACCAGACGAAAATAATCTTACTTGTCTGTAAGTGTCGTGTATTAAATTATAATAATTAATTTAACCAGAAACTGTGTTAAGTCTGTCCAGTGTTGATCATAGAACAATTTGTGAAAGCGGAAAATTTCACCCGTCATCGAAGCGGAAGGAGACCTTCGCGCGTGCATTTCGCGTGGTCTGGGTGATGGAGTGTAGCCTGCATAGCAAGCATTCCCATACGAACGGAAAAGCGTTTTCCCAACCACCCCACTCTCCGTCGTTGTTCTCTTTTCTTTTTGTGCACTCAATTTCCGCGCGATTAGCGGCTGAGAAACTATTCGCTCGTATAATGAAGTGACGGATATTCTTGATAATCCTGAGCGTTTTTGTCAGCTGACGTCGCTACAGCCACGTGACTTAGTAATCCCCTTTGTTTGGTCAAGGACGTTCACGCTCAAATTGTTCCTAGGTGCAGATTTAAAAAAAAAAAAAAAAAACTTGACATGAAGTAAGGTAAAGATCAACGTTTACCAAAAACACCAAAAACATGGGGTTACCGTGCTCATTTTCGTTTTCAGAAGCTTTCGTTATTTCACGGCGAACTCGGCTTACAACCATCAGCAATGAAAGAAGCTACATTAGTGAAATTTCGATCAGGTAAACGTACCCAATTCAACAGAAGTGTATTAAGTAAACTTTGACAGCTGATGTCGTTCGTTCAGGTAGAACAGGCCCTGAAAAAGAATACAGACTGGCCTTGCACGTTCACAGTCGAAGAAAACTTCGGTCAAGCGAGAGCAGAAATGGCGAAGTTTTTGTCACTTTTCACGTACAATTTTTTTTCCCAGGTAGAATAGGGAAAATCAGTAAAGAAAGTGATCTACGAAAAGAAAAGAGGGCGTCACCGACCATTTAAGAGAGTAAACTGCAAGTGAAGTTGACGCAACTGGTACCAAGCCCTACTTACATTTATAATCCATCAAATATTCTCGCTCGCGCGCGGCGTGATCGGTCTAAACCAAGAGATCACTGAAGGTAAGATCTCTTGGTTTAAACGCGCCACGTGGCTGAAACAAGGGAATATCCGAGTGATATTCCACAATGGGCGCAAATGTTCACAACCTTGTGCTCAGGGTCCTCTCTCTGCTTCGAGAATGTAGAAAGGGGAGCCTAGAAACGAGGTTGCTCTGCCCCGGGTTGTCCCTCGGTGACGTCATGAACAGGTGACCTACGATGCCTTTGAACGAATGATAATTACTACATAATCCCGAAAAGAGTGTTTGGCCCGTGAAACAACCGTGAATTTGGTTAGCCGCATATATCCATTTTTCAGTTGATTTTTATGTGTCTTCCTGGGTTTTTTTTTTAACTCGCATTCTCCCCCATGTTTTATTTTAATTTCGTTTGATTCTGAAGTGATTTGAAATCCAAATTTTCAGCCACCTTGTCAAACAAAATTTCAAAAAAAGTGAAGATTAGATCGTAGCACTCAATGCACTGTCAGTTTGAATTCCCAATTCTAAATTCTCTTTTCCTATTTATTTTCCTATTTGTCTATTTATTTTTTCTTTTACGTTTTCAATTTCTTTGTGAGAAAGCTTGGAATTGACTACAATTTTGCAAAAAAAAAATGTTTGATTAGAGGCCAACCTAATCTCAATTAATCTTAATTACAATATAGTGATCTATCTTGATCAGTAATAATGTCACCGGTGTATCTATCAAATCTGCGATCTGAACAGATTCATGTGGCTGTTTCCCACAATTAATATTCTTAAGTGCTGGCGACCTCGAGATAAAATTGGTGCACTTGCTATTCGATCGGTTAAAATTAGAATTGCTAGAAACATAAAGACTCGCAGACTTTTTTTTCTGTATTGGGTTACTTTAATTTCAGGAGCCACAAGTTTGTTGGGGGTAAGCAAAGAGGCGGATTAGCGAAAAAGCGGAGGAGCGAAGACGAAAGCAGGCAAGCGAGGATAGAAAAAAAAAAAAAACAGGTCTCTCCTTTTTCTTTTCTTCTCTTGCCTCCGTGATCCATGCTAACCGCCGAGAGCTTGAACATGACTTCCTGGTCTACCGACATCAGTAAAGTGGTATACAACGGAAGTCCTTTAAAGTGACCCTGTTGAAAATTTGCACGACTAACTCCCCTGATTGATGTAAAAAGAAAATATCTTAATTTGTTTTCAACTGTAAGGCAAAAATCTTTTTTAACAGGTTTGAAGTAGCCTGATAGCAGGACGATAGAGGTGCTTTCTTCGCTGACTACGCGAAAAATGGGCTGCCCGGGTCGCGGTGAAAAATTAGCTCATCGAAGTCAGGACTTTTTGTCGATCGTGGATAACCAATTCAAAACTGTTCCATCTTCTAGTCATTTCTGTGCATTGTTTTTGTTTTATTCTTCGTACATTTAGTAATATTTAAGTACTGTTAAGTGTCCTGTACGTCGAGTGTCGGACTTCGGACTTTTGGACTTAACGAGCCTGCGTCATTTAATGAAGTCAAAACGCTCTGGTCACTTAACTTTTTTACGACCATATAAAACGCAAATTCTTCACGTTTCACGGGGCCTTTTGTTAAATTAGTGATCAAACATTCTTCTGTGAATAAAAGGCTAATTTTCGCTTCGAAATTCGCTTCACCGGAAGATCTTGGAGTAGTTGGAGTATATCGTTATGCATCAAGGTGGCGCCAGCTAATTATATAGAATCAAGTCAATTAATTGTTTTTTTGTTAACACGACCTGTAACAAGCCATTATCGTATCTACATTCATGTCAAAGTACTTTTGGTGATCTGATACAAAAAGAGAGTCAATCGTTGCATGTTTTCTTAATGTTTTTGTCGACCTGATGATTCGTAAGGGCAATCGGTCATGTTGTTTTCTTTGTAGGTCATTATTTGAGGCGTAAATTTTCAAGTGTGTTTACCATCTGGCAGATTTCTCGCGTAACCTCACAAAACACTCGACATTGTTTTTATGACGGAGAACGTAAATTTTTGCCTGGGGCTTAGAAGAGCTAATAGCGTGTCAGAATTTCCGGCTTTCTAAGTGGCTTGCGTACCGTATTTATCTAGCAAGAAAAATAACATGAAATGAAAACACAAACAAGTGAGTGGCCATTACCTAAACGCGCACAGACGCATTTTGAAAAACCAGAATATGAGGGAAATAAAAGAATGTGGAGCTTGAAAATAGCTCATCTTGTTTAGAACTATTTTGTGTTGAACACGGCGCCAAAATACTCAGCCAGCTCTAACCGCATAACAGGATGCCGCTTCGTTTTTGCGTTAAACCGAAAGGGTGACCTAGATTGCCCTTGTCGTTACGACGGATGAACAACAAACATAAATACGCGGAATGAACTTTGCCGGAAAAGACCTAATGCCTATGATGTAATAAGCAATTGCATAACAACTGTATTTTTAGTTTCGTATCGTTGGATAAAGCTTATGGTGCTATAAAAACAGATTCCACAGTTTTATGACACGGCCGTCCGGCTTTATATAAGTAAAAGAGATGAAAGCAAAGCAGTCTTGTCCGAATTTTCCTGAGGTTGATTTGACTTGGCAGCGTGCTATTTTGAGGAAACTAGGAGAAAGAAATTAATTCGACAATCAGCATGAAGTCATCAGATCAGACAGATTGTTGAATTATTGTTCGTGTTTCAAGCAGGAGAAAAAACGGCCTTGCAATGAAAAAAAAAAAATTAAAAACACGAAAACTGGCAATCCTTTTATAAGCGTCATTATGGCGAGGCCAGACGTCGCTCGAACATATGAAGCTCTTGTAAAAAATCTTTAGAATCCATCTTTCCACTTCGAAGATATATTGAATAATCATTGGACATTAATCAAAGCAATGTTAGTAAACATTTCTACGCGGTTTTACGTTTGTTACCGCATGTGGAAGTAAACTGATACAAAGTATTTTCCCTGAGGCAAAATGCAGCAGTTGGTGAAATTATTTCGTAAAGGCCATGTATAGGTCCCAGGAGAGATTGTGCCATGCCATCCATGGAGACGCGAATTTTTTGGCCACATTGTTGCGTCCAAAATCTGCTCGTTTTGATGTTGATTGAGTGCGTTTCGAGTCACGCGAGACTGTCAGCAGGTCCCGGTTTTCGCGCATTTTTTGTTCGAACGCAGGCGACACTCTCATGTGATCAAAAACCAACCAATTACAGACATCTGGCCGTCTTCAAACAAACAACTCCGTACAAACAGCATGGTGGTGAATGGAGCGTAGTTTGAGTGGAAGTTCCTTGTCTTTCAGACCTTTCTAAAAGTTGTTTTGTTTTTCAGAATGCTAAGACATGTGTCAAGCATGTGAGGGTGCTGTGTATTTAACTTCCCCCATCTGTCCAAAGATGTAATTTACATGTAGAGCGCAACTGGTTTTTGACACCGAGAGGTTGGTTGGTAAATGTTGCGTGGAAAGGTTGTTGTTTATTTCGACAGTTTGGCTAAAGATGACGGGACGGTACTTTTTTAACGTCGGCTCCCAGTATGGAGTACACTGTGGTCAAACACTAAATAGACAATGCATTCTCTAAGGCGACGTTTGAGCCAGAGACGGCAAAAGACGGATGCTGAAGTTCCTGTCAACGAGTCATGTCCGAGTGAAAGTGTCGAAGAAGCTTCGCTGTCGCAAGCAACTGCGCTTTTACCGCAGACAGAAAGTCGAACGGTGGAAGATTACAGCTCGGGTGAACTTCATTTCATCGTAGACTATGTGGGGTCGGCACAGATTTCCGAAGCGAAGTCAACAACGCGAATGATGGAGACACTGAAAAGGATAAAAAAGCAGCAGATACGAAGTATACGAGTCAACTTCACAATACGCGACGGGATTCTTCTTGTGTCCAGCGTGGACTCTAACTCGTTAATCCTCACAGCACCACTTTATGCTATTGCTTTGTGTGCCCAAGAACAGCTTCGGGGATTTGATAGTACGTTTGGGTTGAATATCACTCGGAAGAAAACCCACATGTGTCACGTATTTCAAGCTGGTTCGCAACTCGAGGTAAGGGGCATCGCCGCCAATATTTAAGTTGTTTACACCAGCGAGTAAAGTGCTGTATTTTGATTTCTCTCCGGGCAGGTATTTAGCTACGCTGTTTTGATATTTCGATATGTCTTTGTAAGAAGAGAAAGGACTTGAAAGGGTGAAAGCAGCTGTGTTTTCGAGCTAGTTAGCGCGCGGGCATAAACATGTTTTCTTGTATATCTTCTCTTCTCCAGACAGCGTGGAAAAACATGAGCGTGGGTTCTCTTCAACCAAAGGAATGTTTCTTTTCAAAATGGCAGCGTAAAAAATCGGGGTTTTGATATATCTTGAATGCAAAGTATCAAGTTTATTTACGTTCGGTCGGGGATCTGAGCTGGACGCAAGAGCCGCGTTTTGTCAATAGTTGCTGACAAGTCGAAGTCACGCCAACTATAATTTGTGTTGTTTTTTCCTCAATCCTTGAAACGGCATGTAAAGCGATACAGAAAGTTGGTTTGACGCTGCAATATTTCACTTTCCGAACAAAAATGAATAAACGTTGATTAAACATGGACTGCTCCTCGATAATTTTTGAATGATAATCTACGAACTGTATTGATTATAACGTAGGTATATGTACAATTTTATTGCCTTCCTTGTTGTCAACATCCGTTTGTCGGACGTTTCAAATCTCGAAGATTGTTGCCCGATTGCGTATAATGTTTTCCTAAAAACCTACAATTTAAACCTTTTTCCCCTACTTTTATTTAGCGGAATGTATTTTAAACTTGTTTACGAACTTTTGTTTGGCTTTGAGGTTGTTTATGTTAATATTTTACTTTGCTAATTATTCTTTGTGATGAGAAAATGCCAGAATTATTTACCTATCATGTACTTTCAGACTAGATACATTGACAGAGGCAACTTTTGCTGCCATATTTGCCGTGTATAGCAGCATTTTCTGTCCCTTTGAAGGCATTTTGTGTTATCAAGAGAAACTGATGAAAAATTATTCCCCTTGGAGATCAAAATATTTCTGTTTTGGGTACTGCAGCAGAAGTTTTCTCTTTTATCGGATTTCAATAACAAAATATTGATTGCTGGAAAGAAAAAATACTAACTCTGTGTATGCAAGTGCTCAAAGCACTTGATTTGTACCTGCTTTTTTGTTTTACCAAGTTTAATATATTCTTCACTTCAGTATGAAATGACAGAGTAAAAAACCTAAAAACTTGGTGGCATTTGTCAAAGTGGATCAGATATTGTTTTGTTTGAAATTTTCCTTTACAATGTGAAATTTCAACTGATGAGTCATTGGAACGTCGTCTACTGAATGTTGCGTGACCGAACATGGCAGGTTACAATGTACACAACTCAGAATGAGATAACTGTATGCTATTTCAAGAATTTACTCCTGATAGCAAAGCCATCGTACTGTGGCTTTACACTTTTGATCCAAATGGTGCATTGTAACATACATGTATAACGTTTTTCATGAGAAATAGAATGATCAATTTAATACTGGAGGTGTTCAAATCCAAAATACATGTACAGTCATGTAAGCTATAAAAACACGTCTATAACACCTGAATGGCTGGTTCTTTTTGACCTGTATCAGTCGTGGGCTACTCAAATTTCCTTATGAGCTGATGGTCTTTGCTAGAATGTTGCTAGAATCTTGTAACATCACAGGGTGAAACACTTCACCACAGTTTCTGTAACAAATGGACAACAACCTTCTATTTCTGAAATAAATTTTATGCAGGTTTGAGTCAGTGATGCATGTCTGAAACTGTCTTGGAATGTCATGTTATGATAAAATTTACTCAGTGGTAAAAAACAAACAAACAGAAACTTGGCATCATTTCTTAACACTGTAACCAACTGCAGTAAAATGGTTAACACCATGCTAGTAAATTTATTTGATTGTCCTTTGGTCACAAAATATAGTATAATACAGCTTTTTGTTTTTCGTTGATTGAGTATTAGAATTATGTTTCAAGGAAAATATGAATGCAGTTTTGCAAGTGGTGAGTGACTGTGGTATAAGATTACATTTCTTCACAGATAACATAGAATTTACATTAGTAAAGTTGTGTGACATAATTAGTTTTTTCAATTACTATTTTTTTGAATGGGAGTGCTCAGGGGTGAATGACCTTCAAAACATGTTTCTGATTGCATAAGTTTAAAAGATACTTGCATGCTAATCTTTGAAAATGGAAAAAACTGAATTCTAATATCTGTTGTCTTTTATTTGTCATTTTCTCAGGCCTCTAGTATTGTGAGGACTGTGGCACTGGCCTTTAAAGCTATTGGTAAATTAACCAGGGAGAGAGTTGAAAGGGAAACTCGGCGGGCAAGAAGAACCCATTCAATTAGCAGTTCTGAGCGAACCCGTACAAACTCTGAAGTTTCAACAACTTCGACAATTGGTAGTTCATCTGTGGAGAGAAGGCATCCTCATGTGCAGTGGAAACATGGCATAGAAGGTTCTTCTGGTCGCAGATCTCCTCATGGGAAGAAATTTACCAAAAGTACGACCAGTCCATCTATTCTTCGTCATCCAACCAGCTCACACACCTCTGGACGGCATGTTGAGTTCTCCGCTCTTTCACCGGTTCCTTCAGATGGGAGTGACAGTGATGGAAAAGAAGCTGGAAAAAGCCAGGTGAATCCTGTTTTAGATGGTCCGATTTCTGTCCAAGCTGAGGTGCATGTTTTTCCTTCTTCGCAACAAGAACCCCCAGTTTGGGTTAAAAGAGATGAGGCAATTAGAAGGTCCAGTTTACCTACGGTACACAATGAAGAAACAATAAATCCTGACACGTTGGCAACTGGGCAAGTGAAGAGATGCCACTCTGTAGAAGAGTTACAGTCTCAAACTCATTCAGTACCAGTAGTGGCTGACGCTTCTTCCCCTGTGATTTCACCTCCAAGAGATCAGAAAGAAAATGTCTTGAACAATTTTCCATCAGAAGGAAAGGAAAGAAAAAACATAATAAAAGAGCTAAGAGAAATCATGCCAAAGGAGAAAATTCCAAAAGAACTTGATCTTGGAAGGATGGAGAAGGAAATTGTTACACAGAACTTTCTGACGACAACTCCTCTTCTTCCCATTGAGCGGTTTCAGAAAGAAGCTCTTAACTCTGTTGATCGTCTTTCGCCAAATTTTGCAAAATACAAAGGGCACCAGCCTCAAGACACGTCGTTACCCCTGTCTGATGGTGAAGTTCCAGAGGATGCTGAAACAGTGCATAATGTCATATCAGCTGTCGAAAGGGGAGAAACAGCACTCGTTGAAAAGTATCTGGATGATGGAGTATCGGTGGATTCGCATGACACTGCGAGGAGAAGCTTGCTGTATTATGCTGTTTCACTGGGCGATGTAGAAATGTCACAACTACTTTTGAAGAGGTGAGAGCTTAAAAAATATGGTTATATTAAGTGATACAATACACCTGTCAGTGTTTGCACTTGATTTTGCAAAGAAAAAAAAAGCATCCTGAGCCCCTCAGCTTCAAAATTTTAGGGGTCTGCACATTTTTGAAATGTTCTCGTAATTTGACGTCCTCCTAATTTGACTGGATTAAAGTTGAGGCCTTTATGGTAAGATTATTTGTTTTACAATTTGATAGCTCATTTTGTTTTTCATGTTTTCTTCTGCTATTTTGTTTCATGCGAGTTAAGCGTAATTCTGTGTGCCCCAAGGATGTGATGGTCCCTTGTTGGTGCACATCCAAAAATTTATAATACACTTCCCCTTCCCTCATTTCATACTTCTTACAATAAAATGGTGCTCACAAGTATCAACAGTCACATTTACGCATAAAACAAGAAATTTTTATATGATCGTATAGCCCTTGTTTTATGTGTAAATGCGAATGCTGATACTTTAAGCACCATTTTGTTGTAAGAAGTATGAAATGAGGGAAGGGGGATGTGTATTATAGTAAAAAAGCAAACAGGAGCCAGGAGATGCCCAGTTTGCATGTTTCATTGCCTTAGTGTCATGTGAAACATTATTGCTTGCACCATTTAGTGTGATTATTGAGTTGCTATTGAGTTAAAGTTTATGAGTTGAATATACATGTACATGTAGACAATACTTGGCAGTTTTCTCTTGGCAGTACAAAAGTTATGACCATTTGTGTCTTTTGGAGAAAACCAACTGCATGGAACCTTGCTTTTGTTCGCCTTGTCTAATACAGCTATCTAATTGTTGACTACCCCCTTTAGCTTGAGTAAAAACTCAACCAGTCAGTCTTTTAGATATATTGTAAACTTATAACCACTGGACTTATACAAATTTGGAAAGGGTTTTGAATGGGCCTCAAAATGGAGGGACTTATTATCTGGGGGATGGGGGTGGGATGGCTTATGAGTGGAATAAAGAGCCCATTTCAAATGAGCTGCAGCAGTGTTATCTAAATACATTTTTTGTATGCTAGTTTTTAATTAATCTTCAAAACATCATAATAAATCAAATTCATTTCATTTTTAACTAGAGAGGGGCTTATAACTGGAGGTAATATAACCAGAGGGTTTATATGCAGGAACGCCTATACGCAACAGTTTATGGTATGCAAGACCTCCTTTAAATGTAGTTTCCCGGTTTCCCTTTGGGCAAGTTGGCAGCTCTTTGTGCAAGCCTGGAGGTCTTCATGGCCTTACAAGTGCCAATTAAAACATCAAAAATGGTGCTTGTCCACCAGACAGGTGATTGATAGAGAGCACCAACCTCACAGAAAAATCCACCTGCTCAGACCGAAAAAAAAACCTGCCTATATGGGCTGCTTGTTCACATGTGTTATATTCATGTTGGCTGTACTGTAGCTAGTTGAGATTATCATCAAAACAATAGGTAGTAAATAATTTTATTATTTTCTTTCAGGGAAGCAGATATAAACTGGGAGGGACCTGATGACAAGTCTCCTCTACATGTTGCGGCAACTGCAGGGAACCGAGCTGTTACTCAGTTACTTCTTGGTTATGGAGCAAATGTCAGAGCTAAAGATAACAATTTGTATGTCTTTGTCTTCCATTTTAATACTTTTGGCAGTTGATTTTAAATTATACATGAAAAACGCTTCAGCAATATTATGCAAACAGCATTTCATACACTTTCTAATGGCATTCTTAATATCCTTCAACCTAATGTCTGCATAAGATAATAAGTTGCGAGTTTGCGAATGAACAGCCCCTGGGCATGCTGTAGTGTTGACTTGCATCACATCTCCTACTCTTTCATAAAACTACTTTTGCTACGTGTTATTACTTTCAGGGGTTTCTTTAAGGCCCTATGTTGGGCACATTGGCCAACTGTAAGGATGATTTTGCCCACCTGGTTTGACTATCTAAAGGAAAGTTTTACTTATAATGAAGTTCAGTTTAAACGTTTTGCCTCCCTGTGAAAACCAGTTGCCCTCCTGCTGAAAATGCTAATGAAACTCTTGACTTCACACATATTCTTTCTTATTTTCTCTCTTCATCTGTAGTTGTACACCACTTCACATGTCTGCTGGACATAGGAGCAAGCTGGAAGTGTCATTCCTTTTAGTGGAACATGGAGCAAGAATCTATGAGAACAACATTCATGGGGTGCGACCAGTCGACTTAGAACCGGTAAGACTTTTTCCATTTCCACTTGCTGTGAATTTAGTTTTATGTTTTGAGTTGGGTGTGACAGGGTAAGGTGGGTGAGGGGATCATAGGAGTGCCATGTCCAGTTTTGGTGTATTCATTTTGTATGATTTTAAACAATTAGGCAACTTTTGGTGGGTATTTTTGAGCAAGGTGAAGGCATTGATGACCTTGTTCCATAGACCAAAAATAAGGCTCTCATTAAGGGTCAGGCAACAGGCATATTGGCCAGCCGTGAGGACAATTTCGTCGGCCTGGTTTGACCATGTTGAGGAAGGTTTTCTTGTAAAGCAGGTCAGTTCAAAAACCAGTTGCCCTACCGCTAAAAATGCTAATGCAAACCCTTCAACAAGTGCACCTCCAAGGGTTTTATATTATGTGACATTCTCTCTGTGTTGGAAATTATAGTTACCTGTTTTATGTGGCTAACATAAGGTTCTTGATTCTCAACAGGAGTTAAAAGAAATGCAGAGACTTCTAGTTCAGTCAGCCTGTGAGGCTTTTGCAGCTGCAGATATCTCCAAGTCCCGGTCAAATTCTGGAGCATCGTCTATCAACCAAAGTTCAACTAGCACTTGCATTAGATCCAAGTCTACTGTCCATTCTCCGAAGACAGAGAGAGTAACTGCTCTGCGAAGAGGATTGTTCCAACACAGACGCTCCTCAAGTCTGTGTTCGATATCAGGAGGGCGTGGTAGTCCAGAGGCATTGAGAGGGAGGTATTCTATTAAAAGATCAGAGAGTATTCATCTCTCAAGAACTTTGAGTCCTCTGCTTGGTAAGGCAAAGCTCTTGCTTGTAAATAGCATATGAGAGATGTGTTGGCTTAATAGTTAGTGCACTGAATTACAGATCGAGTAGTTAGAGTTTGAGTGCTCAGGCCTAGTTCAAAATATAAAAATATATATATATATATATAACCTTTATTTACCCTCGGCAATGTTTATTCCACAAGTGCTAGTAGGACCGAGCAAACAACTGAAAAAAAAATTCAAATTGAACATAACATTGTTAAGAATCCCAACTGGCCAGAGGCAAACTAGTTGGCTATTTTCAAGCGTGGCAGAGGATATGAATTCGGGGCTACCGAGAAACAAATTCAGGTAGTGGTCAGAGCGGGGCTCGATTCTGGGACTGCTGGATTGCGGGTTCACTTCCTCCTTCACTGTCCTTGGATAAAGTAATTGACTTAAAGTGCATCTTTCCACCCATGAGGATGGAGTAATAGCATGGGTACTGACAAAGCGACAAAGAAACCTGGCAAAGTGCAAGGGGTTATGCTTTTAGATCTCCAAATCATCAAAGTTTGATGAACCTGCACCTAAGGAATCATGGACATTTTTTGCCGGAAGGAGCATGCCACGAGAGTTCACAACCATGTGAATGTACATGGACACGGCATGAAATGGTGTGTAAAAGTAGTTGCTTTTTGGTCCCAGTAGTCTGTGACTATTTATTTATTTATTTATTTATTTATTTCATTCCACAGCCAATTCTAAAAGAGGAGGCCTCACACGCTTGCATAGTTTTCATAAAACCACCCAGGATCAAGCACAGAGTGTTGATGTAGGTACAAATGAGCAAAGGACTTCAGATGAACAACAGCAATTAGCTGCTAAACAAACAGACTCAGAAGTAGCAAATGTCGCAAACTCTGCAGATAGCACAGGAGCTAAGGATCCGCCTGTGTTGCCCTGTTCAGAAACTTCATTGGACCAAAAGGATGGTCATGTTCCATGTGCTATCAAGGCTGAAACACAGCTAACAAACACAGAGGAGGAAAGAGGAGAAAGTGCTACTGATTCACAAATGCCAGTGCAGAGACCGGCAGTGATTGCGTCTGGCCAATTTCCAACAGATGTTGTTAGTCCTGATTCTCCAGTAAATCCCTTTGTGTCATTGCCTGTTGTTGATGCATCCTCTGAATCCAATGTATTGTCTCCGATTATTCCTAAGAAAAAATCCATAGAAGAAAAAAGACAAATTTCAGACCTCATCCAGTTTGGTGAAAATGTAGAACCTGTCGTTAATAAATTAGATATGGCAGCAAAACCTAAAGAATCTGTTAGCAATGTCACACCTTTCAAAGACGTCGAGCTCACTGAAGAAGCCAACCAAACAAAAGGAATAGAAAGGAGTCTTTCAAATGTACGTCAACCTAGCATGGAGTCAGATCATTCTGTGGTATGTGTCCATGTTTTACACCACTTGCTTTTGAAAACAATATGTGACCTTTACATTGTTGTCAGTATTATCTTACTGTATATATTAGGAAACAAAGAAGTTCACTGTAACAGGTTTAAAAGGACATATCAGTGCAACTCGATGAATGGGTTGTGACTGGCAGATTTAGATCTAGTTTGTTTGTTTCCTTTTCCTACAGTCTGTGAGTAATTGTTCTGTAGTAGTTGAAATCCAGTTGCCCAATGGGCCAGTACATTTCAGTTTTCAGTTTTCAGTTGCCCCCCATTTTCACTTGCCCAAGAGCAAAATTTACTTGCCCTGGGCAATCAGACCTGGGTTTTTTCCTGCCCTGATTGATGGCAGCAGAAAATGCACTTCTAACTAGTTTCTAAACGGGTTATAAAGCTCAGAGTTCAAATGATATTGGTGGGTACAGTAATTATTGGTGATAGGTTTGATAAAGGGTTGCAGTCAACCAGAAGCTTAAGTCAGTAAATAATTATAACTCATAAAAAAAATTGTCCTGATACACATGTACATGTACGCAAACTTCTGCTTTGTTCATATCATTGAAATTATTACATAATAACTGAAACTCATGTCATGGAGTTAGGCATCTATTTAGCCATGTACAGAATACAGCTCTACAACTGAATTATCTAAACCTGGTTGTGTGACGTTTTGTTTATTTTCTGTTGTTAGAGTTGTCAAAGAAGCACATCAGAATGCGAGGAAAGTTCATTAATTAGCACAGGCTCCAACTACATGAGAGATGAAGAGTCGGTCATTGACGCCCTTGAACCAGTAGTCCTCCTGTCTGGCAATCCTGAGTGTCACTCTAGTTTACTGGCATATCTGTGTCTTCCTAAAGCATCTGGACAGCTCATCAGCTTAGCTCACATGGACTCTGGTTCAACTGTGATAAACAATCACATCGCAGTACTGATTGGCAATCTGTTTAATGTGAGTAAAACGATCAACTATTGGATATTAAATCTCTGCCCAATGGGTGTTACTGAATTTATACTTCACACTCTTCTGGATAGTGTGATCTATAAAAGGATAGTGGGTGTATTATGATCTCAGGTGTCACTTAGACTAATTTTAAACTGCCAAGAAGACAGTTAAGAATGGGATACTGTATAATGGAGTATTTTTGATGAAGTTCAGGTTAGTTAGAAATCAGAGGAACATTCCCCTGACTGTTAGTAATGTACTACCATTGTACAGTGTAATAATGCAATGAAATGTTAATGAGTTTGTGAAACTGTTATCCATTATTTGAGCAAACAGAGTGTGGTGAACCACAAGATTTAAAAACAAACTTTACTCTGTTACATAACAGCCAGTCAAATATTTAGCCTTGTTGCAGTTTAATTGTACCAGATGTATATTTTGATATTACTTTTTGCTCTTAAGGGCATTTTATGTAATAGTTTTTGTCAGAGTGAGTGTGACAGAATACTGCTGACTAATCTTTAAAAAAATGTTGAGTATTTTATGTTCAAATAATTTGAATGCGTTTCTCTTTCCGTCTAGCTTGAGGGAGCAGATAGTCGCAAAAGATCAGTAGAAGCTGGACTCATTGAGACAGTTTTAAAACTGGTCGACAGTCCAGAACCTGTTCAGGTACAATCTGTTATTGCTATTTTTGAATTGTACAATATTATTTCCGCTATATTGCATTGATTACATTAGCTTAATCTTAGTGTTTTACCTTGTTCAGATTAGTGAAGGATAAAGCCGAATAATACAATATTTTAGAATAAGAGATTGAGACATGCATTTGTTTTGTATAATTTGTTTCACTGATTCTTTGTTTTTTTGTAGGTATTTCCTGCATGTAAATCATTGGCTGCCCTTTGGATTATAATTTTATTTATATTGTTCGTTAAGAGGTTTTTGTATTTGCTCAGCGAGCGACTGATGATTTGCTCTGCTTCTAAACAGCGCTAACGCGAAAGTGAAACTCAGTTGTCCTTAGATAGAACTATTAGTTATCATTAGTGGCATGCCATAGTAATGAAGACTCAACATGCAAATTTTCATGGAGTGATAAAACAGCAAATCAAGTTCTAAGTACAGACATTATCAGGGATATTTGGGAATTGTTTGCACCAAGAAATGTGCATCTTTTCAGTTGCATGGCTTTGGGCTTGTGGCACTGTTTTTTAAAATCAGTATTTGAAGGTGTCAAACCCATTGAGTCATCTGATATGCTGACGTGAATCTTTAGTAGTTATCTCTTTTTGACCATTGTGGTTGTCTTTTTCAGAGCACATGCTTGTCGATACTTCAGAGTATCTTGGATTTCAACAATGATCAAGAATTCTCCACAGCTCTGAAGACTATTCCCCTGGAACCTCTGCTTAACTTGCTACAGATCAGTGATGTGGACAGTGGTGCTTTTGACCTGCGACAGACTGACTCACCACCACCTTATCCTCTAAGCAACCCAGACAGACCACGACATCGCAAGAGAAGCACATGCAGTCAGAGTTCATATGATGAACGTCCCAGAGAGATGTCTCCCATTGTAGGTACCAAGGGTTCCATACAGAGGAACAACTCTGGTGCATCTGATGCACGGTCAGATGTATGGCAGCCATATGGTGGGTATATGATGCAGAAAAAGAACAGCATCTGCAGCATGGGAAGCTCAGCAGATGGCGATCATTCATTTCCACTTTATAGGTAACGACATTCTCTTTCTCTAGCTCCCTACATGTAAATCTTAAATGAGATGCAAATTCCATTTCTTAGACTGGAGGAGTGGAGGTGGGGCAGGTGGGGACAGGAGATTTGTAAACAGTCAACACTAAGAGAAAATTGCCATCCAACAAGCTACTGTGAGTATGCTCAAATAAAAGATTTAATAAATTAGTTATCTGCCTGTGATGTATATCTTTGCAGCCCTGGATTTGGCCATAACCATCTGCCATTGATGGACCTGCATTCCAAAACAATGCCCAGAGTAGTTGCCACTAAAATGCTGTCTGCAAGCAGTATACATCCAAAGATGCAAGTGGAACTTGGCAAGACAAGGTAGTTGTTCAAAACTTGACTAGTAAATTGTCTAAATCCTTTTCACAGACACTTCAAAAATGAATAGAAGCGTCTGCTGTTAATTCAACAACCGCACACTGGTAGGCTACTAGCCATCTACATCTGAATAAATCAGCGAGGATCCTAGGCAATAAGGGAATGGCATTCATGATAGAATGCTAGTAGATTTATAGCTATTTATACTAACAAGAGTTATCAATGTGGTATCTAAACGTATGTGAATATTTTGTGTTGTAGGCCACTTTCTTTACTGCTGGAGACCCTGACTGATGGTAACCCTGAAATTGTGATTTATTGTGTTGCTACTCTAGCAAACATTGCCATGACTGTGGACAATCACTTGCAGGTTAGTATTTTCTTAGCTCTGATTAACAATTAGATTATGAGCTCGAGATTCCTATGAGGTGATAGTTGGTGAGGCCAAAGGCCAAATCAACTCTCGTCTCATAGAAGTTGAGAGCGAATAATCTAATTGTGTTAGTAGAATTCTTACTGAAATTTCCTTGAAGTAAAGATTCAAGTTATTCCTGGTCTTAGCATTAAACTTCATGCTTTAGAGAATTCGTGCGGATTGAATTGAAGGGGTGAGTGCAAAACCATGCTAAGTGACGATTTGGGTGAAAAAAAAAATTTTCGCCAAAGGGCTTGAATTTTTGCATGTGGTCTTCAATGTAATAGAAAAACGCGGCCCTGTATTTTTGTCGCTGGTTTTTGCTTCGTTTTCAAGTTATAACGTATGCAAAAATACTTGGCTTTTCCTAGCCATGTCTTTAGGAGTTTATTTGTTGAACAGCAAACAGGCAGACTGTTTATAGTGTATGAAGTCAAAATCAAATCTCACAGCATATATAGAGCGGAAATCTGGGAACAGATTGTTTACATCGGTTATTGTGACGTGAGCACAACACGTGAATGGATCGAGCGGCAAACGAAATACCATCGAACAAAAAAGAGATGTGCCGCATTAGAGCTGTCAACTAATATCTTAAGCATTGTGTTAAAGTACCTTGTATGCCTGCCTGGTGGTTGAGAGGCATCATAAAGCCTCGATAAACCCGTAAGTCATCAGCACGTTTTAAAGAATCAAAGTGTGTTCTGAAACTTCGAAGGTAGCTGATATACCGTAATCGGATTCGAAGTCAGATCGAGCCAGGCAGCAAAGTCCAAGAGCAGTTCTTGCCCAAGAAAAATACCCTCTCGTGAGTTGTGGCCCATTTGCCAAGCGTTGCTAGTGTCAAAATTTGGAAAGCGAGAACTGGTTTTTGACTTATAAAATTTGTCTTGTATCGACCGCCATGTTTTCCCGCGCACGAGGTGTAAAGACCCTTCCCGGCATACATTGCGATCACGTTCTGCTCGCGTTTCTCGAACTGGTAACTAGATTGTTTCGGCTTTTTTCATGGCCAACAAGTAGCGATCGATTGTAATATAGATCTGTGATGCAGGTTGCGTTGATTTTATTTCATATCGGCATGATTTGTAGTGTTTTGAACTTCTGGGATCAGCGGACATGCAGATGTATGGAGACCCGTACGTTGCGCAGAAGGGTTAATTTGTTAATCTGTTAGGCGGTGCGTGACATAAAGCTACGATCGCGTTTGTCGAAAAATATGTATTTATCTCGTGATTTTTAGCCATTTAAGACGTTGCTGTATTTGGAAAAGTGCTTATTTGATGTTTATTTAAACCTGAAATCAACATTTTTGAACTTATACGCTGCGTTAAATCAACATTTTTCTGTTTTCTAAGTGAAATCAACATCCTTGCCGTCACGCGTTAACGTGAAATGAGCATTTTTACCTATTTAGACCTGAAATCAACATTTTTGAGCTTATACGCTGCGTGAAATTAACATTTTGCTGTTTTCTAAGTGAAATCAACACCCTTGCCGTCACGCGTTAACGTGAAATCAGCATTTTTACCTATTTAGACCTGAAATTAACAATTTTTAGCTTATACGTTGCGTGAAATTAACATTGTGCTGTTTTCTAAGAGAAATCAACATCCTTGCCTTCACGCGTTAACGTGAAATCAGCATTTTTACCTATTTAGACCTGAAATCAACATTTTTGAGCTTATACGTTGCGTGAAATCAACAACCTTCCCGTCACGGGTTAACATGAAATCAACATTTAAACCTTTTTTGACCTGAAATCGACAATTTTGAGCTTTTACGTTGGGTGAAATTGACATTTTGCTGCTTTCTAAGAGAAATCAACATCCTTGCCGTCGCGCGTTAACATGAGTCAACGTTTTAACCACTTTTGACCTGAAATCAATAAATTTGAGCTTATATAAGTTGCGTGAAATTGACATTTTGCTGGTTTCTAAGTAAAATCAAAGTCCTTGCGGTCGCGGCGGGCCGATCCTTTGTTATAATAAACCGAGGCGAGACTTCGACTTATAACAAAGGCTTGGCTTGGCTATTATAACAAAGGGTCGGCTCTGTTTATCATAACAAAGGCCCGGCTTCGTTTATTTGAAGACCTCGGCGGGAAAAGGGCGCTAGGTATTTTAATCAACAGTGAACTTTGTCGAAAACGCTCCAAATTTCGCATGCAGTTTTGTTTAGGTATGTTTAACAATGTCCCGTAGTTTTTCCGCTAAGCTTCGCTTCGTTTTCGAGATATTGCGTATGCAGAAAAACCACTCGGTTTTCCTAGCGGCGTCTTTATAAACGAAGCAAAAACCAACGACAAAAATACAGGACCATGTTTTTCTATTACATTGAAGACCACATGCAAAAATTCAAGCCCTTTCGCGAAATTTTTTTTTTTCACCCAAATCGTCACTTAGCATGGTTTTGCACTCACCCCTTCAATTGTTAATTTGACGTTTGCAGTTGTGTACACATGCTTATCAGTTTCTTTAAAAATTTGCAAGCTTTTTTAATTCAAGAAACCCTAAATGTTTTCCTTTTAATCCTCTCGGGAATTTGATGATTACCCATTTGTTTCTAAATGTTCTTTCAAAACTTCGGAGAAACGATGCAATTTTGTCGACCACATCAAGCCACTGCAAACTAATGGCTGATTGTGTGCAACGGCATAGCCAATCAGAATACAGCATTTGCATTGGTATACGAGTAGAATTCTACTAATGTGAGTTATTCAATATTTAAGTCAATTAGATCAATGTGGTTTTCTCAGATGCGTGTGTAAAACAATGTACATTGGCATGATAATCATTAACTTGTTCATTTGTCCACTATTGTATACATGTGTTGGAATTTGAACGACATGGAATCATTATCGGAACGTGAATTTAAGAGATTCGTGGATACCCAATTATAGTGTCACACTAGACCGGAGGAATTTGAAAACGGAGTTTTCAGTCCTAAAACACATCAAATGTTTTTGGTCTATACTACGCTGTAGAAATTCGAAAACACAACAATAACTGGTCATTTTGGATTAACGTTCTAATAAAACCCTGGCAGCAGAATATCATGGTTATCGTAATGTGATCGTTTTCGAAAAGCTTCGTTTTCAAAATGTTTTTCATCCACGCTAAAACACAAAGTAGACGATCTCAATTTCCTCCGGTTTGAAGAGCGTTTTCGCAGAGCTCTGTTTTCTTGACGGATTAGTGTGGACGGAAGGCCAAACCGAAGAAACGAAGCTCTGTTTTCAAATTTCTCTGGCCTAGTGTGAACAGGGTCTCAGAGTGTGTTCTTGTTAGTCGTTTGTCCGTTCTTGTACAGAATGTGGGATTCGCATTAAACCTTACTGAAACACAACATGTACTTGAAATGCTGTCGGTAAAAAGGTCAGGTTGTAGTTGTTATAACAATTAAGAATAATAATTATTGTCTGTTTCTGCATTCTTGGTAGATTGAATTGGTTGGGGGTGTAGACGGTCTTAAACAGATGTTAAGCTATGGAGATGCAAGGTACATGTAATGACCAACTTCAAGGTGCCATGCTCTCGAGTAATAATGATGAAGTTGCCTTTGAGCTCTAATTAATTTTCATTAAAACTAAGTACGTGTGTATGTGTCTTATGAAAATAGTGTTAAAGAAAATATCGCCCTGCTCTGAAGGCATAAAAAAGTGCTAAAACAAAAAATTCAAAAGAATGTCAATCTTTGTTTTCCTCCACTCTTATTTTCCTTTCCTCTATTATTATTTTTTCCACTGCTTGGAGTGATTCTGAGGCCTTTAAAAGTTGTAAAATCAAACCAGTAGGTCATTTGGTGCTTAGGAACACAGTTTTCATTGACACGGTGTTCATAAATCCAGTCATAAAATATAAAATGTTGAATTGTCTTCTGACCTTTATTTTTCACAAAGAGTTCAGATCAGCACCAATCTTTGTAACTTCATTGATATAGTATTTCATCACGATTATTGTATTTTGATTTCATTTCAAAGTGTAATTTGATGGCCATGTTCTGTAACCACTGTAAATTTGTAAATCATAACTATTTTGCCTAATTCTAGCTGTGTTGTATTTTTTGCAGAGTGCGGTATCATGCTGCTCGTGGCCTGATTTATTTGGGTTGTTTGGATGTTGGAGGAGTTTATCTCTTTAAACGTGTACCAGGTACCACAATCTTCTAGTTTGAACTGCTTGCAAGATTCCTTTTTTTCCTGAAAATCTAGAGGATATATTAGTTTCGATGTAGTAAATCAAACGTGAAAACCATGTTTGACCGCATTTCCAAACACTGAGAAGAAAGTTGAAAATACGACGCGAGTATTTTTCACGAACTTCAAGGTGTTTGGAAATGTGGTCAAACACTGTCTTGAGTGTTTGATATATCTTCTCAATCGAAACTGAAATCCAGAAATAAAATCGTAAAAATCTGTGGTAATTACGATCAGATATCCAAACACGGCCACGGTTTGAGAAGGGAATGCTAAATATGGCTATAGTTTGATTTCAGAGGTTTTAGACAGCCACATACAGTCTGAATGCACAGGTATCAGCTTGCATTTTCTCAATTTCTCTTGTTTTATAAATGTATGATTGTTACTTATAGGTGATGAAAAGCTGGACGTGCTATTCTCAGAGTCTAGTGGAGAGGAACATCTATACGTCAAGTAAAATGAGCTTTTATGTTTTCCTTTTTCTACTGATAACAATGCCACTATCCCTAAATTAGATTCAAGTATTATTAAAGCTCTGTAACGAGCTTCCCTCAGTTTATTTAAGCCCCCTCTGAAACTTTAATTTATTTTTATAACCCTCCATCATTACCCAAACCCCCACCTAAAAAGATAGAACCCTAAGACAATGTTATAAACCTTTCACAACCTTTTAAACTTGAAGTGGTCAGTTTCGTTTTTATTTGATTACAAAGTCTTAGTTGAAAACATGATGTCTTCCAACAGTTATCAAGTTTAAATATTCTGTTAATTCCTAGGTAGTAGTAATTATTATAACCTTTAACAAGTCTGAGGGAGGCGCGGTGGCCTCATGGTTAATGCGCTCGTCTCCGGATCGAGCGGTCCGGGTTCGAGCCCTGGCCGGGGACATTGTGTTGTGTTCTTGGGCAAGGCACTTTGCTCTCACAGTGCCTCTCTCCACCCAGGTGTATAAATGGGTACCGGCGAACATAACGCTGGGGGTAACCCTGCAATGGACTAGCATCCCATCCAGGGGGGAGTAGAAATACTCCTAGTCGCTTCATGCTACAGAAACCGGGATAAGCTCCGGCCTGATGGGCCACTTGGCTCGTATGCAGACTTCACCTTACCTTACCTTAACAAGTCTGAAACCACATAGGATCCTGAATAGAGATCTTTCATATACTGGAACTTCATCTTCTCATAATTTGTTTTTCTTTCTTTTCTCTCTGTTTTTTTTTTTTTTTTTTTCTTTCTTTCTTTTTTTTTTTCAACAGGGGGGCCAGAATAGAGAAAATCGTTGAAATCATCACCCACAACCCGTCGCTGCTGTGGGGTGGTTTAACTCTCCCACCGTGGTCTGGACGCACCAAGAAACATTCCTGGTACAAAGCCAGTAGTCCCGGTCACAAACAGATGGCCAGTGACGATCAGATTGTAGACTTTTTGCTCACAACATACAAGAGTTATGTCCATCCATCCATTTTGATGAGATTGCTGCTCCACAGGTACACAAACCAGTCTGTGTAACCCATTCGGTCTCATACTGAAGGTTTCCTTGATTGAAGTAGTATATCAAACATGAGAGACAGTGTTTCATCGGGATATCTAAACACCGAGAAGAGAGTAACAGTTGAAAAAATGACGCGCAACGGAGTATTTTTGACGAAATTCGAGGTGTTTGGATGGCCGATGAAACACTGTCTCGAGTGTTTGATATATCTTCTCAATCGAAACAAAAACTAAGGAGTAAACGGAGGAGTAAATCGTCAAAATCTATGCTGACCGGGGCCAGGTATCGAGACCTCCCTCACGGTTGTGATTTTCTTTGTTTTAACTTGATAAATTATTAATGAGTTTGAAAACTTCAAGTAGTATATCGAACTTGAGGCCATGTTTTTCTACATTTCCAAACACCAAGAAGAGAGTTGAAAAAATTAAACTTGATGCGGAGTATTTTTGAAGAACCTCTAGGTGTTTGGAAATGAAGTCAAACGCTGTCTCAAGCGTT
Source organism: Orbicella faveolata (assembly GCF_042242905.1). NCBI lineage: Eukaryota > Metazoa > Cnidaria > Anthozoa > Scleractinia > Merulinidae > Orbicella > Orbicella faveolata. The sequence goes on along the minus strand of NW_028301558.1, from coordinate 12,885,827 downwards.
TGATATATGTTCTCCGAAACCCAAACTCAAACTAAGGAGAAAACAGAAATGAAATGGTAAAAATCTATGCTAATTAGGATCAGATATCCAAACACCGTTACGGGCATGGTGTCCTTTTTTTCTTCAATGAATTTGAGAAGAGGGAAGCAAGTTAAACTTTGGTTACGCCAAAGAAAGAAAAAAAAAACTTCTTCACATTGACTTACGTGCGATGTATTATCGTTGTTTGCAGATTTCATGACCCCTGGTTTGGGAAGTATTTTGACGGTGATCCTTCCACTGGTCAAATGCAAGACTATAGTCCTTTGCCTGTGTTACACATCCATCTGATGAGACTGTGGACAGCCTGGCTTGAAAAATACCCTGAGGAGTTTGTAAATAACCCTGTCATTGCAGTGAGTGTCTGCGACATTACTTTATGTTAACCTAAGGAATCAGGTCCGGAAAAGCGGAGACAACTTATTTAAGAGCTTTAACGGTGGAGCAGTCGAACGTATTACTAGGAGATTTATAACTACCTCATGCCGAATTTACACCTTTGTAAGCACACCCACAAGTAATCAGACAGCCCTGATCTCTTTTTAATCAATTTTTGTATCCATCGTGCTCAAACTGAAATCCAATCAGAAACTAGATATCAGAAACTGTAAGTGCCGTCGCCGGGCGGAATTAAAATGCTCAGACTTCAGGCGTCTCTCGCGCGGGGATAAGCCTAAGGGTGGGAGATGACTGACATTTCAGGCTAAATTCAACTTTGTTACTCTTTCAATCTTCAATGAAACATTTTTCCTTCTTTTTAGTCTGAGCTTAGCGATGTGATACTTCCTTTGAGACAAGCTGGTGGCCCTTACCTCCCTTGTGCAGAGATTTTGGAAGATCTTATTCAGAATCTTGTGGTGAGCCAATAGGTCGACGGTTTATTCATTTGTCACTTTCTTTTACCACGATTTGCAGTTGAGTATTAAAGGCGCGATGAAAGTTTGGGGACCAGGTTTTAATATTCAACTTGTGTTGTTTTCAAGGGCAACTGGCTCCGTTTCCAATGGCAACTTGTCGGCCTTTGACGTCATCGGCAGCAAAACGCGCGAAATTGCAGACGACGATGTTGTTACCATTGGAAACGAGGAAAGTTCTCGGTGACAATGCCGTTATTTTAAGTCCAAAACCTCGTCACCGAAGCTCTGTCGCGCCTTACGCAGTTGATACAGATAATCACAGTACTTGAACTTAAAGTAATTATTTTTTTCTAAAGTCCAGTTTTGATTTAAAGGTCATTACAGAGACAAAAGGGGACACGATGCAGAGGACATGTTGCAGCGACATCTTTTTGTGAAATTCAGCTGGTTTGAATTTGCTGGTCATGAAGCAAGGATAAAATGACCTCAGTTTTCAATGACGCATGGTGTGCACTGCTCTTGCTAACTGTTCCCGCTACCACATAGAAGTGAACCAATATCCGCTCCGTGTGCCCATACACGAAGGCGCTTGTCCCCGCTTCACGTCTCCGCAACATGTCCGCTAGTGTGTGCCGACCTTAAAGATGTGGCTTTTGATTATTTATGAGATTCGCAGTTCAAGCTTCTGTTGTTACATCCAACTATTATTTTTGTTTTCAGGAAAGGGCTTCAAAGAGGCACCATTTGGATAGATTTCAGGCAAATCATTGTCACCATGCAATTCTTTACGAACAGGTGAGGAATAGAATGTAAAGTGTATGGCTGTAAATGACTGATTCATCAAGTTGAATTTGAAACAAAGGAAGTCATAACCATCACCGTGTTTGGATACCTGATCTGTATTGGCGTAGATTTTTGCGATCTTGTCTCCCATATTCTTTTTTGGTCAAACACTCTAGACGGTTTTTAACATATTGGCAAACACGTCGAAGTTCGTCAAAACTGCTCTGGTACGCGTCATATTTTCAGCTATCTTTTCGGTATTTGGAGATGTGGTAAAACACGGCTTCTCTTGTTTGATATATTGCTCATAACATTTCCTGGCCAAATGCCAGATGGTAACCCACAATGAATTAGTACCACAACCAGTAGTAGTACTCCAAGTTGTTTTATACAACAGATTGCAGAGTTGCGTGACTCTTTAGTTTTCTCCGGTCCCTCAGTCATCTTTGCGGCCGTCATTTGGGTTGTCACGTATGCTTCTGCTCAAAAGCATTGCGTGACTACTCAATTGATAACAGAAGACTAGAAATTCCTGGTTTCTGGCTGGGTAAAACTCTGATGTCCTTTTTTGCTTGTAGTGTCAAAAAGCAGTTGTGAGTGGAAGCCTGCCTTGTTCTGTTGAGGATTCTATTTACCTGAGCGCACTACAACTATATGTTGAGGTTGGTGGACTCGATTGATCGTCATCTATTCTCGTTTCCTGAGGCCGCGATCGTTTTAGTAAGCACCAAGAATAGCGACCTTTGGGCGGGTCCTATTAGAAGACCTTGATTCTCGGACTTCCCGTCAAATCTGACCAACCTGATTGGCTGAGAATACGAAACGAATGCTGTGTGCATGCTCAGAAAATCGGGTCGGTGCTGACCAAAAGGGTCATGGCCTCTGGGAATGAAAGAATGTATCATCATCCAGTGCTCGAATAAAGTGCCGACCCATTGTCCTGGACAAGTAGATTTTCATTCGGGGCAAGTTAGTTTTCATTCTCACTTGCCCAATGGGCGAGGGATCAGGCAAGTCGTCTGTCAACTAAATCATTAAAAGAGCAAACTAAGACTTGCTCAAAGCAGGCAAAATTTGAGAGCTGCCTTTTTTTTTCGAGCCCTGGTCATCAATGTCATCAACATTTACGAGCAGAGGGGCCCCTCGGCTGTAGCATGTTTTTAAATCAGTGAATTGAGGTTTTTTGTGTGTATGGAATGATCTATTTGCTTATTTGCTGCCATTTTATTTTTGCACAGGATCTGCTGTCAGCGGAAGTGCGAGGGAAGCAACGTTTCTTTCCATCATCCAGTAGAGAGAAGTATGGTTTGGCGTTTTATCGATTTTTGTAGCGCACCGTGACCGAGAGTACTTTTTCTAAAAGTAAATTAGTGAACTGGAGCAAGACTATCCGTCGAGTTAAGTTTTAGCACGTTAGTCCTTTGCAATGCATGAAGTGATGCAAGTGGTTCTTTTTTCTTTCCTCTCTTTTGTTTCTTATGAAGTTGCCCTGGCGTATTTCTGCTCTTCCAAATTGATCCCTTACAATTAAAAAGTGTTTGATCAAATCTTGTGCTAATGGTCTGCTAATCTGTTGTTTTTCGTTTACAGGTTGTCTGTTTCTCGTATCAAGTTAAGTTTACATCCATCCATGTACAAGGTGAAGAATATGGCAAAGAGGTGAGACATAAGATTGTTTCATAGTAAATGGGCGACTAATAGGCCGACTCAGTTTGACTGACAATAAAAGGATCGAAACTTACCAGAACCGACCAATGACTGCTGACAGGCTTTACACGAGTCTTAAAGCCAAAACCATCATGCGAAACTGAGCGATCACTTTCAACGGACCAGGCTTATAACACTATCGACTGAGAGACACTATTTACTTGACTCTTCAGATGTCCGCTCAGGTTGTCAAAACGTCAGTCACCGACAACAGTTCTTTTCAGAGCTACAATTAACCGGACGATCATAATATACAGACTACCGAAAAATTGTTTGTTCATTAAAGCGTCGTCGTCATGTTTTACTGTAGGTTATGATTTATTGTTGTTTTCTTTGTCTACTTCACCTGCACAGAATCAAAGCCCAGTATGAACAGTTTGTGAGCAGTGAAATGTCGGAGAGAAATGCCAAACACAACTTTATTGACTACTGTCAGGCAATGCCAGGTTATGGATGCCGCTTCTACAAACTGAAGGCAAGAACCATTCAAAGTGTGTCCGCATTTGTAATATACGATTAAGATATCTATTGATTATTCTTTAAAATTTGAAATGAAGGGCGCTCTCCATTCGACCGAAAAATCCGGAACGTTAGAAATGGATGCAAATTGTGCGGACATTCGTGGGAAAGTTTTCGGAAAATCCCAGAGTTGTCGAATTTTCGGATGCGAACCATTCTAACGAACATATTCGGAACCAAAATCAAATGGGAAGAAAATTTCATGAGAGAAATTTTCGGTATACCTGGTGAGGTTGTTCTGTTTTCCAGAACTGAAAATGCTGTTTCCGGCATTCACCATTGGAAAATGTCTTAGAAGTTCGAACCGGAATTTTTGGTCAAATGGAAAACGCCCGAAGATAACTGACTCGTTGATTTTTCCCTGTCCTAGGAGTGTATGGGTACAATTAATCCCAAGGGGGGTGCGGTCAGGTGCTATTTTGGTGTCAGTCCCAGGAAGATCACCATTATGGATGAGAAAACAAAGGTTAGTCTTGGAGTGTTACATATTCAAACTGTTCTAACATTCCTCCAGTGTATCTCTTACTAAATAATGTAAGTTACGGACCTAGTCTTTTTCCCTTCGTTTTATGGCCGAGCGCGGGTCGTAAATCGAAGGGGGAAAAAACGTGGATCCGTAACATACAGTATGGACCAAGAAAACGAGGTTAGTAAGATATTTATTGTATCTCTATCGTGTGTCTGTTGAGGCCTTATATGCCACTTGGCACGAAGTGGACAGGTAACAGGTAACAGTGTGTCTGACGGGTTCGGGAACGACTTCTAATCACGCGGAACGGCTTCAAGTTTCTGACGCACCTCGAAAGCAAAACGACTTGATTTGAAATCGTTGTTAAGCTGTTGACAAGTTTTAATACACAGTTTAAACACGAAACATTCTGGCTACAAAAGCAGCTTTAAATTTCAGCGGGTCGCACATTAGAATACGTCCCACTAAATTGACCAATCACAGCGTGCGTAGTAACTGAGAGATATAATAATAATAATATCCAATACTGGCCAATATTTGCACTTTGCTGTGTGAAAAGTATTGATAATGTTGTTCCAATATTATAGCAGAGTTTTGCAGTTTTTATGTCCTTTTGCCCTTTCATTAGGCTGTTATTGGTAGTTGGCCGTCAAAGGAATTAAAGAGATGGAGGTCTTTAGCTGACGACACCAAACTGCGTTTGGAATTCATTAACAAGACGTTTGAATTTATGCTGGAAAACAAAGGGTAAGTCTCATTTTATTGCGTTTTATTCAGCATGGTACAGTAGTACAAAACAATGACAGGACAAAGACATAAGCGCTGCTTTATGGAATGATGAAGACGATTAAGCAAGTCGAGTAATAGAGTCAGTTTGGTGTGTAATGACCAGCTGACACTGTTGCATGTTTAACTGACTGGTTGACATTTCCTTTCAGTGTTTTCAAGGAGATCAACGATGCTCTTCTGCTGTGTACCAAAGTTGAGCTGCAGGTGAGAGTCTAGGCCCCGTCCACATTACGCCGGACGAATTGGAAAACGCAGCTCTATTTCTACGGTCAGGGCTACCGTCCACACTAATCCGTCACGGAAACAGAGCTTTTCGAAAACCCTCTTCATGCCGGAAGAATTTGAAAGCGCCGACTTTGCATGTGTTTCAGTCTGGACGGAAAACATTTTCAAAACGGAGCTTTTTGGAAACGATGATGTCACGATAATCACGTGATTTCCCTGACCGAGTTTTCTTCAAACACGAATGCAAAATGATCGGTGATTGTTGCGTTTTCAAATTTTTCCTGCCTGAAGGGCCTCTGTATGCAGACTTCACCTTGTCAATTGATAGCGCACCTTTTTAATAGAGTTTTTTTTTTATTGATCGGTTAGTGAACCTCGCCCATTAACCAAATGGTCACATTTCAGATTTTAGCAAGGCAAGATTTCTCTCCATGGAGCAAATACGCTGAGGACAACGAAGTTTGGGGCGCACAGGCCCTGGCCGCTATGGCAAACAAACCTGCTTTGTACTCTGACAAGTATGACAGCGACCCAGGAGTAGTGTCCAGACTAAGAGCCATTTCCTTAGCTTCCTCTGTCCCAGATCAGTATGCAGCCAGAGTCAGACGACAGCTGTCCATTTCAGCTAAGCTTTCATCCTCGGCGCCTTATCAGCAGGGTGCGCTTCAACAGAAGGATGACCGAGGCAATGCCATGGCTCTGCAGACTGGTGTCGAGGCTGCCTCGTCCGCTACAGGTTTGTTCAGGTTTCTAGTTCTTTCTTGTTCCCAGTACTTGCCAAGGACCCATTGCAAAGAGGTAAAGAGACTAAATACAAAACAAACAGACCAAAAAGAAACAAACCTTTTTGCACAAGTCTCTCTCACGTATAAGACTGGGACATGTTTTGTTCGTGATTTTTATGAGTCTTATCTGAGAACAGCCTTAAACGTGGCAGGTCCTTAATTTCCACCCCTTCCAACAATAAATGAATTAATGGGATAGAACGCGTCCTGCGTCCTGTTAGAATATTTATGTCATCCTTGCGACGAAAATGACGATATCTCCTGTTGTTCTTCCTGTACAAAGACATTCAATTTAAAATAGAAATTTTTTGAAGTATGAAAACAGACTTTTGTCAGGCTTGTATCGTTTGCCTTGTTCTTGAATATTTTCCCCACTTATAAAGTCGTTATACATTTGCTGATGAAATCTGAGTGCTGTGGATACGCTAGGAACCTTGCAGTATGTTACGCTTTAGACTGCTGCCAGTCTGTTTCTCGCAAAATCAAGAGGGAGGATTAGGCGAAACATTCGGACTAAAAGGTTTTGGAACGGGACATGGGCGTGGCACTCACGAGAGGAAGAACCATATTTATTATCTTGTTTGGTTTGTTTTGGCCCATATTTTAGGAGCAGTATCATCAGCAATATCTTCCGGAAGTCCAGTTCACTTGTCGGTAGAGTCCCACACTTCAGAGGACCTACTTTTGGGCTCCTTACAGAGCACTTTAGACCCTTCAAAGTCCTCCTGGGAACCGAGCTCTCTTTCAACAACCCAGCAAGGAAGAACATCGAGTAAGAAATACTTAGTAAAGTCTTCTTGACCTGTACGGGAGTGTTTTGATTCCGTCGGGAAAATGAATGCCTCTCGCAGAAAAACTCATTAAAAATGCAAGTTTTTGATCTTAAATCAAAAGCATGTTTCATCTCAGATGAAAACCCTTAGGATCTTGATCTTGTTTTTCATTGGGTATCAAGATCCATCCGAATATCCAAATATCCCGCATTGACTGGCTGATGACTGTATAAATAATTAATGAGTTTGAGAACCCTTCCTATTCCACCTTATCCTTTGCTAATCAGATGTTCAAAGTCTCTGAAATGTGTTTCAGAAAAACTTCGCCTGATTCGAAAATTGCATAGCGCCTCCCAAAACAAGCAGCACAGTTTGTTTGTTAGTCTGTCGCAAACGGACCTAAATACCTTTCTAGAGGGCAACTTTGGTACAAAGACTTCAAAATAAACCTCTTGTGTGGGTGCAGGTTATGGGGTATGGTCCAAGTGTTTTAATCGTACACAAACTCTTTCATGTACTGTACGATTACAATTATCTTGCAGGGGGCAGTGAAACAAGTGTTGACGAATCTAGTTCGCCTACCGAGCGCCACCTTCTCGACCCATCTGGCTCCTTCACTGTTGGGCAGGAGCTGAAGCTTTCTGCATCTTCCGGTCGCAGTCGCAAGTACACACCTGAGAGTAACACCTCCTCTCTGGGGAGTGATTCCGCCAGTTCAGGACGGACCACACCCACCCACAAAGGACCGTTTAACTCAATACTTCGCGATGATGACGATTTTGAGAGTGTGAATCGCTCGTTTGGTCAGAGCACCAATGGACAGTTGCTAATTTGTCAATGCCCTCCGGATGCCGAGCTGCCTGGGTTTAATCGTCGAGATTTCTCGTGAGTTATAACTCTTATAACTTAGCCTGTGAACACGCTTCCTGCTGGGTTTAGTGCGAGCAAGCCTAATCTGGTCTAGGGCGAGCGGGGCTAACGGAGAGCGGTCTGGTGACGAAGGGACGACTCACTTCGCTCGCCGGGAGCCTGTTTGCAGGCTACTTACAACTTTGAGTATTGTTAATATAGACGTGTAGGATTAGAGGTTGGGACGAGTGTTTCACGTGTCGTATAGTAGGGTGAAGGGGCGTGAGAAGATCCACAGATTCAGATTCGGCGAGATTTCTCGTAAGTTAGGGAGCATTGAGAAGGGCGTGGAAAGGGAAATAGAGAGAGATAGGAATCGGGGTGAAGAGGAGTGTTACACGTGTTGTGTAGAGGAGTGTGGCAAGAGTAGGGAGAAGGGGCGTGGAAAGGGAAATGGAGAGACATGTAGGAATACAGGTGGGGAGGTGTGTTGTCGTGTCGTGTAGAGGGGTTGGCACGATTAGTAGAAAGGAGTGTGGGAAGGGTTGTCGCACAAGCTTTTTAAAGGGGGGTGTGGCAATAGACGTGGAGATGGTGATGGTGTGGCAAGATGAGAAAGGAGATGGTGAGAAGGGGTTTGGCAAACAAATTTGAGAGGCGTGGCAAGAGTAGTGCTAAGAGCATTAGGACTTAGCATCACTGGCATTTGATCTCCTTGATTGTTTTTGCAATTATTTCATCCATTGCAGGCCATTTGATTTGTTGCAACATCCCAAAGAACTGGCTCGGCAGATAACACTGATTGACCATGGTATGAATTTTGACTACCTTCCTGTATTTCAATTTGATTGAATTCAAAGGTGCGAGTGCTTCGTCTTTCAGTTGAGTCTTTGTGTGATAAGGTATTTGGGATCTGTTGGACTGCATCGGCGGGAAAGTGAAACACAGCCATTTATCAACCTGTCGTTGATAAAGGTAAATTAACCTCCTTACGGAGTTCGTGAAACAAACAGAACTAGAAGAAGCAAGCAGACGAACTACTGAAGCAAATGTGTCTGTTTAGTTTCTTTGTTAATAATTTTGCTGAATTCCGATTGAAAATAATTGTCTCTATGGACCTCGCCAGGAGAGGAGGCCGATGGTTGGGGATTTCATTGACAATATTTTGTTATATGGCTTGCTTTCTTCAGAGTGTTTCTGTGTAGTGACTTCAGCTGATATCCAGAAGAAGATTGCTATGGGAACAGGAAAGAAACGAAAAGTGCCCCCTGAAGAAAGACTCTCTGTAGAGAAAGTAGCCGACAGATTTAATCAGGTACCTATAGTTTCTTTTAGGGACGTTTCTTCGCTTTTTGGTCGGCGTGTTAGTGGCTCTTAGCTATCTTCTAAATTAAGTGCGTATGCTATCCCCAATTAGTACAGGGTTTCACCCTCGGCTATATTACCTAGACACGTTAATGAAGTTGTTATTGTTGTGAAATAACATCTCCGCTACGCAAAATTGGTATGTGCATACATGTAATCATCACTCATATATATACAACCCGACAGACGGTGCCTGTTAGATCTTGCTGTTTTTCTTGCCTTGCCTACCTGTGCTCCTGAAGCTTTCTGCCGTTTCGCCAGCGTTTTCCGACGCGTTCATTCTATTTCATTGGAAAAGCTCGTGTACGGTAGAATAGCTCGTGTTTGTTAGAATAGTCTCAATAGACCAATGTCGATATATTAAAATTCAGCCTAAAACAATAGACCTCAGTACGAGGCTCTGGGGAATAAATACAAAGTTTGTGGGGTTTATTCCCCAGAGCCTCGTGCTCACGTCTATTGTGTTAGGCTGAATTTTAATATATCGAAATTGGTCTATTGGCATGACCTGGCGGTGCCTCTAAAAGAGCAACTAACTAGCTAGTGACCGTTTTTCGCCTGTTGATGCATAAAAAACTGATAATGCCAGCCCAGATTTGCGTGTTCACAGAAATAATTCGTATTCACTCGTTGACCGGCTTTGAAACTCTTAATAGACCAATTTCGATATCTTAAAATTCAGCCTAAAACAATAGACCTCAGTACGAGGCTCTGGGGAATAACTACAGGTCTCTTGTGTTAGGCTGAATTTTAATATATCAAAATTGGTATATTATTTAAACGACTTCTTTGTAGTTACAATTTGTATTAATTATTAAGGAATTGTTCGCTTTTCATGACGCGAACATTTCATGACGCCAAGTGGAAGAAATTTATTATAAATAATTGTATTTAGGCCGGCAGCCTAAAAAATGTAACAATTTACGTAGTTTTATTAATATATTAGTAAGTATTTTTGGTATATTAGTATTTTCCTTACAAGTAGTGTTATTAGTAACAGTATTTCTTGTTTTGTTTTGTTTTTTCATCTATACTAGCGTTAGTCTATGTAGTTTCTTCTTAAAAAAAAGTAAAAATTAGCGTAGTTTTTATTCATTAATATAAATAGTTAGTAAGTATTTTGGGTGTATTAGTATTTTCCTCTTAAGTAGTCTTATTAGTAATAGTATTCCTCGTTTTTTTTTCCATCTGTACTCACGTTAGTTTATTTAGTTTTTCTTTCTTTTATCTGCAAATGTAATTTCAATTGTTATTGTCACTCTTATTTGTAAACTTGTATAAATATCAATAAAATACAAAAAAAAAAAAAAAATTGTTAAGGAATTAAATAAGTGATGTTGTTATATAGCCGGAGTTTTGTTGACTCTAAGCGCACTCTCGTTAGCTGATTTATTGTCAAATCTAAATGTCGCCCGACGGGTGGCAATTCGGCAGCTCGTAATAAATAAAGATAATAATTTAAACTTAGCACTGAACGAATTAACTTCTTTTACTTTTATTACTTTCTTTCAGCTGAGCACGTGGGTTGCGGCCACTATTGTCACGGAAAAATCAGTGGAGAAACGTGCCAATATGTTCATCAACTTCATCGAAACTGCCAAGGTAATGAAAACTAATGTGTACGTAAGGTGTTTTATCCCCTGTTACACAGCCCAGGGTTAACGCTATCGAGCATTTTTCTGTCTAAAAGCGAAGATATTGGTGATGTCACCTATGATCATTAATGGGCCTGCCAGAGACCTATTGGGTGCGTGGTACGGAAATTGAACGCCAAAAACAGTGTTTGTATTTAAGCAATAGAGCACTTTTTCCGAGTTTGCATTGCCTCATCTAAACACAAGGGGGTTTGGAGAATCCTAGACAGTTGTGTAAACCCCAAGACGTAATCGAGGGTTTGCATAACTTTCTAGAATTCTCCCAACCCCTTAAGTGGGCTGTATAAACACGGAAAAAGTACTCTATTGCTTTTATAAGAATACGCGCGAATTTAAAACGTCACAACCGTGTTTTACATACTCTCATCCAAACACACCTATCGACCAATGAGAATGCGCGTAGTATCTCAACCATTTTATAAACACATATCTTACTGTGTTTGTTCGTTTGGCAGTTATGTCTTGAACTGAGGAACTTTAATGCGGTAATGGCCATTGTGGTGGCGGCTCTGGGCAGTGCACCAGTCAGGAGACTGCATAAAACAAAAGAGGTGAGAATATGCACAGGAATCTAAGGTTTACTTTTTCTCCCTCAAAATAAAATTTAAAAAATAACCTTTTTAAGTGTCATGGGGACACAAAAAATGAAGAAACAAGTGTTGTAAATAAAATTGAAAACTTGTTAGAAATCTCAACTGTTTGGAGGTTGATCAGACAATCCATCTTAGTGGCAGGGAAGACGATTTGAACACGGGAACAGAAGAAAAAACGGTATAAACAGAAAACCTCACCGAAAAGTTACAAAACTGAAATCAAAATTCTCGCTAGCTAATCCTGTGTTAGCTAAATCGGACTTAGAACAACCCGACCCAGGGCCCTGAAAACCAGGCCACGCCCCCTCCATATGAGTCAGTGGTCTCTCCGGTGATTCCATGCGGCCACTGTGACCTCAGAAATCCCATCTTTTTTTTTATCTTACGAGGAAGACTTACTAATTAAAAGGAGTTTATCTCTACCAACTGTAGGCGACTAAAGTATCAAGGAATTTGTATAGTGTGCCCATTTAGTTTTTCACGCTGGGCATTATTTACTTACAGCTTGTTCCTAAGGACTTCCTTGAACAGTATGCTAAGATGGAAATCCTCATGGATACAAAGGTAGGTCATCGCTTGAAGAAAGATACAGATCTATGTATAAATGCATAACTTTATTTATACTCAAATTTGCAGGGTAGCTACTTGTAGCTAGGGGAAGTGAAAGAATCGAGAAAAAAATTCAACTGCATGAACAAATTAAATTTTAAGTTAATACAATTCGCACAACCTATATTGATGAGCCACTCGGAGACGTTATAGAAGTAACTGTTCTGTAGTTTTCAGGTAAGATAAGAATTTACTTGTACATGGCTTGAGAAGAGATACAACAAGGATAGGTATAAATACAGAAGAGTCTATTCAAGCTCAACCGTAACATCAGCCATTCAGTCAGTATTTTATGTCGTGGAAGTGAAGTACCCCGTTTTGAGTTTCGGGTGATTGCCAGTCATGACTGTTTGTCGACAGCATTGAACCCCATTTCCATTTGTGAGTAGTTTGTTTGTTCTCACGGATTGTATGCCTGATTTTTACAAGCATTCAAAGGGAAATTATGTTCTAATCACGTTGATCAGTGTTAGGAATGGAAAGAAATAAGTGGTTTGTAAATGTCTTTCGTGATAGGATAATTACAAGAGATATCGTCAAGCTCTTGCTTCCTCACCCACTCCGTCAGTTCCTTACTTTGGTAAGTTTAAAACATGTATTGTTATTCGCACCTTGTACAACTGGCAAGTTGGTAGTTATTATAGAAACCAACGAGCGAGGAAAATCAGATTGCCTTAACCTTGAGAATACTGAAGACGAAGAGTGAACATGCGTCAAAATGATCCCATTTTACGTTGTGACCAGAAACATTACCCGCTTAAAATTTAGAAAAAAAAAACCACTCGTGTTGTGAAGTACATGTCCCAAACTCATTCATAATTCATCAAGTTTAAACAAGGGAAATCATGACTGTGACGGCGTTTGGATATCTGATCTTAATTAGTATAGATTTTTACGATTTTATTTCTCCGTTTTCTCCGTTTTCTCCGTAGCCTAAGTTACGATTGAGAAGATATATCAAACCCTTAAGACAGTGTTTGACCACATTTCCAAACACCTCGAAGTTCGTCAAAAATACTCCGCTAGGCGTCGTATTTTCAACTCGCTTCTCGGTGTTTGGAAATGTGGTCAAACACGGTCTTTCGTATTTGATGTATTGCGTCTCAAATCTCGTACATGTCACTCGTATCTTGTAAGCTAAGTACCTCTTGGCGTTTCATCCTGGAGGTTTATCCATCCGTCCCATGACTGAAGTCGATTGTGCTAGTTTGTACCTTCTCATTCTAATTGATCAGTTAGCAACAAGAACTTCAGTTGTACCCACCTACGATCAATTGTCGAGTGTTTGAAGGCAGTAGGCATTCCAGAGAGTCCCAGGACCATCCACGGTATTTTTAGTACAAGTACTTCTTTGTTAATTTGGCCACAGATATAAATGTTTTTTGCTTGTTTTTTTTGTTTGTTTTCTAATATATCAAGGTATTTACATGAAGGATCTCACTTTCATCGCTGAAGGAAATCCTGACTTTTTTAAAGGTGGCCTCATCAACTTGACCAAACGGAGACAGGTAAATGACGTTTTTTACAATAATGTATAGATTTGGCCAAACCTAAATGCGGAGCCCCTAGGCCGTACTGGTCAGCGGATACCTTGTTTTGTCAGATGCTAATTGACCATAACATGGATGTCCAATATCAAAGATGTACGCTGTAAACCAAGGCTGCATGTCTCTGTTAAAGAATAGAGCGTGTCCATGGATAGCTATCATTTTGATGTTCCCAAACAGAAAATGTTTACAGAAGAAAAGAATTCATTCCCAGACAATAGAAATCTCATTGTTTGGGAAGACAAATATGGCCGCTTAACGTCATGTCTGATGTGAAAACGCTTGTGCTTGCTTACCTGTCGAGAACCTGTTTCACCAGTGTGAAATTTTCCCTAGATCTTGTACTAAAATGGCCCGTTTCTCCCGCCAAAGCGACGCTGTTTCACTCCCGCGCGCTGTTTTATGTGAAAACGTCGCACTTGTGATAGTAAATCATGTTTTCAGAAATGAATTTTTGTTTGACGACTCTAATTCCATGCATTTCTGTTTTTTTATTTTACCTTTTTTTTATTTTAACAGATCTACCTCGTTATTGACGAGATAAGACGTTTTCAAAAGGACGTTTATAATTTCCAGGAGGTGGGCCGTTTGTTGATTGTATATTTTTTTGCGTGAATATTTGGCCTCTTCAAACAATCAGTCATTTTATTTAAAAACTCGGTTAAAATCTTCAGTAAGTACAATAGTATATCTAACTACAAATATAACATTAATTAAAAAACTACCATATACCTGTTTTGCAAGTTTGCCGAGTGAAAAAGTAAACTTGCATGATAAATGATCCTGCTACGACAAGCCCGTGAACCGGCGCCACCATCTTCCCTCTCCATCGGTTCCCCGACCAAAGAGTCTTGGTGCAAGCTTTGTTGCAATCTTTAATGCTGCTGCAGGTCGTCTCGCAATAAAGTCATATTTTAGCCTGCTGCAGGTTCTCAGAGTATGAGGAAAATGAGTCATATGAATGAATTATATATGTGAAAGACAATGCCAAGTGAAGAAGTGATCGTCAGTTTTGCGTTTACTCAGCATCGTCAGTTAAGAGAGACATTCACTTTGTCCTTGAACTAACTACTTGCCTATCTCACCCATCCCGACCGTACGTCAGCCCTAGTTTGTTTGCAGTTCTACTCATCGCTGCTTTCCTTTTCAGGTCTCCGAGATTCGTGACTACCTCGCAAACGAGAAGATTCACACTGAAAAAGAGCTGTACGATATCTCGTGCCAGTTCGAACCAGGCCTCCCTCGGCGACACTCTGAAGCCGACAAGTCCTTCTCGTCGCGCCCAGTCCCCCAATTTAAGTCGAACACCGTCGGTCGCATGGCAGGGAAAAGGTGCATGAGCCTGTCCAGGAGTACGACTACCTTGGAAGGCGCTGTCCCGGATTCGACGTGTTGACGTCATCGTGACGTCAGTGCATGACGTCGGAAAAAACATAATTTGACGTAAATATTTTACGATAATAATAGTGTTGTTTTTGAAATTGAACGTGAACTTTTGTATCAAGAAACAGTAAGGAAAACGTCAACCTAACATTTCAGCGGTTTGTCGTCATATTTTGGTACTGTTTCTATTCAGTGGGAATTCCCGTATCACGTTCTCTCCTAGGAATGTATCAATCAAGTTTATGAAACTTGACTTGTTGTAAATATTTTTACCGAGTTGTAACTGTTGTTTATAATAGTGTTTTTATGAACACAATTTAGCACTGATTTTTAATGGTGAATTCTCAGTTCCGCTAAGACAACAGCACATGGTTTATTCTAGTGCGTTCTTTTTCAATTCTGTTTGATTTCCTCTCTTGTCTTCGCCCCTTAATCGGTCTGGTGGAATAGGTAGTGTAATAATGTTATGTTAGTTGGTTTTTGCCGAGTGCCGTTAAAGTAAAGCCTCGATCGATAGAAACAAGGCTGTAAAGGAACTAGAACTCGAAGCCCAAAATCTGTAATCAGCACAGTCCAAGTCAAGTAGCTGCAGTGAGGCATAATGCGCCATTTTAATTCAATTCCTGTTTATAAATTGTGGGAAGGGGGTGGGGGGGGGGGGCTATACAAAGAAAAGTATTAAAAAGTTGAATTTCTAGATGAGGAAGCTTAACAGGGTTTTTTCGATATTTGTTGTGTCGAGTGAAACTCTCCATCTGTACTCAAGAGTGCACCAGAAAAGCCAGCGATCTTTCGATTACGAAGATAGTGAAATAAAAGACAAAATACTTGTTACCTCATTTCAAGGTAGTTTAGGTTTTTGAGAATCACTAGTTATTTAATTTATATTTAAAATCTAATATGAACAGACAATTCGGTTAGAAATCTGGTGGATTCGCGTTACTTCCTGTCAATTGTGGTAAATCATTGTAATACAATTCTAGCTGAAGCGTAGTTGGTCAGTGGCGAAACGTTTTTAAACCGACACAGATTTCGACTGCCTGACTGCAATTTTCCAGCGGTTAAGTTAAGATAGTTTAGTAGACAATGGAAATCTCTCTTTTGAAACGTTTTAGCCAGAAATTTTAGAGTTAAAAGACTGCAGTCGATCGTGTTGGGGGCCACTAGGGGTGGAACGTAAGTTGACTTCCCCACTCACATTTCTACGATTGTAAAATCGTTGCGAGCCAAGTTAATATAATTAGGGTCTTGTATATATCGATGCAAAGTTATGAAAAGCATGACTTGCAAAGAATCGCGACATGTTTAAGTAAGCCAAGTTATTTATTTAAACATATACGAGATACGATTTCTGTACAACACAGGACTTGGATCTGCTAAGATTATTTTGAAATGCTTGATATTTTTCTATCCATACAATTCAATTTCCTGGTAGGTTGGTGACGTGAATTAAACTGTTATTACAAATGTGATTTGATGACCAGTTTATATTTAGCCCGGATATTTAGAGCATTTTTAACGTATTGAACCTTAACCAAAGTAATCACGCTAGCCAATCAGAAGGGACACGATCCAGCGAACAAGTCGAAACTCTAAGCAAATGCATGCAGTTGACGCAAAGCGCGGACAAACTTGTGTAAGCGAGTCACAACGGGTTTTCGTTTTACTCCTGATTGGATGACAAATTTCTGAGTCAATAGCTTAACGTAATAATGTAAAACCGAAGCAAGTGAGAATTACTCTCGACGCTCAAGTCAAAACCGCTCTATTGGTGGGTGCTAAAATGTAAAATGTAAATCTTATTTATAGTGGTCATACACTTAGCTATACAAGCACTAAGCTTAGCTAGTTTACAGACATGCCACTGAAACAAAGGAAACAAATATTTCAAACAAACGTAACAGTTAGAAATCGCAACTGGCAGGAGGCAGACCAGTTGGCTATTTACAAAGCGTGACCGAGGATTTGAACTCGGGACTACCGAGAAACAAATCCCGCCAATGGCAGGGTGAAGGCCTTGAATCCGGGACCTCCGGATTACAACACCAGCGTCCTAAACCACTCGGTGTCTCGCATTTCACATTTCGACATCAGTGACCCGGACGGTGCTTGCTGTACATATCGATACAGATGGGCACATTTTGTCTTGGGATAATATCTCTCTCCTCCGCATAGGCTGGAAGGTTTCTTTCCGGGCGGGGAGAATTCAACGAACCATAAAGTGCAGGTTGACGTAAATACGACTTTGCGCCCGCACTCACCTCGCACAGCGGCTCTATAACGAAAGTTTTGATCCTCTGCGGAGGAGAGATACTCGTGTATGGCAGACTGACAGGGATAATTCCAATAGCATTACGCGTAAAAGAACTTGATAACATGTCTACAAATTACTTGAGAGGGTTTAACCTTGAACGTAAGGCCCATATTTGAAATGAACTCTCTCACCCTTCATGCTCTCTCGCTTGAGCAGCACATTAGTTGTGATTCAAAGTTAGGACACTTGGGACTAATCTGGAACCCAGACCTCATTCTGTTTGGCCGAGGCAAAACTGGCTTCTAGATTGCGTAGTGACAGCCTGGCAATCATAGCGTGTTGTGTTTTGCTGCCGCAGGTTCTAATCTTATCGTAAAAAATCAAGCGGCAGAAATCTTAGGGAGGGGACCCGAAGAAAATGATATTGCAACTCCGGTTGTCCGACCTGGAATGGCTTATATCTGGCCCAGTTTTTGTTTTTGTTTTGTTTTGTTTTGTTTTTTTGTTTTTGTTTTTGTTTTTGTTTTTGTTTTTGTTTTTGTTTTTGTTTTTGTTTTTGTTTCTTTTTTTTCGCGCGACCCCCTTTGACCATTTGTAGGGAGGGGGAAGGCACCAAAGGGTTAAACCTCGGCCTGATCGCAGGTGACTATTTACTCACCTTTAATTTCAGCAACACAAAAGCCTGGAAACAGTTTACACTTAACTCCTGTAAAACAGTTAATTATACATAGCGAAAATGTTACAAATAATCAAAATGAAATTCGGTAAATTATAGTGTAAATAATGTAGGCAGGATTAAACTAGGATGTTAACACTCGTTTGCGTTTTTGCAACCCAGAAATTTTACCGTTTTTGAAAGTCAATATCCCTTGCAATACTACACCCAAATAGTTAAACATAAGCTTTTACAAGCTCTTTCAATGTCTGGAATCAATTCGTATTTAGCTAGCAGTGCGTCTTCTCTATGTAAAGTCAAATGCTAACAAGGAAGAAAGCAAACCATGACGTCAGCGAAGATTTCCCCGAGTAATCGAATGAAAATGTCAAATAGAAACCCGCACAAAGCCACAGCAAACCCGTAGTGCGTAACCTCCACTAATTTGAAGTTGTCTTAGTACACCAGTACATATAGATTTGAAAGGAAATATGATGCAAAGGAATTCCATTTCCTTTGAAATGTTTTTCCATAGCATTATCAAAACTCTTTTTGAAAGCTTTCTTAGTTTGTTCGCTACCGCCAGCTATTACAGAATACGAAGAGAAAAACTCGTACGCCTTTTCAACAGAGAAAGGGAAACGATGCCTAAAGCTTAGATTTTCTTTTGGAGCGCGAAATAACTGCTGGCAGAGTCCGCCAAAAAGAGTTTTCCAACTTTCTTGGTAAGGAAAAACTATGGATTTTTGCTCAATAATGGGCCACATAAATTCGTACAGATCTTTCACCCACGGAACAGAAGTGTCTTCGATTGACCAAATCATTCCAAAGGATCCACTTGGAGCAAGAACTCTGTGAATCTCCTCAACAGCTGCGCGGTTTGCAAACCAGTGAAAACTTTGGGCCGCAATAACCACGTCCACACTTGCGTCAGGGAGGGCTGAAAATTAAAATACAGCGCTGACGGTAAAAATAAAACAGGACTTTCTACTTGAAATGTTGTCTTCTTATTACGCACGGGAAACATCGATGCAAGCGATGTAAAATAGGTCTGAAAAAACGCCAGAGTGCAGGAGTGGCAATAGTTTACATGAATGGAGACATTCTCTGGGGTTCGTCATGCAATCTTTCTACGTCACGTGACTAGTCCAAAGAGCGTTGCGTGACACTAGTTTCTGAAATAATCATGTTCATTTCGAATACAAAGTTGAAAAAAACCGAGAAAACTTGTAACTAAAATGTGACGTTCCAAAGAAAGTGCGAAGTTAACTAGATTAGGTCAACTGCACCAGTAATGACCAATAATAAATAGTAGAACGATATGAAGATCGTGCTCGTGCAGAATTGAAATAACTGACATAAATCTACTTACGTATTTTCTCGGCAGAGCATTGGATAATTTCAGTATCAGGCATAACCACTTTAAATTCCTCGTACATGTTCTGATGTGGTTCGCTGGCAATCACTTTGATATCTTTGACCTCTTTTAGCTCTAATATTTTTAACATCACCCGAGTGAACTTTCCCGTGCCACAGCCGACTTCCAAAATGGCGAAAGGGCGATCCCGGGTTACGATCTCATTCACTGCAAGATTATTCAAAAAGAACTCCACGGCCTCCACAGGATAATCTTGCCGTGTATTCTCATAGTGAGAAGCTCCAACGAAGCCTCGTTGTACGAGACCGGGAAGGATTTGATTTTGTTGAGACATTAATAGCTATTAATCCGAGGGCAGGTCATGAAGTGACCCAATTCACCGAAAGGATAAAAATTAGCTGGAAAATTCAGACAGGACTCTGGACTCTAGGGTCTGGACGCTGGATTGTACTTTGGACAGGAGCAAAGACTAACTTCCAATAAATTATTAAATAAAGTTAATCATTAACCTAATACTCTTCAATACAGTTAATGAAGCCCTTTTGTTCGATTATTCAAAATTATCTCTAAGACTGTCACGCAATTCACTCTGCGTCGCGTTATGATGTCGTGTTGCCAATCTCGTTTGCTTAATTTCTTTAATACTGTGCAAGCTTGGCAAAATGAGAGTTCTCGAGACATTTCGAGAGTTCTGTAGCAGGATCGATTTTGATTGCTTTTAACAATAGTATATAACACCGAAGAAAAACAGCAAGGAACTCGATTGAGTTTGATAGCTAGGCATGTGCAATAGCTGGTTTTCACATGACGTCACTAAAATTCGAACTACAAAACTATTGATCTTCCTGAGATTTTACTTAAATGATGTATAAGAGCAGCTGAAAACTAATATTCATACAAATTTTCGCTCCGAATGGGTTCTTGGTTTTGTGA
Source organism: Orbicella faveolata (assembly GCF_042242905.1). NCBI lineage: Eukaryota > Metazoa > Cnidaria > Anthozoa > Scleractinia > Merulinidae > Orbicella > Orbicella faveolata. The sequence goes on along the minus strand of NW_028301558.1, from coordinate 12,865,660 downwards.
TACACTACGCTTGAATTTCTAAGCTTTTGCGTGACGCGGCATTTACATGACGGCCTAGAGAGCTGTCATGATGGTTAAAAAAGTGACTCATTTCTGGGAACTTGGCTATCTGAACAGTTCATGTCTTAGAAAAAGTATTATTTTAATGTTTTAGAGTTCCTCGAGGGATAAAGTCACGCTTTTGTAGCAAAACTCAGTGACGGATGTCTCTGTTGGTTTCCGGCCGCCATGTTGGTGCCCATACGGATGGGCACCAGCATGGCGTCTCCATACAAATCTCTATAAATTTGGGTAAAAAATTTCTCCGCATATCTCGCACAAGAAAAATTGCTGTGACCAGAATTTTGGCGAGAGTCTTTGCATATTTACCTTCTTTCATTTCCCAGATTCTGGACTTTATCCATTGACCGGTTTTGATATTTATTTTGATCTATTTTGAATTGCGTAACACTGAAAACCAGCAATTCAGGAATTCTAATATTAAGAACTTTCTAGGATTTCTCGCTTCAATACTGCTGGCCAAGGTGAGCGAAGACTCTAGGTTCTAAGTTGTCACGCTGGATATGTAGCTAAATCACGTCACCTGTCTAAAGACACCGAAGCTTTCAGTATTTTAGAAATGTCATGAAATAATAGAAATCGGAAGCACGTGCCTGACAGTTTCAATTAGTTCAGTCGATGATTACCAGTTAATTAGCACCAGATTGTAAACGCCTTTCATCTTATCAACGAAACCTGTAAGCTTGCGTGTCAGGTAATATTCCGTGATCAAAGAAACTGTTTAGAAAAGGTTGTAAGCCAATCAAATTAGGTCTCGCTAAGTTTTAAGGAGTGCCGTGTGTTGAGTCTTTTTAGTGCAAGTACACAGTCAGAGCGAGAGAGGAAAGCGAACCTTGTGATTTTAAAATAAACTTGTGAAGTTTGCGAAGAACGGCCTGTTGAGTCTTGGCATTCGCAACAGAAATTTATTTCTCTATAAACTTAAGGGAAACAAAGACTCGCCCGCTCGTCCTCTCACCCACACTGCTACTGCGAGTCAAAGTTTTTGTCAACTGTGTCCTTATTACCCCGTACACTCTTATACGGTAGGGCTCCGTTTTCACGTCTCCACTCTGGGTCTACCTCGTCAGGTACCGTTGCGTCGGCGACTGGTAATGTGGTGCTTGATGGTTAGGTCGCGCATCCAGCACTTTGAGCGCAACAGGTCCATAACTCCACGCGCGCTCGAACAAAGGAGGGACGCCTGGGAATGAGTAGACCCTGGACAGCGTTTTCAAATTTAGGCGTTTTCAATGGAAACGATTTTAACAATTTCGCTTATTAAGTGTGGTAGGCCATAGGCGAAACGGCATCAAGGAGAAAACATCGACCGAAGCTAAGGGACTAATCAAAAATTAGCAGGAGGGGAGGGGGGGTGGAAAACAGGGGAGGGTCACAGTTTTTTGACTCCTTCAAAAGGGAGGGTTATGAAAAAAATGACAGGAAAAGAGGGAGGGTCGCAAGAAATTAAGCCATCATGATCGTAAAGGGATGCTTGAATATTACGTTTTAAAATATAACAAAATAGGTATGAAAATCAAGGCATGTAATTATTTCCTGACATATTAAAAAGACAAGATATTGAAAGTGTAAATGCAACAACCCACCTTATAAAACAGCTCAGGTTTTGCTTTTGCACATCAATTGTTAGATATCCCTCAGAAAAACTGTTCTCTCTGACAGCATCAACATCAGCAGTGCTGCCGTCACGATCATCCTCAACATTATTGTCACCATTGCCATCATCATCGTCATCGTCATAAAATTCGGAAGTTTTATTTATCTAGAGAAGGGTCATGGACTTTTAGGACGAGTTCCAGGGGAGGTTCGGGACATTTTTCATCCCTTTCATCATCTTTTTTCCATCACTTAGCTGAAAATCTCCACCACCCTCCCTCCCCCTGCTAATTTCTGACAAGTCCCTAATGTTATTTGTTCACTCATTACTCGGGCTTCAGGAAAGCCCAATCGAGTCATAAAATTCTTGGTCGCCAAAGGAGCGATCATATTCCCAGGCGATCGCATGCCCCTTCCCTGCCCCTCCCCCCTGCCACTAATATTTTTGTTACCTCTGTTCCCGTGCCCTCGCGCGACTCCCGCTTGCCTGAAAGGAAACGGAAAAGACTGCTACGCAGACTAGTATTTGTTGCGTTGAATAAGCTTTACTGATACTGTACTTTCTTGTTGAATCAACAACACAGATAAACAAGTCAAAGATTTCAGTTTATTAACGAGAACATTGTCCTGCTCAATAACACAACGGTTATGACCAGAATAACGCAGGCTCAGGAGACAAAGAGTGGACAGGTCACGTGCAGTATCAAAAGCATCGTTACTTCTCGATGGTAACGATTTTTTTCGATCCGGCCTTGGTATCGCCGGTATCGAATATTTGGTATCGGTATCGGCCCATCTTTAGTGACAGACTGACTTGCTGTGTTTCGGCGCAACAGGCAAGGGTTCTAATTAGTTGGCGTAAAAAATCAAGCGGCAGAAATCTTAGGGAGGGGGCCCGTAGAAAATGATATTGCATCTCCGGTTGACCGGCTTGAATTGGGACCCGTTTCTCGAAAGCCCCGGAAACCTGTCGGGCCCGCAAAGCCATTTTTAGATAATTTGTACCTAAAACCCGAGAGGTGTATCTGTTGATATTAAGACTATGTAAATAAAACAGTTCTGTATTCATAAGGTTGGAGATTTTCTTACGACTTTTCCGGGTGTAAAACTTTTCGGGACCTTCGAGAAACGGGCCCCTGGAATGGATTATACCAGGTCCAGTGTTTTTTTTTTTTTTTTTCGTGCGACATATACGAGGGCGAAAACCTCGGCTTGATGACAGGTTACTTTTTATTCAACTTTTATTACAGCAACATAATAACATGAACTAGCCTGAAAACAGTTTACGGTACAAGTTGTTTTAAAATCCCCTTCAATACTACATCCAAAGAGTTAGTAGTACACAATTTACTAGTTACTAGGTTTTACAAGCGCTTCCAATGTTTGGACTCGGTCAATTCGTATCTAGCTAGCGTTATGTCTTCTCTACTGTAAAGTCAAATGCTAACGAGGGAAAAAGCAAACCATCACGTCTGCGAAGATTTCCTCATGTAATCGAAAATAGAAAACGGGATTAACTTCCTGGAAAATGGAACCCTACACAAACCCCAACACCAAACTCACAACAAACCCTCACCAAGCTCATAGTACTTATGCTCCTCGACTAAGCTCACCGTGAATTTGAAGTTGTCTTAGTACACCAATACAAATAAATTTTAAAAGAAATATGATCTAAAGGAATTCCATTTCCTTTGAAATGTTTTTCCATGACCTTATCAAGACTCTCCTTCAAATCTTTCTTTGTTTGCTCGCTGGCACCAGCTATTACAGAATACGAAGAGAAATACTCGTACGCCTGTTCAACTGAGAACGGGAAACGATGCCTAAAGCTTAGATTTTCTTTTGGAGCGCTAAACAACTGCTGGCAGAGTCCGCCAAAAAGCGTTTTCCAACTCTCTTTGTAAGGGAAAACTAGGGAATTTTGCTCATAAACGTGCTCCATAAATTCGTACAGATCTTTCATCCACGGCACAGAAGTATCTTCGATTGACCAGATAACTCCAAAGGATCCACTTGGAGCAAGAACTCGGTGAATCTCCTCAACAGCTGCGCGGTTTGCAAACCAGTGGAAACTTTGAGCGGCAATAACCACGTCCACACTTGAGTCAGGAAGGGCTGAAAATTAAAATAGTGTGCTGATGGTTAAAATAAAACAACAATTTCTTGTTGCGATGTTGTCTTTTTATTTCGCACGAGAAACATCGATGCAAGCGATGTAAAATAGGCCTGAAAAACGCCAGTGTTCAAAGTGACAGTGCCATTTCTAATTGCCAGGCCTTCGCCGCCCATGTATGCAGACATCTACAGCACCGCAAAGGTCCGCAAATGATCCCCAAATTGGACTGCAAGTGATCCCAGACAGGAGAATAGGATCATAACCTCTTGTCCCCGATGTGGACCGCAAATGATGCCCCGGAAACGAAGACGATTTTTCAGAAGAATAGTCGAGAGAAAATGAGGTGGAATTATTTGAGAGAATTATATTCAAATTATAGTTTACGTTGTCAGGGTGTTTTCTTTACATTTATTCTGATTTATCGTTTGGGTGATGAAAATAAAATAAATAAATAAATAAATATAAATGAAAAACAAACTCCATGCCATTCCTCGTTTTCCGGTGGAATCATCTGTCCACGTTGGGGTCAAATGTGTCGCAATCGGGATCATATGCGGTTCGGGATCATTTGCGGTCCAATTTAGGGATTAGTTCTGGTCTGGGGATCATTTGCGGCGCTGTACAGACACGCTGTAGGGGTGCTTTCCATTATGCCAAACCAACCGGTCAGAGATCAGTGGGAATACCCGAGGAGAATGGAACGACATTTACCCGATTAGACCGGGCCAACCAATAGGAATGGCTCTTGCCATTTTTATTCCTTTTCCGAATTCCCTAATTAGGGCAAAGAACCGGTTTGTCAAAAACGAAACGGCGAATTTCGGTCGGAATATTCCGACCGAGATAAGTGGTGATCCCGAATAGCCCGGTCGGAAGAACCCGAAACGGACCTTTCCATTTGAATTCCGACCGAAATTTCCGGAATCTTTGGCATGACTGGAAAGCACCCTCAACAACAACAATAATTTATTGGTATTCCAATATAGATGGTGTTACCTAAATACAGAATCGCTAAATAAAAATTCAAAAACGAAACAAATTACAACAACAGCAAGAAAGAAAAACAAACATAGTTAGTTACAAGATTCTTCATTTTAAAGGGGCTACGTCACGACCCGCGCATGTGCGAAATTTGGCTCCGTTCTCATTGAGATTCAAATGCATCCGCCATCTTGAATTTATCGGAGTTGTTAAATTTTGCGCGAATTTAGCCCTTCTTGGTTAAAATTATTACGTCTTTTTGTCGCGTGTGTGGATCTCGTCTCGTCGATCTACTTATTTTATCGCAGAGGCAAATGGGAATATGCTCCAACGCAACGTCCATTTTCTCTTTCTTCTGTTGTTATCCTCTTAGGAAAATCGCATCTCCTGTTCGTTCGAAAGCGCTTGTTCAACGAAACAGAAAACAAATACAAATCGTGGCTGCCCTTGCAAGATGTGGTAGTGAGTGCATGTGTGGTTCGACAGCAAATCCGTGTCAAAAACACGGTGAGATTCCTTATTTACGCACTTAGCTTTGATGTAACATAGTTTGTAAGTAGGTATCGAAGGCTGCACGCGAATGGAACGACTAGATTTCTGGCTATTTTTGGTTCTGTCAGGGGCACCCAACGGATCGTTTCGGTAAATTATCTGTTCGGAAGGCCTTTAATCCCCTCTGATTTTCTTGAGAGAATTGGCACCTCGAACTTTCGTGATATGAGAAATTTAATGTCTGTTGTTTTCGGACTGTTGAAAATGTCGTTTTGAGTACCGAAGAAAGGTCAGCTATCATTTTCGGAAAGGCGATAAGACCTAAGGTTTTCGGGAAATGGACAAAAAAGCCCTAATAAATTCGAGAATACTCAAGTTCCCCTAGAATATCCGAACAGATAAAAATTTTTAGTGCAACCTAAAATTAACCTACAGAGCTTTAAAAGTACTCCAGATAGCCTAAAACAGCATTTAACAGCATTAGAGAGAAAACGGTCGTTGGGTGCCCCTGTTCTGTTTGTGTTCAAGTCTTCATATGTACACATGTTCATGTGTACAGCATGTCTTTTTCATTCAGGCCAAACATTTCACCAAGCATAGAGCAGTTTCGAGTTTTTGCAGTTTGAATTGTCTTTTCCTTGAGCTGAGAAGGTTTCTAGGAGAGTTTGATTTTTCAGTGACAACAATGGGGTGACAGGCCTACACAGCTCCTCTCCACGTGTAATAGCCGCTTTGAGAGTTTTGCTCGAACTAGTATATCTTTGAGGATCTGCCCCTTTTGTATTGTACGATAGGGGGATCTTTGAATATTTCGCTAAGCAATAATCCTGTTTTTAGGAGGACATTTCACCAGAGTAGAGCCGTTAGAGGTCTGCGTGGTTTCCGCTGCTATCCGCGTGTAATTTGTTGAGTTTGACACCTCTGTCTTTGGCCACGTGCTATTTTTTTTAGCTCATTTGATTGCAAGATATGTTTTAAGCTCTCTAAATATTAGCTCTGGAGGGACAAAGTTTGAAATATTCCGTGAGCATGTTGGTTACTTGCATTTTGTATTATTTCGCCGGGCCCGGCTGTTTGATTTACTGTTGCAAGTTATGCTTTTTATCACGGGTGTCATATTTATCTTTGTCCGGCTTCGCCAGAGATAGCTGTAGCTTTCCTTGTTGAAAGCTATGAGTCTGTCTTAGAGAGACGTTCTTATGCTTCTTGCATCAATTTCATCGAGCTTTTTGTCCTTCCAGTTTGTTCGTTCTGGAACTGCAAAAGTAGGTGTTCACGCGCAAGTCTGTGGACCGTTTTGCGTGTTGCTTATGATATTGTGTGGTTTCGTTCAGGCAAAGGCTCTGAATTTAGGAGTTCTTCCTATGATTGTTCATCCAGCTCCACGTTGTGGTTGTCATTGCTTTTGTTTGCGATGTTGTCAGGTTTTCTGGAGATTGTTAATGGTCCCTCTTTTGTTAGGAGGCTCGTAGCCTTGTAGATCAGGCAAGACCGCCGTTTCGATCCTTCTGGATCTCATCAGTTGCCGATAACATGGAGTGGTAGAGACCAATACTCGGTAACACTCCGCACCTGGCATATTTTTTTGGTATTATATACTCGTTCGGCGGATCGAGAACTCTTGATTGTGATTGGTAGTTTTGCCACTGGCGAATGGTGGGCATAAAGTCTTCGATCCTATTGTACACAGCTTGACACTGTGTTTTCCATGATGGCTATAACGCTTATTTTCTCCAGCATGTGTGATTTGAATTGAAGGATAAAGCGTAAGACAGTTATGCGTTGCATTTGTACGGCATATCTCCAAGTTTGGGAGGGTTGCGTAGAGTATTTTGCACGCATTTCGTATGTTTATCCTTTGTTTTTAGTGTAGCTAATGTACACCTTGGACTCACATGCTGTGATTGGATTAAGTTTGTACTCGCACGTGATAGGACGGGGCCTGCCTGGTAAAAACCAAGAGTGATAACAATGGGGTGACATGCCTACACAACTCCTATCCACGTGTAATAGCCGCTTTGAGAGTTTTGCTCGAACTAGTATATCTTTGAGGATCTGCCCCTTTTGTATTGTACGATAGGGGGATCTTTGAATATTTCGCTAAGCAATAATCCTGTTGTTAGGAGGACATTTCACCAGAGTAGAGCCGTTAGAGGTCATAGGTCTGCGTGGTTTCCGCTGCTATCCGCATGTAATTTGTTGAGTTTGACACCTCTGTTTTTGGCCACGTGCTATTTTTTTTAGCTCATTGGATTGCAAGATATGTTTTAAGCTCTCAACCCACCCCTGGTACATCCACAGAAGGACAGATGACAAGTGTGGATGGAATGCCTAACCCTGCACCTCCTTCTAGCAACTCGGCAATACCATGGTGCAAGTGTGGCATGTACCAAATTATGCTACAAGAAATAGACTGCAATGACAATAGCATGCATGTCTTCATGAACGCCGACTATTGGCAAAATGTTCTCCATAGATACGGTTATCTGGGGAAAGGAAACCAGGTGTGCCCTTCCTGTGTAGTAACAGTTATCCATTGGCAATATCCCTCACACTGGAGTTTATTTGAGATTCAGGGCTGATTAAACCAAAACAAATGCAAGTAACAAGTTCTTTCCCCCTGAAGAAAAGCCTACAAAGAAAGCATTATTTTATAGTAATATTGGAAGAGGCATTTGTTTTGTTAATGTAAATCACCTCCACACCTTGTTTTCATCTTTATCATTGCACATTCAGGATGGGTGTTGGTTCATTATGCCGAAATAAAATGCATGCTCAATACATGGTTCTGAGCTGAAAATTCACCAACAGCTAGTTTATGAATTTGTTCCTTTTATAACAAGGCCAAAGTTTATTACTGGAAAAAAAATCAATACAGAAAAAAGATCAATAAATTCAAGGTATAGACAGAAAAAAGATCAATAAAACAAGGTATAGACTAGAAGAGTACACTGGGATTTTTAATGAGCCAGATTTTCAAGCTACATCTCTAGGCAGGCTTGTGCAATTTTAAAAATATTTCCCTACAACTGATGGCAGTGCCAAAACCCAAAACAAAACCACTGAAATGAAACTCCTCACAACTGTCAACAGCCAACTGTAACCTGAGTGTTATTCAGGCTAACCAGGGTTTTATAGAGCTAACCTGAGTGCTATCTTGTTGTTACATTTTGTTTGCAGGGCTGCAAATAACAGTCGGTCATCAGTCATTGGCCGACCAAAATTTGCTCATGTCCAACGAAATCCCAAATGTGGGTGGACATGATGTCTTGACAATTTTTTTATCGTAAATTACTTTACAGTAAGGGTGAATAAAGATCTACTGTGAGTAAATCTTACTTTTTCGGTGATGCCCGACCACAATTTGTTTTGTCTGATCAAGATGGTGTTTTAGTAGGACATATGTCCTTTCAAGAGAAAAAAATTATTTGCAGCCCTGGTTTGGTTATTTTGTTTCTGGTTTTAGTACCTGACCTATGCAATTTTTCCATTTTTGCTAGCAATGTTTCATAATATCCAGTAGTTCCAAAAGACTTTGCTTTCATCAAACACCCTGGGACATACTGTATTCAATAACTAGTCATGGTCAGCACAGTCACCAAATAGTAATCAATACATTTTATTGACTATATACATGTACTTTAGTGGAGATGTAATTTATTTTAGAGTGGGAGAGAAGTAAAAATTGGTTTGATCATGTCATTGAAATGAAAGAATATTGGTACACATTGTAAAAAATAAACACTTTGTATGTTTGAGGACAATTTGGATTTTAAGCATCTACACTGTATTAGAAAAATAATTTGACAATATTGAAAGACAACTGTTCCCATGGAGATGCTCTAAAAGAGGCCATATCTTGTAAACAGGACTTCCTTATATGTTCAATAAGATGCTGATATGCCTGTAATATCAACATTGGTAGAACTCGCTGTAACATCAGTATCCTCTCTGCAACAAAGACATTGAACACAACACATATTAATCATACAATCAGTACATATATGCATAAGTGAAGCCTTGGAGCTGATGGCTCATAGCTGCCAGAGCTTATCCTGGTTTCTGTAGCATGAAGAGGCTAGGAGTATTACCAGGCCATCGCAGGTCACCCCCCTAACCCCCCACCCCCCCCCCCACCCCCACCCCCCGCAATTTGTTAGGTTTCCCCAACAATTCACCGGTACCCATTTATACTCCTGGGAGAGAGGCACTGTGAGAGTAAAGTGTCTTGCCCAAGAACACAACACCGTGTCCCCAGCCAGGGCTCGAACCCAAACCCCTCGCTCCAGGGACGAGTGCACTAACCATACATGCATACATATACTCTATTGGCTCAGCCGCATAATATAGTCAATTTTTGAATGCAACAAACAAAACAGTAACAAATATATAAAAAAAACTATCAAAATAAATGCAAAGTCATGCCAAATTAAATTTTGAGCATTACTGAAAAGGATGCAGAGCACAAAGGGAATTTTGTATATTTGGATAATAAATGTAAAATGTGGAGGGCAGGATGACTGAAAAAACATCAGTTACTTGACTGGGCCTTCATGATTACGGCTGATCATCCACCCTTACAACAACAGAGCCAAGAGTTTATAGTAATAATAGTCCTGATGATGCACTAATTAACACACTTGTAAAACATACAGAATAGCGAGGCATACTAAATGTAAGTGACAAATTATTTTGTTTTGAAAGGGGAAATTTCACTTGTAGAAAAATCTAGTTCATATGCCCAGTTAGAGTACATTAAAATAAGTAAACAGGTTGTATTGACTTCGAAGGAAACATATATGAAGAAAATGGCGAAATGAATTAAATGAAACGACTACACATAGTTATTGCTCCTCTAATTAAAGTCAAAGTTGCGTGTGGCAACTTGTTTACAGTTGTACATATCAGCTCACCTTCAACATGGCGCCGTCATTTTACGGAAGAGCTATCTTTCAGTGTCTTCTCTCGTCTTGTATTTTCCTCTACTGACTTAACTTCCTTTATGTGAGAGGCAAAAGAATAGGAAACATGTAAAATGACCAGATAAACGGTACAAACAAAGTGGCAAACTGCACGTGAAAGATAAACGAAAGGTACTTGCCTTCGTCGTTCTAGGGAAAGAAGGTGGCCAGCAAACGCTGAATCACACCGATATTCGCCATAAATCATCGCAGATACCGACGAAGAATAAAAGCGGCAGTCTAGCAAAATCCTTCGATGGTCTTTTTACCAAAACGTTACTCCCTCAGAAACTGAAGTGTAAATCCTCTTCCGACCACTTGTAGGTCGCCGACCGCCTCAAGAAGACATCACACTGCATCACAACATCCACGGAAATTCACTCACAAAACATCGAACACGAGCCAAAATCTACATGTAAATACTCTACAACAGTCAATTGACTTATAACCGCTATCAAAAGAATAGACCACGCAAGGATGACAGAGATATTTTTCGATAAAGTTACGAATACGTCCTCACCGACGACTTTGAAAGTTTGAGGCTAAAACTTTCAAACTTTTTCGTGACCGCACGCGCATGCGCGAACGTGACGTAGCCCCTTTAAGTTCTAGGGTTACAAAGTTCTCTTACTTGTAGTGCTTCATATGTAAAGTAACCCTGGGGCTGAAACGCAATCTTTATAGCTAGATCACGTAACAAGCCCAAAGAGCGTTGCGACGTGGCACTAGTTTCTGAAATAAGCTTCATACATACATGTACTTCGAACTAAATTTGTTCAAAGGAAAACGCCCCAGAAAACTTGAATACAAGAGCTGTTCCGAACAGAAAGCGAGTTAACTGCACCGAATGATATAAGGCGAATAATAATAAACAGATCACCGATATGAAAATCGTGTCCATGCACAAACATATTTACTTACGTATTTTCTCGGCAGTGCATTGGATAATTTCAGTATCAGGAATAACCACTTTAAATTCCTCGTACATGTTCTGATGTGGTTCGCTGGCAATCACTTTGATATCTTTGAACTCTTTTAGCTCCAAGACTTTTAACATCACCCGAGTAAACTTTCCCGTGCCACAGCCGACTTCTAAAATTTTGAAAGGACGATCCCGGGTTACGATCTCTTTCACGCCAAGATTATTCAAAAAGAACTCCACGGCCTCCAAAGGATAATCTTGCCGAGTATTCTCGTAGCGAGAAGCTTCAACGAAGGCTCGTTGTACGACATCGTGAAGGATTTGATTCTGTTGAGACATTGTTCCGAAGGCAGGTCATGAAGTGCAGTGAAGCGACACTACGATGATCAGTTCAGAAGGGCGGAACGAAAGTTGGGTCAACAGGTTTTACTGTGAAAATTAAAAAGCCGCGAACGCTTTGATTTGATTTTGACATGTCAATTGTGTAGTCACCAATCAGATGCAAGATAAAAGCGCAAAGAAAACAAACAAATCAACGGCCATCATGATGCATGATGGCCATGGCCATCAGCTACGAAATCACGGATCGGTACAAAACGTGGACCTCTCAATCTGGACCCCCTAGTGGATCCCTTTTTGGACTCCTTCTGAACCCCATCTGGACCCCTCCTGGACCCGTATCTAGACCCCATCTGCCTTCTGGACGGGTGTCTGGAAAACCCGAATAGCGAATAGCGAATAGTCGCGAATAGCGAACAGCGAATAGTCCCGAATAGCGAATAGCGAATAGTACGAACAGTGCGAATGGTGGCGAATAGTGGTAAATAGTGGCAAATAGTAACAAATAGGGTACCCAGTATCTCGCAGTCAACCTCGAAGCAACTTAGGATGTGATTTTTCCGCTAAAAAGCACAGACGCTTATCAGGACAGAAGGTGCTTCTAAACGTAAATTCTTCTGTTTTAACCGCTGAAAAAGCGTAAATACGTCTTTATTAGGTTATCCTTGTGCTTTCTGTTTTCTTAATGTCAGCGATGGACAGCCCTCGCCTGAGTCCGGGAAAGAAAAGGTAATAAATGATCATAAATTCACTGAAATTCTGTTGCTTATTTGGATAATTAAATAACGCTGGATATTAGATCTAAAGCGGTGACTATTGACGACTATTCGTCACTATTCGCCACTTTTCGCGACTGTTCGCCACTATTCGCACTATTCGAGACTATTCGCACTATTCGGGACTATACGCTATTCGCTATTCGCGACTATTCGCTATTCCCTATTCGCGTTTTCCAGACACCCCCTCTGGACTCCCATCTGGACCCCCATTTGGACCCCCTTCTGGACCCCCTTCTGGACCCCCTTCTGGAACCCCTTTGTTTCTTTTTTCTGAACGACAGTTAAATTCATCCGTCTAAGTGATGAGCTGTATGTATTTTCGAATGATTCAAGCCGTGATTAAATGCTTTAGACGATCGACAGTCAAGAGAATTGAGGAGAATTGAAGAGAATTCGAACGACGTGTTCCGCTGTTCATTCATACGATATTGTAAATAAATACAGGTAAATACGGACATGGCGAAATGACGAACTAATAGTTGACAAATACATGTAAAAGAAACGATATGACACAAGGCTGGGAGTTCTGCAGTTTTTAAGATCGCCTTGAAAAGGGAAGGGGAAAAAAAAAAAAAAGAAAAAGAAGTTATTACAACACGGGGTATTCTTGCAGCTTAGCTATTTTATTTGTTAGTAATTTTTTATCACTGATGTAAATTTTTAATGTAAATTTTATTTTTAATAACATTTTTTACTGTAAAGCGCCATGAGCCCTGGATATGGCGCTATACAAATCTATTATTATTATTATTATTATTATTATTATTATTATTATTATTATTATTATTATTATTATTATTATTATTCGTATTTGGTCACCCATCCAAGTACTCTGATCTAACCCCGCCGAACAGGGCTTAACTTTGTTGAGCGGACGAGACGTGGTACTGTCCTTGTGGTATAGTGACTCTACGCTGAACGCACTTTTTTTAATTTCTAAGATGAGAAAAGGTAACAAAGAGAGCAAAAAAAAAAAAAAAACATTGAAACTGGTTGGGAAAATAAAGAACGAACAAAACTGAGAGAAATGAAAATGAGAATTATTACTTGCTTTGGTGATCGGACAAGAAGCGGTGCGAGAGACCGAGACGATTATAAAGAAAGTACCGATAACTTCATGAATGTTTTCAACAGTGTTACATCTCCTCGTGTATTCTCTTACCGTTACGTTTTGCACTATTTCTTAACAATACCAGTGGGCTTTAACTGTAACTTAAATAACCTACGGATTAAAACCTATGGATCAAAACGCAACGGTAAGTGGGTCCAGATTGAGGGGTCCACGTTTTGTACCGACCCCGAAATCACGCTTCGATCGTTTTTCCGAAAAATGGCTCCTACCCTGTAGTTTTATAACAACTAAATTTAACCTGCTCTATTTGTGCAAGCAAACTGGAAATTCCAGCGACTTACTACGATTATTAGTTGAGTAAGGCGGTACAAAAGTTTGGTTATCAAGTTTTAAATCGTGTTGTTGTCACGAGCAACCGTATCCATTGGCAACTTGTCGACCTTTGACGGCTGTTGATATTGTTACCAACGGAAACGAGGTAAGTTGCCCGTGACAACACCATAATTTTAAGGCCAAAACTTCGTAACCAAACTTCCCTCGTGCCTTACTCAACTGATAATCGTAGTAACTGTGAAGGTCAAAAAGCCGTGAACACGTTGATTTGATTTTGACGTGTCTATTGTGTAGCCACCAATCAGATGCGAGATAAAACCGCAAATAAATCAGTCACGAAACTAGCCTTCGATCGCTTCGCCTTCCTAAAACCATCGTTACCCTGTAGTTTTCATATTACAAAACCTTGTAACCACTTTGCAACCACTTTCTCACGACGCGAAAAATATAGAAATATAGTACGCCTCCAAAAAATCATCCTACGTTGGGTCGGTTTCTGCTTTTGTATTCTTCATTTTATAAGTGAAGCCGATTAGATCACTATTGATCCAACGTATACCAACAGGATCATCGTTCCGGTTGCTTGCTTAAACATTTTATAAAAATATAGAGCCTGAAATTTGCATACTAATTTCACATTTTCACATGTACAGTTATTTTAAGTGTTGCTCTTTTGATTGGAGAGGCGGGCACGGAAGAATGTCTCGGTAGACAATGAAGAAATAGAAAAATGTTAAAGTAGAAAAGAGTCACTAAAAATTGTCGGCTAGTGTGCGGTGACTTCGGACACGTCTGCGACAAGATCGGGGCTTGTCTGGCGATATCTGACAGTGCTAGATCTCCAAACGTCTTGTCCGGCCTTGTCAACTAGTATGCGATGGACCAAGACAATATTAGGGACCTTACGCAAAACACGACGGCAACAGCAACGAGAACGTCACCAAACAAAAGGTTTAATGAGCGAAACAATGGCTGCGCACGTGCATTATACTTCTTGGTACATTTCTTTGCCGTCCTCTGCAAAACAGCAATGTGAAATGTTCTGAGAATCGAGAACGTAAACTACAACGGCTAATTTTTCGTATTTCGTTTTGGAACTGAACGCATTCGTAGCATATTCAGCAGGGGCAAGTTTTAATACCGACAGACACTGGATAGTTCCAAATAAATGCGAAATCCCAAAGTAAAATAAAAACATTTTTTTACTAGGCGTCGTCCTCGCCGTCGCCGTCGAATATGTACGTCGCGTAAGGTCACTTATTTGTCGGGGCTTGCCTCAACCAATTGGGAAATGTCATGAGAGTCACGTTAGTGGAATAGGCGCCATCTTGATTTTGGATGATTCGACCCCAAGCCTCGACGCGGTTAGTCGCGACAAAAAATCGGTTAGTGTGCGGCAAGCTAATGGCCCGACAAATTTTAATCCGATTTGACCCCGACAAAAAATCTGCAGCTCTACGGCAAAAAATCGGCTAGTGTGTTCCGAATTTCAGCTTCTATTATAGAGCCCTGGGTAGAGAAACCTGCTGTAGACTAAATTATTTACACAGTGGCCACTTTCCCGGTAAAGTTATACCCTATTTTAGACCAAAACTGTCTGATTTCTATACCCTATCCCTGACTTAACTGTCTGAAAATAATAATAACAGTAATAATAATAATAATAATAATAATAATAATAATAATAATAATAATAATAGCCCACTCGCCTTGGCGGTTTTTAGTGGGGCCCTGCAAATTTGGTACGCATGCCAGGAAGGTGTCATACCCTTCACAGCGGCACACACCCAAACAGCTTCTATATGGGAGTACCTTCCCCCAGGGGAAGAGTGTGATTTAAGATAAATACCATTGACACTACTTCAATAAAGTCATTCATTCATTCATCCAGTCATCCATCCATCCATCCATGCATTAATCCATCCATCCATCCATCTATCCATTCGTTCATTCATTCATTTGTTCATTCATTTACTCATTTATTCATTCCATTCATTCATTCATTCCATTCATTCCATTCATTCATTCATTCATTCATTCTTTGATAATTTTTATATGTTTTATTAGCAGATAATTAATTCTAGAGCCGATCATTACAAATGTAATATAACGGAGAAATTAAAAAAAACAATTGTAATTGTCATTTCTTTCCTTATTAGGTACCGGTTTTCTTTATTAGGTACTAGTCTTCTCGTTTAAATTTATTGTAGTGCAGCTACCGTTTTTATACTTCTGATGATGTATGTAGAAGCATACGAAACGTTAAATTCTTAAATCAAGCCAGTTTTACAACATACGTTGTTTTGTCATGTTTGTGACCGCACTTTGTTTTCTATTTTTACTCAAGCTGAAATGGCCGAAGAATAAGAGTTTCTACGAATTAGCTCCTTATATCAGAGCAATGTCAAATGGCCGTTGACATAATCTGTGAAGGGCTTTTGTTGGTAGTCTCATTGATGATGATGAGAAAGTAGCTTCATCTTTAAAACATACCCAATTCAAGTCTTAAGTGCAAAACCATACCCTATTTATGACCAAAATGGTCAAAATCGATACCCTATTTATGACTAAAACAGCTGAAAAACCATGCCCTTTGGGGTCGCACATAACTATATGGCCCATATAAGGGAGCACCCCCCCCCCCCACCCCGCTCCCTCCCGCACCTGGACTCGGACTATTTTGTCTTTCATCGTTTCTATCGACTTATGCTCCAACCTCGATAGTTAAAGAAATCTGAAGAAGTAGAAAAATAAAAGGAATTACGGTCGTTGGCTGGGTTTGAAAGACCCGTGACGGTCAAAGCAGCCATGACGGTCGTCACGGACATGTTGCGCGGCCCGTTCTTTGCCCGGCTTTGCCGCGCGCACTTGCCGCAGAGCATGAGAGGCTGTTGTGACCGCCACGGTCTGTTTACGGTCTTCATGGGTAATCGTCGATGATAAAATATGACTGAGAACTAACAAAATATTACGACTGAAAACTTTGGGCCGTAGACTTTACAAAAACTTATGTTGATCCGTCACGTTTACGCGTATGAATATTATCACAGGTCACGGTGCTCACGAACACAAACGTCACGTGTTCTACTAATCTGTCACGGTGCTGTCACGGGTAATGAACTGTCACTTAGTTCACACCCCCACGATTACCTAATTTGGCAAGCGAACGCACAGACGAAGGACGGAGAGCACCCGAACACTCAACGGTACGACCGAAAGGCGAAAACACGGAAAATTTAGAGACATCTTTCTCGTCAGCTGAAGTACAAGATGACTGAGAACTCAGAGCGAAGGTAAGTGTATTTTCTGAGACATAAGGTCGAGAAGCGTTAGCGAATCTTGAAGATAGAATGTCAAACCGAGTCGGCTAACGCCAGTCACGAGGTCGAAAGTGCAATAAACAGGTTGTTTTGATCGGAACTAAGTTCAACATACAGTGTCTTAGATCAGATTTTGGCATTCGCAAGGTTCGTGAAGCAAATTAAAAACAACAATTTTTTTTTTAATATCTTTTGTTGATCATCTGCTGGCTCCACATCAACAGGGCCGGTGAGAAATGGGACAATTTACATACATGCTTAAGCTTATCTTAAGCTTATTGTAGATTTACCAAGACAGTGGAAAGATTACTCAAAGAGGTTTTCTAGGACGCTTACAGCTAGCTTGTTCTTTTGTAATTATGTTTAAATTTACATTCTCGTTGTACCAGTTACTCTGACCATGTGCAGGCCAATTAGTAGTTAATGTACCAGAATTTGTAAACGTATGAAACAAAAGTAAAGGTTCTTGTTCTTCTAGCTTACATTGTTCGGATGTTGTAAGTACAAAGGCAAACAAAAAAGTTGATTAAATAAGCTTATAGCGCTTTGAATGGCTGTGCTGTTAACATAAGAACTTGCACAATTAATCAAGACAACTTTTGGACGCTTAACCCGTATTCTTCTTTTGTTAACCTCCCCTTCTGTTGCTGAGAAAACGTTCAGAGCCGGTAGATTAAAGTTTAATTAAATGCTAAATCGACCTATTTTGACGTAATGCTTTTATTTACACACCTTCAACAATTAATTTTTAACTATCAACTGAAATCATTTACCGTGAATCATTTATCACTGAAAGCTGGATTAGTTAAGACTGTTTTGCACGTAATGTAACAGTGTTCTGATGCATGCTCCTACAATTTTCCAGATTGGGACCAGTATTTTTTCTCCTTGTCCTCAAATAACTCATTTTATTATCTTGAGATAACTTGAAGCCAAGTGTAATCTGATTGGTTCTTTCTCGGCTACATATTGTTTTGTTTTGTGCCATGTAATAAACTACTTATGGTGGCCCTGTACTGGCAAATATTTGCCCTCACTTGTTATTGTATGGATCTTGTTGTGCTCAGTCTGTCCTGCCACAACCTGGGGCCAGTATTCCCCAGTATGGCCCTTGTACTTGGTTAGTGAGAGGTTAATCTCATTTATCCATGCATAAGATAAAAAAAGCCTTTTGAGCCATGATTTAGTCTGTTACAAGGCATGTAATAAAGAACAAACCAAGAGAAAGTGTGAAAAAAAGTTGCAAGCACAGATTAAACACTGAATGCTTTAATTAAAGTGCCTATGAAGTAGAAGATAATTGCTGCTTATTTGAAACACTTTTCAAAAAATTATAAAGAAGAATATCTTTGTCTGTTGTAGGGTTAAAGTTGAAAAAGTGGTCATAACTAGAGCTGGTTGCTTACAAGAGTGAGCTCTCATAAGCAACTGCATGGTAAAACAATAGAGGGTGGTTGCTTATGAGAGTTTCAGAAGCTCCCTAATAATTATTCGTAAAGAAAAAAACAAAGGAAAATAATTTTTAATGAGCATCTTTATATCAGATATAGACACAGCTAAACTTGACATTCAATTTTTTAGACCAAAATAACCAGTAGCACAGTTTGCAGTTTTATTAAAGTGTATGATTTATGTGTAAAATACTCTGAGCATTGCTTACAAGAGCTGAAAAACAAGGAAAAGTCCAGTTGGGTAATCCCAAAAGTGGTTGCGGTCACCCATGGGAGCAGTCGCTTACCAGAGCTTTTCATTCCAAAGTTTAAGTCACAGTTCAAACAGGGTTTCACAAAGGTGGTTTTCATCTAGAGCTGGTTGCTTACGAGAGTGGTTGCAAGGAGAGCTTCAACTGTATTTACATTATTGTATTATGCAAATGGGGAAAGTGATGGTGTCATCAATAATAATTATTGTTTCACTAAAACAGTAGAATACTGAATCAAGAATATCTCTAGAAATATTAGAGTGCGCTGTTCTTCAAACTTGGCACCAGAAATGTAAACATCACTTAGGAAACAACATGATACCTGTTGTGTCATTGCTATGACAACAGATTTGTTGTGTTATGAGACAGCAAACTACAAGTATTTTGAATTAATTAACACTTGCACCATTTTCAATTTTTGTGCTCTCACAAAGCCACACTCTAATAATTATTGAATGCTCTTTGTACAGAGGAAAGAAATAATTTTCCTAGATAATTCGTCTTTCAGTTTATTGTTTTCTTTGTTTGCAGATTTGAATTCAGCCATGAATATGACACTGTTGAAGAAATCTGTAAAACAATTCTTAATCAGACGGCACATAGACCTACCATTGGTATCATATGTGGGACAGGCTTATCATCACTAGGAGATATTGTTGATGATAAAGTTTGCATTCCGTATGAGAAAATCAAGCATTTTCCTAAAAGCACAGGTATGTACATCTACTAACAGTAAAAAGAAAAGGCTGAAGAATTAGGAGGCCAGTAATAATTACATGGGTGAATATTCTGGTTTTTATTTGAATCGTCTGGAAACTTAATTGAAAAGTTCCATCTAGACAAAAGGGGTATGTAAAAACAAGATTCAAGACACTTTTCGGAAAAAATCAGTGGGTTTGTTTTTTGCCACCTTAACAACAGCAGTTATGTCATTCAAACACATCTATCATACAGTGGGGCTGCAACGATACAATTTCTCATGATACGATAATATCTCGATACAAGTCCCACGATATGATACACAGTACAATACATCATACAACTGACAGGTGACGTAATCTTGACGAAGGTACCAGCCCTAGATCTAAATCAGTTTTTCTGGAAGACATCTTGAGACGATCTTGCAAAGAAGAGCTGTGGAGAGCGGACAGAGTATGTGTTTTGTCCATGGGTGCACAAGACTGTGTCAGCGGACAACTAATTGGAACTGCGCCTGCTTTTGTGCGGCCATCTTGAAATTAGGATACATGACCGGAAGCATGCAAAGCAAAGAACTTTTTCCGTTTCCCGGGTCTCTTTGTTTAATAAATAGCTCTGAAAGGGCTTGGACTTGGGTAAGGAGTCATAACACACATTTATTTTTCAATGTTGAAGTTTTTATTCATGAAGAATCTCAATATCATAATATCATGATATCTTGTCATCACACTCACTGCTGGGTTATTCTTCTGACCTTTAGGAAAAGATAACAAGTTCAGTTGCCTTACAACTGGCCCAGCAATAAAGCTGCCTGTAGATTGTAGGCCAGTTGTGTGCCCACATTGCCATTTTGTAATTAAAAAGCAGTTATATTCAAGTTTTGCACCAATTAAGATACAGTACTTGCTACTAAATAAAAGTACAGTTGAATCCCAATTTTTTGAACCCTCTGAGTCTACTGATTTTTCAAACCTCCCAATAACTCGACCGGAATTCATTTCCCCCCTCCCCCCATCAATCTAACTCTGTAATTTTCCCCCGAACTTCTATAGAACTTGATACATACCTCTGACTTCGTACTTTAGTCAAAGTGATAATGTAAAGTATTTACAATGTATCTCAACTTTTAAACTGATGTGATCGTTATTTACGACTGACAGTTCAAGGACATGCTGGACAGTTTGTATTAGGCACTCTTAAAGGCAAATCTGTGGCAATGATGCAGGGGCGCACACATTTGTATGAAGGATACACAGTTGGACAGGTAAGTTTAATTTAATCAAATGAATATAAATATCATGACTAATACTTCTGAAGTAAGAGCTTGTTTGATGGTTTCAGTAACATGCAAATTCAGAGCTGCTGTCAGACATCTTTCTGGAAAAAATGATTGACGTAATTTTATACTCCCTCTATGCTGGTTTAAAAGATCACAGGAGATGTTGTTATATAGGGCTTGAGACTTAAAACAGTCAACTACGTGCGCATGTAATCACAGACTCATACAAATTGGCTACAATATATTTTATGAATTTCTTAAACATTGCATAGTTGTCCAAATGTTAAAGATGAGTGCTGTGGGAATGACAAAATTTATGACGTAGGTAATAACCAGCAGTTTCAAGAGTTTTTATTCTAGATTGTTGATGACTTTTGTAGACATGAATTGCCAGGTTCTGCTGTGCCAACATCTGACTAGTGGAAAGTCTGCAGGCTATTTAATAATAGTTCTCAGCTGGTAAAATACGACATGCCACAAGCCATTAGGCCATGTTTGTCTATATTATAAGTAATTGGTTGGTTACATTTTGCGTTTCTTCTTTTCCACTGCTCGTTGACACAGTCATTCCAGCTCATACATGTTACAAGTTGGTGTTTCTATGCACTTCACAGATCACTCTTCCTGTGCGTGTCATGGTTCATCTTGGTATCAAGACCCTCATTGTCACCAATGCTGCAGGAGGACTTAATCAGAGTTACAATGTTGGTGATATTATGATTGTCAAGGACCATATTAATCTGGCTGGACTCACTGGAGAGAGTCCCTTGAGGGGTGTTAATGATGAGAGGTTAGTCTGTTATTAAATAAATATAAGTTTCCATTATATAAGCCCCCGAATGCATTAAATGCCCATGCATGAGATCAAGTCCTTCTATGACAAACTAAGATATCACTGCATTATTTTATGTCAATTTACAGTAAGCTTAATAGACAGATGATTTTTGTAAAAAATACTTGCTTTTGTTTTGTATTGAATAAAGGTTTATAGAAACTGCACAAATTGGGCTGTGCTGGAAGGCAATTGGAACACAATAATATTGATAGGCTATTTATAAACTTAAAGTTGATAAAGGTAATTAAAAGTAATTACCGGCAGTAGCAAGTTTGTGAAGCTGACGTTTTGACTCTTAGTGAACCTTGTCAGATTAATTATTGCTGTATTGCATGTGTGTTAATGTAACAATCCCTAGACCAAATATAAACCTTAAAGTTCTTACTGATCATACCCCCCCCCCTGATAATGAGCCCATCCAGGGTCACCCTAATGTCATTCTCACTAGCCCTCGAATCATAGTTCAATAATTTCATCTCTCACAGTACTTCTAGGGTTTGAATTTCCTCACATTTCCCCCCAAAATATCTTCACTTGTCACTTGGGCAAGTAAAGGGGAAAAAATTCACTATGCTGATTGCAAAATCCAGTGGCCGTGAGCTATTGGACACCACTTTCTTTGCATGCTGCCTAATAAGCTCAGGACTTACATGTTATCATTACAAATTGGAATTTGGAAGTGTTAGACAGTGTTTTTGTGGAAAACAGAGGAAAACTGGAGAACCTGGAGAAAAACCTTCAGAGCTAAGCGAGAACCAACAACAAATTCAAACCACTTGTGATGCCAGGATTCAAACCCAGTCCACTGCACTTTGGTGAGAAGCAAGTACTGTCACTACAGTAACTGTGCCATTCCTGCTATCCCAATTATGCTGTTCTCTGAAAAATGACACACTACAGGTTGAATGTTAATTGACAGTGATAATTAAATGTTTATGACAGGTTTGGCCCCAGATTTCCAGCCCTGTCTGATGCTTATGACAGGTCTCTTGTTAAAACTGTTCTCCAAACGGCCCAAGACTTGGGCTATAAACACTTTGTTCGAGAAGGAGTTTACGCTGCTCAGGTCGGACCTGCATTTGAGACTCCAGCTGAATGTCGATTCTTAAGTATGGTAAGAGAAAAGTTTTCTTTATTTTGTAGATTTGTTCAACAGGTTTGGGGGATCTGGTGTTAATGTTTTTATCGTTCAACTTGCTTTGAGACGTTAGCCGTGTGTCAACGATATTAAGTAAGTAAGTAGGTAAGTAAGTAACTTTATTTAATGAGGGTAAAAACACTTTTCAGTCATTGACTGATAAACTCGTGGCCCTCCCTTAAACAATTAAAAAATAAATCACAATGATTTTAAAAATATCTAACTATGAATAATAATAAGTATAAACTGGTAAAATTACTAACATCAATAAAATGGACTAAAATCTTGTTGGTGCATGCGATAGAAAGAGTTAGAGGACACTAAGAAATTGTGAAATGTTCAGTATTTGCATACCCCTTCTTTATAAGCTTTACGCATTTCTCTTTAAAAACGTTAATGCTATCACAGGATCTTATGTGACAAGATGTTGACATCTTCTGTGGTCAATCAGTGAACAGATGGATGGCAACATGGAATTTATTTGTTTTACAGTGTATATTATAAAGAAACAAACAAAAAAGGTTCAGGACATCAACTATGCATCAGTCCTCGAATTGATCATGAGTAAGAACCAATCAATATATTAATATTAACGCCCAAGTCGCTAGTGGAGGGAAGGTGCCTACGAAGCCCGGGGGCTGCAACCACAGTCACATCCCCAAGGCGCTAGAACACCCGACTGGCCTGCCCAACCCGCAACCAAGCCACGAGCCCTCCGCGCCAAGCCCCCTACAGGCACCCGTCACACTCAAGCCAGACGGCATTGGTGGAAAATAAATGAATAAATAAATAAGTAAATAAATAAATAAATAAATAAAATAAAGTGCTGAAAAGAAAGGGGGGGATAGGGAGGGAACGCCGAGAACCGCTAAACTATAATTCAATCCACAACGCCACACTAACAGAGCGATGAACACACTGCGAGCACATGGGACGACGACACATGTACTAACCAAATATACTGCTGGACAATGTCAGCCCCAGGGCTCTCACGACCATATGACTGTTGCAAACGCTACAGAAACGCACCAAACGCTAAACAAACGCTAACAGATGGCCAAGGCACTAACAAACGTCTACAAAAACGCTACTGACCAGACTGGCTCCTGGTCATAAACTATGTAAAATTTCATTGAACTATATCAAACGCTACAAAACGCACCAAACGCTAACCAAACGCTCACAGACGGCCAAGACACTGATAACCGCCTATAAAAACGCTACTGACCAGACTAGCTCCTAGTCGTTAACTATGTTAAATTCCATTTAACTATATTATAAAATTACATGAACAGTGTATATTAAATTTTTTATGATCAATTTTTTGAATTGGGCAAATGTATGACTGTGTGATTATGTTGACACCTGACTCTTAAAATTTTTAGGTTGGGGCAGATGCAGTTGGAATGAGCACAGTTCATGAGGTGGTGATAGCAAGGCATGCCGGGATCAAAGTTTTGGGAATCTCATTAATCACTAATGTTGCTGTCATGGGTTATGGTGAGAATGGTACTGCTGCTAATCACATGGAGGTGCTAGAAACAGGAAAGAAAAGATCTGCCGACATGCAGAAATTGGTGTCAACTGTTGTGGGAAAAATTGAAACTGAAAAATAGTTTAAATTAACACACTTACATGTATTTAGGGTAAAAAACTGATTGTTTTTAGTGTAACATTTTCTCACAATTCACTGGCTGAGGGGTATATGCAGGGGATGGGTGAGTGGGTGGTGTGGTTTGACATATCTTGTAATTTGTGAATAGATAGAATTCATTTGGAGTGAGCTCAAGTGCACTTAGCATGTTTGAAAAAAAAACATTGTGTCTGTATAAATCTGTGGAGCCTAGGTTGTTAAAAAAAATTATTCTTTTATAGCTGAGTAATATATACATGTACTTTTAGATTATTAACTGTATCTGGGTCTTCTGTGCCTAGGGCATGATTTGGAAACAGTGACCTTAACTGGTTAAAACTGGTTATAACTGGTTACAACCAGTTATAACTGGTTACATACCTGCCAACTTTTTGCAAGTTGCAAAGACATGAGATTTTATCCTGGGAGTGCCAGGATTTTGTAAGATGACCCATTCATAACCAAAGAGGTTCTAAATTATAATAATTTCTGAAGTTATATTTTGCCAAGACCTGATTTTGCCAGTACTTTTCTGTTCTAACATTGGAGAATTTGGATACAGGTACATACAGTCATTGGACTTTTCTTTATAATAAGTTACTAACAGTGATATTCTCCATAAATTTGTAAAATTTACAGTACATGTATTTCAGGCAAGGAGTTGGCAGGTGTATTCTTCGAGTGTCTCTTAAACTATACATTAAGTTTGTAAACATTTGGTTGTAGGGAGTGTGGTCAGGGGAAGGCCACTTAGCTCTCATTATGGCTTGCCACTACTAGGAGAACACTAAACCTTATAGTGACACACTGCTCAACAGTTATCATGTCACCACAAACTAAGATGTGAAAGTTAGAAGTACCACTGTTGACTAATTCTAGGGCATTATTTAGCTCTTATTAACCGAGCTGGAGGTCTGTATGGGAGAATCTTGACCAAGGTCGTGAGTACAGACCAAACGCAGTGAGGTCTGTACACACGACCGAGGTCAAGATTCTCCCATACAGACCAACTTACCAACTTATTGTATGGCAAAGAAGAAAACTTTAATTTGTTTAATGTGACTGGTTTGCTGACGTTTTGCTTGCAAACGGCGATGAGCTTAACATAAACCTGCCGAAATTTGCTCGTCCTCTTTTTTGTCATCAGGCTTTTTGTCACTTCCATAAATGATTGAGAAGAAAATAAAAGAAAATGGTGGACATTTTTGTATTTTAGTTTGCTACTTTTTCAACACAAAATGAAACCGGTCTAGATGCTGGTCTAGATGGGAAAATCTAGACGCGGTCAGTATCGATTTCAGCCAATCAAATTCGTGAATACGGTAGTTCCCAATCCTTGTGAGACACAGCCATATAATAATCTCCTGTAATGCCCACAAGCTGATTTATGTGCTCGCAAAGACAAAGCGAAAAGCCAGAATAATAAACAACTTATTAACCTCGAATGTTTAGTCTTTACGGGAAAATCTGAAACCTTGCCCTTGCCGTATTGACTGAGCAAAGCGGCAAGGTCTCTGTTTGAGATTTTCACACAAAGACCTTACACTCAGTTAATAAATAGTTAATCTTACTAAGAAGTTGCAAATGAAAAATTATTAGACATGCAGTGTGTTTAACAGCATCTAATGATTATTAGTTATGTTGCATTTTTTACTAAATTAGTTAAATTGTTCCAAGAATATTCTAATTATTGCATGTTCCCTATGGAATTGAGTAGACTACCCCTTTGACTGCATTGGCTTATATCGATAAACTACTAGCGACTCACCTGTAGATTACCTTGACTGTTCGCTGACTGTAAACCTACAGTTAGGCAAACTTGTTTCATGACATGCACGAGAAAACCATCAGTCAACTGCCAGTTAACTGTCAGACGTTTCCTAGTTAACTGTTGATTGTCTATCGTGGCCAACCAGGTTACTGGTATATCTTTCAATATTTGTAATTTATTCATTGTTAATAACCTAGCTTTTTGGTTGTTGTTACTATAAAAGGTGTTTTAAAGAGTGACTGGAACACTTCATTTGAACTGTTGCATAAGGGTAATATATTATTTTTTGCGAATTTTGCAACTATTATTTTAAAACCTGTTATACATTGTAATCACCTTTGTCGAATATAATATATTTTAAATGTCTTTAATATTTAATCTGTAAAAATAAAAGGATTATAAAATTATACAGTTTTGTTGTCTTGTACATTCTTCATTTACACACAAATGTCTATACTTGATTATTATTAGCATTTCTATGTGTGCACACCGTAATATGACTTGTGCTATGGAAAATATACAGTATACTTATTTAGTAAGAGGTATTTATCTTGGAGAATAAGGTGTAAATTAAACGAACAATTATTCTTGTCACAAGGTCTGAAAAATTCTGTAAACGAAGCTTTTGACTGTATCGCAGTCTTCATCAGTGATTAAAGTGAGCTCACGTTCTCGCATGAATGCAAATTGTTTAATCACGTGACAACAGATGGTCAAAAATGGAGGGAAGAACATAGCCCCCGTCTCTGTTCAGTGTTGGGCGTTGACGTCTGATATGGATGGCCTCCTTGATTTTCCTTTTGATATCTACCGACTCTTTATCAAGAATCTTGACTCTTTCCCAGTCACCACAAGATCGACTGGGAAGGAGTCAAGATTCTTGATAAAGAGTCGGTAGATATCGGTAGCACATGACTCATGGAATATCTCATAACTGAGTTATTTACCTTTATAATGCCTGTTCATGCATGCATCAAAGGCAAGGCTTTCTACCATTAGATGGCTGTTGACAAAAGCCACCATATACTTCATGACCTTAGCCAGCTAATTTGTTGGGCTATTCCTCTGATTTTCTACAAAAGGATGGCAAAATCCTGGGGGCAGGGGACTCCCATATAAACACAACAGGGGTGCTTTTCAGAAATTTTGAAAAGAACTCTAAGAGGTACTAAGATCCTGTTTTGTGGGCATGGCTTGAAAAATCAGTTGATTTTCAAATATCTCGTCATATTTTTTCAACTCAATACCCTAAAAGGTACCGCAAAAGCTCCTGCTGTGGACCTTTTGAGGCTGAAAACCCTAAGAGGTACCAAAACCGCTTTTTTATCCCCTAAAGGGTATGACGAACATCCCCGTCCTTTTTATATGGGATTCCCTCAGGAGGGGGGACGTGGCACAAAGTCACCTGCCTACTCCAAAAACAAAGCCATCTATTTGAAAACATTATGACAACCCTGTTTCCATTATATTTTATAGCCAGTCAGATTGTGAGTTTGTCAGCACTCTGCTGATATCCTAGCCAGTCTGTCTTGTCATGCAGCACACTCTACCCTAATGAGGGGATATTTCAGTAGATATTTGCATGACAGAGCCCCTCAATAGCTGTGTAGAAGACAAGCTAGGATACGTAGCAAGCTACTGGATTGCCAAAACTCGCATAATGTTCAGCTGTACCATCCTGAGTAGGTAAACCAATACAAATGGAATTTTGTGATCTATAATTTATTATTGATCATGCCAAGATAACTATGACTGCAAGATATTCTTTACTTTATTCTCTTCTCTTTTTCTCATTGGTTATCACTAAAACAAGGTCCTGTAGCCTGTGGCCTTATGTGTAGACCCACATGATGACAATTGATGATGGTCATATAGGTTGCAGAACAGGCTGAGTAGGGGGCAGAGAACAAAACATGATTATCAAGGTGTCACATGACAGGGAGCATGGAGTGTCACGCTTTTTACTCTGCCCTTTAATCCACCTGTTCTGTAGGCTGAGGGTTATGGTGCAGCATAAGTCCAAGCAAAAATACAATTTTTAACAGCTTTTGACAAATTCACCCAAACTCAATAAAATACATCTATACAAGTACCAAGAAACATCTTCTCACTGTTATGTTATCTTTTTGAAAATGTCTTGAATGTTAAATTATACCATTTTGAGCAAAACAGAGCACTAAAATTTCTGCATTTTCAAACATGAAACATAATTAATTCCATATTGCTTTACTTTGTAATATTGGCCAAAATTTGTCTGGACATGAATTTCTTTCATATTTTATTGTACAATAGGTATAATGTCATTCTGTGACATGCCAATTAAAATTTAAACATATCTCCCTAAAAATTTGTATAGAAATAAATAATAAATATATAAATTTCATTTTTTGAATTTTTGTCCATTTGAATTTGAAGAAAACAATGATCGTGGCATGTTCCCCTGGCCTGTATTCACAAGGTGCTGGCTACAGTTTCAAAACGGAGCCAGAAAAAAAAAATTAAGAACTCTGGCCATGAACAGTTAGTTCAAACTCTTCATCCTCCTCATCCTCGGGCAATGCTGAGTTATCTGAAAGCAGTCCTTTTAATTCAATGTCGCCATTTGACAGCTCTTCAATACTTTGAATTGAATTGTCTGGATCTGAGAAGGAAAATCTGTTCTTTAGTCTGACTGAACACCCAAATAATATATTCCAGCTGCAGCAATCAGGTTTGACCTTCTTGCCATGTGGGTCATACAAATGCGCAGGGTTTTGGGATACTAGGCTATAACTGGGGTAGTGGGAGGGGGGGAAGGGTACCTGGGATAGCTTACAACTGGGGGACATACACAGTGGAGAGGGTAGGGAAGGGGGAGGGGTTGTGATCACATTTCATGCACAAACTTTGACAAAGAATTTCTTAAGAAATTCCTGAATCATGTGGTCTTTTAGTTGCTTTTCACATGTCAAACACTATTTTTTTTTGTTAACTTCATTGGAGAGAGGAGGACCTACCTGGGGTCTTACAACTGGTGGGAATACGTGTACTTCTTTCTCAGCAGACAACAGGGCCTATAATCAGGGCCTTGTTCATGTAGGTGGGATTTTGCAGCGGTGGTGCATTTATGTGTACATAGAGTGGCACCTACCTTTTGTTGCCTTGATCACCACATGGACACTTATTCCAATGAGACAGAGTACAAGCCCAAAGAAGTTCACAGTAGTCATTTTATCACCAGCAAATTCAGTGGCAAGAGACAAGGTGCAGATTTCCTAAAAATTAAACAAAATATAAAAGACTTCTTTCTTCAAAATATAAAAGACTTCTTCTATAAAAGATTTCTTCTGGCTACGCTCTTGGAAATATGTGTTACTGACCAAGCATTAGGCCAATACAAGGTGGTCACAAAGTTTTCAAGTACGCAGCTTTATTTGTTTGAGTAGGCAGCTGATTTTGCAATCTGTTCTAAACATGGAGGAAGTCCTATAGAAAAAAGATGAGCTTACAAGTTGGAAATTTTGAAAAACCCTAAGAGGTACCAAGATCCTGTTTTGTGGGTGTGGCTTGAATTTTATCCACCCTAAGAGGTACCAATTCTAAAAAAAAACACATCAACTGATATTGACCTTTTGTAACTCAACACCCTATCCTTGGTGACAAAGTGGTTAGCTACTGTGCACTCTGCATCAAGCAGTCTGGGTGTGAGCCCTGGTCAGCATCATTTGCTGTAAGTTGTGGTCTTGGGCAAGACACTTTACTCTGACTTTGTCTCTCTCCCAACAGGCATGTACAAATTAATGCAAACAATCCACTACTCGATCCCTTCACACTACAGAAACCATGTCAGTAATAAGTCCATCTTAAGGGTTACTAGGCTCTAGCCTGTGTGGCAGGCTGTAGAAGGGGAGGGAAAAGGTCAAAAGGAGCGCAGGAGTTTTGGGAGGGGAGGAGGAGGGAATGCTCGTGCGCTTTGTGCACTAATTTTTTCCCCTTTCCCTCCCCTTCGACACCTGCCACGCAGGCTATAGGTTCAAACACAGGCTTTACCTTACCCCACCCATGGATCTCACCTCACCTTAAATATCCCTGAAATAGTGAGTGTTAAACTTGACGTGTGAGACAGCAGTAGAAATTCGGCAACACTGATCATGAAAGCCAGGAAGCAGCCAAACATTACCATGGCAATGGTAACCCAGAGAGTAGAACTATCATGTGCACTGAACAGTTGAGGAGACAAGGCTAAACGCTGTCCTGCAATAAACAACAAAGTGCAATAATCATTCTGTCTCTTCTTACTGGCTGAGTGTCATCACTTCCAAACTCCTTGGTCAGCCTCTGCAGCAACCAAACTACATGTAGTCTGTCCAGGATTTCAGACCATCTCCATCTGTAACATTTTCCATGTTTTTTTTTCTATGGACCACCTCTTTTTCAACTTACTACTCTTTGGCCTTTTTATAACAACTTTCATTGACTTTTTACCTTCAATATAAAAAGCCAGGGGCATAAGTGTTAACGTCATAAATGGCTGGAGATGATACAACGTGTCAAGGGGATTGTGAAGACCTGTGAAATAGACAGAAATATATGGATGTTTTTAAAACATGAAATGATGAAATTTGAGTCCAGTTAGCCTAAATATAACTCAGGTCAGCCTTACGAAATAGCACACAAGTTATAGCCTATCACTGACTTGAAGGGGGTTAGCTCTCAGTAACTATTGTGTGCCATATCCCACATTGTTTACATGCCATTTCATCATTTTGCCATTTTCTCTTGTAATGATAATTATAACTACATTCCAGAAAGTATTCATAACCCTTCCATGGAAGGTCCCCCTTCCCCAGCCAATCTAGAGGTTCCAAATGATATATGTTGAGTTCATACTTTCCATTCCATGGGCTGGGCTTATGACTGCAGGAGGAGGGAGTTTCTATATATTTGATATATTTTACATTATGTACCTGAGACTGATACTATATACAGTGTAGTATTACCTAATTCTGCTTTTTGAGTTAAAATCTGAGCCAGTGTCCATCGCAAACCACTCAGTGCTGAAGCAGTCAAAGCCTGTAATAGCAACACAAATAACATAATTGTATAAGTCAGACTAAATCATACCAACAGGAACTTTTTGCATCATTGTTGACAATAAAGAACAGAGAGTTCACAAGTCAGAGCCATTTTCTTTTACATTGTGATTGCTAACAAGAAACCAGGGAACAATAACAAACAAACCAAGCCATTACCAATGACAAAGAGAAGCGTAATCAGTAAATAGTTTTCTTACTTAATAATATTAATGCTTACGTGATATGTAGAAAACTAAGCTATGTAATGATCTATTGATTTTCAAAGACCTTACCAAAGATCCTAAAAGATATTAGAGATCTTTCAATGAACACTCAAGGATCTTATAAAGATCTTAAACAAGAGATCCTTGGTATAAAATGACAAGGATTCTAACCCAAAATCTTGGCAAAGATACTCGTAGTTAGCAGAAGTTGTGAAGATCTTTACAGTTCAAATTAGGATATCTTAAGGTTTTGATAACTATTTTATCAGGATAAAAATTACAGGTAAAGGTGAATGTAACTATTGACTGAATTTTATTTTAACACAGCAATAAATTTATCATACTTACAAATTGTATGGATCAGACTTACCAAGACAAAGCCTTGAGCATTGAATTCAGTCGCCTCAAAAGTGAACAAAAACAAACCACTGGCGATTAACAGAATGATGGCCATCAGTGAAAAGTTCTGTCCAAGATAAACAGATCAGGTAAAAAAGTGAGCTGAACCTTCTAAAGAGATCAAAGGTTCCAAGCAGTGCAGATTGAATTCTTAATTAATAGTAAATTGTTTGAATGCAGGGTATCACCCCAGGGGGACACCTATGTAAAAAGGTCAGGGGATGCATGTCAGAAAATTTAAATTAAATCCTTCCAGGGGTCTGACCAATCTGGGTGTGGTTCAAGCTTTATTTGAACCCTAAAATATACCACTTAAAAATGGTCATGTGAGAATTTTTAGATAATTTATTTGAGTACAACCCTAAAAGATATCTTCAAGGCTAAACCTACAATCATGGACAAAAGTGGTGACATATTTGAGCAAAATAAACACTTCCTATCGGCATCCTTCCGTAATTTCAAAAGAACATCTTTTTTGTCGATAGCCAACCCCCCCCCCCCCCTCTCCCCCTTTTCAATGTTGAAATATGCTCTGTGGACACTGTCACGTGGTTAGAACATTGAATAGGGGAGAAGGAGTCGAAACATGAAAATTGGAGATTGAAAAACTTGTGCATTCAGTGAAGCAGGTCTTTTTCAGGGAGTGTCTCAACTGCTTTTGTCCATGATTGTAGACGTTTCATACTGAACATCTAAGTGAGACCAAAACCCATGATTTACACTCTCAAGTGAGGTGACAAGCATCCCCAACCATTTCACATAGGATTCCCACCCCCACCCCCCTCAGTATGACAGTGTAGCATGATTGTCTGGGTGAAGGAAGTTTTTTAAAAACCACTTTGTGCAAACTCTTGTCTGAAACCAGATGCAAAAAGGGACTTGGAAACTGCCTAGCCATTGCAGTAATAATTATTTTGTTATTTATTTAACTGACTCATACTTCAGCAAGAACTTTGAAGAGTACTAAAGAAGTGTAAGAGTGGCTCTGGGCAGAGCTAAAGCACAAATCGAAAGTTTTATAACATTGACAATGGAAAGAAACTACTCTCGCAAAGTGATATTACAAATAACTTTCCTCACACTGTGACTGTGCAAGGATTTTGATGCATGCCTACAGTGTACGTATTGTGAGTGTAATAGTGTAGCCTTACAAGCTATTTTGTCACAATAGTTGCTCCACGTACCCATTGTTCCAATTTAAAAATTAAAGCAAACATCAGAATGAAAATAATGCTTGTGGATTTTGTCATAGTGTACCTGCAACAAAACACCATCAGCTTCAGTTACCTGATTTTTAAATTCCTTTAAATCCTTTTTAACTGTGATTGGAAAAGTGTGTACATGAGAATAAAAATTTGTGGAATTCTGTTGTTTGCATGGTGTAGTGGAGATGAAGGTGGATTACAAAGTCAGAGATTGGGTGTTAGAATCTACTATCATGGTTAATGTTGTCGGGTTGATATGGGATCCTGGTGGGGGAGTGGTAGGGTTAGAGACTGGAAGGGGTGGGTGGTGTGCATGTTATTACTTTTAAAGCTTCTGCAAAAAGTGGAAAACACAACATATGGAAGGGATTTTACATCTATAAACCTTTAAGTAGTAAGAAACAGGGTAGGAAAGTTTAATTTAAAAAAATACATCATGACAGGTTCTCTTAAAATATAGGAAAATAAAGTTTGGCTTGAAAATATTAGCCAAACGTAAGGGAAAATTAATGGACCCTTTATCATTAAACAAATAACAAGGACTCGACTGTGTCCTGTTCTGTGGCAAAACACTTAGGAAGTGATAGTGCATTCAAGAAGTAGGGAGAAACACTCAACTTCGCCTCGTGTTTTCCCCTACATTATACGTATCTTTCATGTTCTAACTAGTTCAGAGCAGATCAGATCAGACCACAGTCAAGGCATCTTTATTTGTTAATTGGAAAACTAACAAGTTGTTGTCCCCGATTTGCTAATAAATATAATTTGGTGGGAACCTTTTATTAGTGACAGAGATTTCTGCATCTAATATAGAGAAATGTTCTCCCTGGGGAATTTATTTCAATTTCAATCCTTCTTACATATGAACTGTAAATCTTTCTGTGTACAAGTACTTTGGTATTATTAATTAATAATAATAATAATAATAATAACAATAATAACAACAATAAATAATAATAAAAAATTTATATAGCATCAGTATCCTAACGTTCAAAGGCACTTCTTAAAATTTATTACTATTTGGCACCTACAGTGAAACTGTGATGAGCATTAAACTCCAATTGGAACATCCAATATCTAGAGCACAAGCCATGGCTGCATAAAAATACATGAAATCAAAACAACTTACTAAATAACATTTCTCTACAATACAATCCTAGCCAGCATAAAAATTAATGTGCAAATTCTGAATGTGTGGGAAGTTTAAAAATGCACACATGAATACATGCAAGTATGCCTGTAGGTATAAATTTTATATTTCCGTTTTTATCAATATGCAGTAAAAAGCACATGCAGAATTTATTGGCCAAACTTTTTTTTTTTGAGAGGAAGCGGTCATTTACACTCAATAACTCAAAAGAGGTAAAGATAAAGCAAGTTTATTCCTACATGGTTATTATTAAAGGTAAAAGATTGTGCAGCCTTGTATATTGTACATGAAAAATAAAATGTACTAAACATTTATAACAAGCGCAATTGGCAGGAGGCTGACTGGTCTACAAAGAATGGAGGATTTAAATAATTTAGGTTCACTGAGCAGTGACAACTCCATCTGCTGGCAGGAAAGAGGATTTCATCTGCTTATTGTACCCTCAGATAAAAGCTCTCGAGAGACACTTTTATGTGTCACTTTGGTATTGGTATTAACCAGGTTTCACTGTACCAAATTTTTTACAAATCATTCAGTTTCATTCACGTACCTGTGGGTAAGACTCTTTTCATGTACACAGACCAAGGCAAAATTATTCTTTTCTTCTCAGTCTTAAGCTCCCATAGCAGTCGCAGAACTGCAGCAATGACAAATACCAGTGCATAGTGTACCACTGAGACACTCAATGGGAAATGAAATCTCTAGAATACAACCAAAATCAATCCCATGAATGAACATGTGTTAATTCTCATGCTACATGTATGAATGATTACCGGTATTTTAAAATCAATATAATGTAATAACAATAATAGTAATGCAAGTGATTATATGAGAGACCACATATTTGAACTGCAGAGAAAGATATGAAGATATGATTGGTCATTGCAGTTATACACACAACTTAAGCAGTTGTGAAATTATTGATCAAGCATATCTTCATATCTTTCTCTGCAGTTGAAATATATGGTCTTTCATATAATCACTTGTGTTCTTCACCATCTGTGGGTACATTACGAACTCACAATGTGACCAGCTCCCAGTTGGCTTGATAGCTCAGTCGGTAGAGCACTGCACCACTATCGCAGAGATCATGGGTTTGAATCCCGTTCAGGCCTGAATTTTTTTCAGGCTTAAATTTCACAACTGCTTAAATTGTGTGTATGACTGCAGTGATCAATCATATCTTAATAATAGTAATAGTAATAGTGATAATAATAATAATAATATAATAATAATAATATAATAATAATAATAATAATAATAAAATTTGTAACGCGACTTACCATGGAATGATCAAGTTTGCTTTACATCATAAAATTAAAACTAATCCTACTACCTAACTAAAAGACGCAAATTTAAGCTTACGTAGGTTGCTAAAAATTATACATATTGCTCTTTTTATCGTTTTAGTGTGCAAAAATAGAGATTGTAACGAAACTAGACCATCATATGTAGATTTCCATCATCGAAAATGTCTTTTTAAAAATCGGTTTGGACATTTCGAGGCCACGTTTAATTTGTGATAAGCTTAGTGATAACAATTAATAACCAATTTGCCACAAACCTGTAACAACCATCTGTTGTAAAATGTCAGACTGATCGAGAAAATGTACATAAACAAGATGAGACCGAGAGTCTTGATGGCTCCTGCCAACTGCTGGAAGCCAAACAGTTTTTTGGCCATTAGAACAATCCACTGGAGTGATCAGAAAATCGAAAAATTATCCATGGTGACGTGGCCTAGAGTGAGTTTTTGACGAATTTCAAAATTGTACTCGATCGTGGGTACTTCAAAGCACAACCTAAAGATCTCAATGAGTTCATTTCTAGTTGAGACGAGTTGCTTTCAATAATGCAGTTTCTTTTAGTGAAAGAAATCCAATCGGCATAAAAACATCTTCAACGTCGAACTCCGTCCACCATCTTGCTTAGTAACCTCTCCACCCAACCCGACAGTTTCAAAAAGCACCATAGGTCCGCAACGCAAGCATGGATACAAGAGACTGTTGTATTTTATTGAGTTTATTACTACCACAGAATATGTAAATGAATCCTTCCCAGGTGAAATTATAGCCTTAAACGAGCATTAAAATAATTGGGCAACGGTTGAAAAAATATCGTTTTTTGTCAGTGGTCCGTTTTTGGGGGAGTCTACTCGTTTTTAGTAGCGGAAGATCCCTTTTTTTCCTAATGAGGTCAAATATGGTCCTAATAAGATTGTTCTGGTGGGTTTAAATTTGTATCTAAAGGTAAATACGAGAAACACTGACATGCGAGGTGCTCTAAACCTTTAATTTGAACAACAAACCTTAATTATCGCGCATTATTTAGTCATTAGTAATATGCAACAGGAGTACATGCTGTCCAATTTGGAAATAATTGGATAAAAAATTCCGAGGACAGTCAAAATCAGAAGAGGCCATTAGCCGAGTCCAATTTGTCCGTCATAGAAATGTTCTGAATTCAATTATTTCTAAATGATGTAGCCTGCTTTTCTTTTTTGCGTGGAAAGAAAACATTTTGATAACGAAGCGTTTTGAAAACGATGACCCAACGACAATCACGTGATTTCCCTGACCGAGATTTTTTCAAACACAAATCCAAAATATCTGGTAGCCTGCTTTTCCTTTTCGTGTGGACAAAAAAACATTTTGATAATGGAGCTTTTTGAAAATGATGACCTAACGACAATCATGTGATTTCCCTGACCGACATTTTTTCAAACACAAATCCAAAATATCTGGCGATTGTTACGTTTTTAATTCCTCCGGTGGTAGTGTGAACGGAAAACATTAAGTTTGAAGCATTTTCAGAGTGAAACCTCCGTTTACAAATTCTTCTGGCGTAGTGTGGAGGGGACCTGAAAAGTGTGATCTAATCTTGCGTTAATTAATCCCTAATTGTTTCTCAAACGGATCGATTTCCTATACTACAGGTAGTTATGTTGCTCACGGAACTGTCCAAATTACTTTTTAATTTGGACACTATCCAAATTAAGGATTAATTTGGACATTTCGCAAAATTTACAAACAATCGTGCGCGCTAGTATGGGATTTTGGGCTGGTAATATAATTGCAACTCAAGATTGATGAATGCCATTTGGCGAGCACTCTGCGAAAATGTTGAAGTGCGTGTTTCAAATAATAAAAAAAATATAAATATATCCAAAGTCAGATAGGTCTCCAATAACACAATCTTCTCTTGTTCGTTCGTTTCTTTGTTTGTTTGTTTGTTTGTTTTTCTGGGCCAGGGGTCCGTTTCTCGAAAGCCCTGGAAACTTTTCGGGCCCGTTAAGCCATTTTTAGTCCATCTGTATCTAAAAACGGAGAAGAGAAGTGTATACGCCTGAAACTTCTTGTATGAAGGGAACTCCTCTTCATATAAAGAATATGTGAATAAAACAGCTCTGTAATCGTAAGGTTCGAGATTTTGCTATGGCTTTACGAGCCCAAAAAGTTTTCAAGGCTTTCGAGAAACGGGCCCCAGAAGTTTGAATTCCGTGAAGTAAGCCCGGGGAAGAAAGGTTCCGATTGTAATAAAGACAAATTGCGCTTTTATTAACGCACACAAAATATCGTGCAGCAGACACAAAGAACTCAGCGTAAAGTAAACAAAGGGGGTTTTTGTTCAGTCGACCGTATGTGTGCATGCAAGTAAAATTTACTTCCTCAATTCTAATTAAACTGATAAGAAACAAAATCCAAGGCAACAAAAGACTAGATTGTAGTACGTAAATTTTAAAGCCTTAGTTAACGCTTCATCTCTTTCTGAAACAAACCGGAACACCGTTGCATTTTTTGCCGCATTAGTTTCGCCTTTCAATGCCTTCGATAAAAATATTAACATGCAAAGTATAGTGTCGACCTCGAGACTGGATAAATTTCGAATTAAGTAACGAATGGTTTTGTTGTTGGAGGTCTCGGTACGAACACAAGAATAAACTTGTCAACTGTTGTCGTTACATAAAAGGAAATACGTAATTAACCGCGCGGCCATGGGCCGAGCGCGGCTCTAGGTTTACCCGTGGTTTATTTTTTTTTTTTTTGTCGGTGACCAGACGCAGACCTCCGCTCGGCCAAACTTTGAGTCACGGAACGTGTGATGTTTTTCCGCCAGAAGTTGTTAAAACATAAATACACGGACAATTTTACGGATATTGTTTTCTTTTTTGTGGGTAAAATATATTTTCTTTTTTTTATCAAAGCGTTGGATTTAAAGGGAATAATAAATACAGTGAAAAAGGTATTACGTCAGCCATGGAATGCGCTGACGTTGCAGCTTTCACTTTCGCTACGTGACAAAAAAGATCGTGTTTACTTTGCAAGTTTATTTCGGCAGAAGCGACGGTCATTAATTTATTTGTAATTTTGCCAGTATTTCTTGCGGTTTTAGGCAAATGAAGTAAATCCTTTGACTGTTTCATCACAGCGAGTTCATAGATCGGAAGAAAAATTAAATATTTGCAAGCCAAGCAAAGAACGTGTCAGAACGTGCAAAGATTACGTCATTGATAGGGAAATAACCACCGTACTAAAGATAGCCGTAGATAACGCAATTCTTGAATTATGTGACTCGTGTGACTTCTTTGCTAACCCTTAACTCAAGGGAAAAAAACAGTTAAATTTAATCGTGACTTTAAAGAAAGAAAGCGGTTTGTAATAGTGTTCGTATCTTCATGCCCATACATATCCCGAAGAAAGTTCCAGATTAAGACTATTACGTCATCGGAGATGTCACAACGGCTACGACTGATGGTGCGATAATAGAGTTTGCGTTGATCAAGTGCTGTGATGTCTACAGTAATCAATGAATCATCAAAGATTGCTTTGGAATATGCACTGCGTTGCGACTGTAGTACTAAGAAAACAGTTAAATTTTAAAAGCGCGGTTATAAGATCTAACAGATCTTCTTGTTCTTCTTCATTTTCATCTGTAAGTTGAGGCTCACTAGCGCACGTAAGCTTGCACTTCGAATTTTTCTTTTAATTCGATTAAATTCATTTATTCGTGTTACAAGAAGACATTTCCAAAGTAAACTTTCGACATTTGAAAGGTTTGCAAGAAAGAAAACACGAAAGTAAACTGGCAGATGAAGCTAGATGTTTTGAGAGGGAGAATGAAAAAACACACCTGTTACAATTGACTACTCTGTCATTCAAGTAAAATCTAGCAAACACACACCATTCAAACAGTACGTCTTTTAAGCTCTATGTGAGCTTTTCACATTAACATTGTTTTTCTAGTCTTGACGTAAGAAGATCGACTTCTTTTGTCGTTCATTTTGCTTAATGCGGGCGCTTTGTGATTATTTCCGATTGGAACCTGATTATTTCGGTGATAAAATGATCAACAAAATGTCTACCAGTTTGTGTTATTGACAAAAAGCTCGATTTTAAACGTGAACTTATTGGAAACATCTGGTATTGAAAGTAGCGCTTATAAATATTCGTGTTTTGATTATACGATACATAAATTAAGCTAAAAAGGACGTGGTCTAGAAACGAATTTAGCCAAGAAGCAAGAACCTTGAACCAAGGTAGCGGAAATATTGGTTTGGAAGCCATTAAAACCATCAGGTAGGTTGGTTATTTGCCGAACGGCTAACTCGTTGAAGTTTGAAGTTCGCTCTAATATTGATGATATATTTGCTGCTATTTTGGGAGTATAAACCAATAAACAGAAAAACGTACGTCGTAAATACGTACGTAAGAAACACATCGTCAGTGAGGCAGTGAAGGCACTGTTTTATGGGTGAAAAGCTCATACTGCTAAGTCGAAATTCCCCGTGCCAGTTTGGTGAGAGCAAACTTTTACCTACATTGACAAAAATGAACAGTACAGTGACGTGTGGAAACTATAAAAAAAAAAAAAAATGACGCCTTATTCAACTTAAAATACATTTATTTTTTTTCTGAGCAAAGAAAGATTGAGATGTTATGCTGTTGGCTTCTAGTATGAAACCAAGTAATGTGATAATTTTATTTTCATGATGTTTAGTTTCACTGGAACATAAATTCATTTTACATTTTGTTTCCTTTATTTTACAAGTGATTAGCTTCGTTTAAATTTCATTTTACCATGCTAGTTTTTTTATTATTATTATTTCATTTCAGTTCGATTTTATTTTATTTTATTTTATTTTATTTTATTTTATTTTATTTTATTTTAGGTTACGTTTAACATTCATTACTAGGATATCATTTGCCCTAAAACTGACTTTTTTTAAAACATTTTTTTTTTTGTCATGTGCAGACCGAACACAACAAAGGCCTTATATTTCCAGCCTCAGAAAAGAAAACGATTTCTTGTACGAATTTGGATATTTCTTAAAAGCCGTAGCATGCTATTTATATTTCGACATGTATGTTCAAAGTAGAAACGTTGAAAACGAAGAAACAAAACCAGACAGAAACGGGAAGAATCGAAATTTCGTTCTGACAAGATTTTTAAGCCCCTGTACTCGTCCTTAGCAACAAGACAATGGCCTTTTGACAGTTTTGATCTGAAAAAAAATTAAATAGCTGGCCGGTACAGTCGGTTCAGTAGTAATCGCAGTTGCACCCACGTTTTTCGGATGCCTGTGCCTACTCCGTAAATATAAACTCCAAATGAATTTAG
This sequence comes from Orbicella faveolata, assembly GCF_042242905.1. Lineage (NCBI taxonomy): Eukaryota > Metazoa > Cnidaria > Anthozoa > Scleractinia > Merulinidae > Orbicella > Orbicella faveolata. Next base: position 12,824,982 of record NW_028301558.1, on the reverse strand, counting down.
TCTCAGCCAGTTGCTTTTGTTTCAGTCTTAGGGTAGAATTTCTTTTGGATGATCAGACCTTTCATTACTACTGTATTATTTCTCGAGGGTTTGTTTGTCGCTTAGATATACGTCGAAGTAAGTGCAGTGCTCGGCTTCAAATTTTCCTGGTTTGTTGCAATAAGCCGGATCAGCCAATGTGCGGAAAACAACCCTTACTTAAAATAAGTCAAGGAGTGAAATTTTTATTGGCAAATTCTCAAGTCACGTGATGCGCGGAAATCCTGTCTGCATCTTGTGCAAGGAATTCAAGATTGAAAACAAATAGCACAAAAAATAGCTTTTGTTGCAATGAAATTATTATTCCGTGATGTAAGTAACTTTAAGGTGATTCCTCAGATTGACTGATTTTAATGTTGAGTGGTTTTCAATGGCCAGTTCACTCTATGAGATGCGCCTACAGGAAATCATGGTAGTTGTATTCATCACTCTTGGACTGGATGTTTATTTTGATGAATACAACTACCATGATTCCCTGCAGGCGCGTCTGACAGAGGTAATTGGCCATTGACAATCGTAAGACCAAGACAAACGAAGTCACTGTAGCCAACAATCACAAACTTTGGGGATGGAAAATCACAACAGCTGAACGAATCAACACTCTTAGTAAACACCTGTAGCCGACTCAAATCTCAACAAAACGTCTTCGAGGGAGACACCATTCGTTTTGGTTTTTAATACATACTTCTGATTGGATGAAAAAGTGATCCGATTTTTTTAAGCCAATCGTATAGTGTACTAATGATAAACCAATTACTATTCGACACTCAAGTGAAAACTGCTCTATGATGAGTACTTCGAGTAATTGTGTAAATTTTGTTTTAAATTGTTCTATCACAGCTTTACTTGGAATCAAAATCTTAGAATGGTTTCTGTGAACCCGAGTTCCAGAAAAAGATGAAAAATCTGAAACTTTTTAAAGTTAAAATTGGCTCTAAGCGGAAACATGAAACAAAGAAATGATTTGTACATCCCTCAATTTATGTTTCAATTTGTTTTATTCTTCTAAGCCTAATCACAAAAAAACCAGCCAGCCAATAAAATCAGCAGAGGTAAAAGAGTACTTTGACTCTGTCTACAGGAAAAGCAACTGTATTTGCGTAAACTTACACCCATAGAACTGTTACAGCAGAATATATGCAAGCTTATTGTTATAAGAAGCGTGGGCAGGGAAAAAGGTTTGTGCTGAATTGAAATTTTTATTGCTCTTCCCAATAGATTCACCAAAAAGATCTTTTTCAAGGAAGTCTGGGTTTTGGTAGTCTCGGTATTGACCGGTAAGTACCAGTTTTTTTAATTTTGTACAACCAAACCGTTCCGGCGAATTCTCTTGAAATACTCTACTGCCTTGATGAGTAGACGGCCACTGTGCATTTTGTCTATTGTGTTGTACGTATTTGCGTGTATAAACCCCTTGGCAAAGCTACGCTTCCTTAACAATTTTCTTTTGATCCTAATACACCATCCTGGTAAAATGTTAGGGCTTCGTCGACAACCATTTCCACTTTCGTTTATAAATACAGGTCTCTGAAGTTAAAGAGTTATCCTGATTTGTCTCATGTCCCAGAGAAGCGCATTCCAGTCCACTGTCTTTCAGTTACAAGCATCGCTATCGTCCTGATGGCTGGCCGCTACTCATTTTTTGATCCGAATTCTATTAACAATTATAATGCAACTGTAACGTTGTAACTTAGAAGCACCTTCCAGGAAATATTTAATGAAAATCTCTTTCTTTCATTTAGTAAACGTTTTCCAATTAAAACTCATTACTGTTCGTTTCAGTCGTCCTACAGTCCGGTACAACACCAATTAGCGATAGCATTCGTTCTCTGTCGTCCTGTTGATTACGGCTTTAGCTAATGCGAGTGTAAATAAAGCAAGGCTGTAACCAGTAACGGGCAAGCCGAGGTACTTGCCTCAGAAATTTTTTTCTGTTTTGGACATTGCCTCAGCTATCATGTTTTCATAGACATTACCTCAGTCATAATTCTTTTCTGGCTACAGCCCTGAAAAGACAACATGAACAATCTAGTTAATAAATTCAATTTTGTTCCACAGTGAACTTGCCAGGTAGCTGGACGTGAACTAATCCTCATGGGCGTTCATAAATGAATCTTGACTTTAGTCAAGATTCGATGTTATGTTGAAAGAGAAAGCAAAGACTGTATTACTTCTACTGATCATCTCAAAAAAGCGTCCATCTACGGCTGAACCACGCCCCATACTGCAGAGGGAGAACAAATCACAGGACCGTATTCATCTGTCGCCGAAACATACTGGGGCGCGCCTAAATATAAGGACAGATCACAGCGAAAATTCTGGATTTCTGTCAATAAATCGGCAAAATCAACAATCTTTGCGTCATAATATTACCAGAATTCGGCGGGGCATAAGTACTAGAATGTCAGCCGAGCCTGCGCGAATACCGGACACAAACCCAGAGCCCAGGCCGGAGTGGTCAACTGCGATTCATATATGGGGAAAAGCCTGGGACCTACACATCTACCTGTTTGCTGTGGTTTATATATTCATTGCAGTGACGTCTGGAGTTGGACTTGCCGATGACGTTCTCTCGGGTCACAGTATTAAGGGGCTAAAACTTGCGCTATATCTCTCATTACTATTTTTTGACTTTTCTCGGGCGATAATATTGTTGGTCGATCCTTACAGCTCGCTAGGAACGCTGGAGCCCCTCAGCGCGTATATCACGTGGTCGCTGGGATTCCCATGTGTCCTCACGGCCCTCGGTCTTCTGCTTCTGGTGTTTATAGACGCTACCAACATGATGAATGTGGCGCCTCCGCGATTCCAGAAATTATCCACAGTGCTAGGAGTGATGGTCCTCAACGCAATCATTGTCGTGGGAACAGACATCCTTCTCCTACTCATCCAGAAACTCTTGGTCTTGATGATAATATGTCACCTGTATTTTGTCTTCTTTGGCGTGATTCTGACAATTGGCTTCTTCCGAATAGGATTTCAACTATCTTCCAACTCAGTAGCGAGCATATATGGAGATACCGGGCTTCAAAGGCTTCGATTTTTCGTTTTCTTAACAGCGGTGCTTAATTTGTTCTTTATTGGAACCCAGGTCTACTCTGCCGTTTTTAACTTCAGTTTGCACTCAGATGTTCCAAGTGCTTGGCCGTGGTACGCTGTACAGACCACCTTGCGGGCGCTTGAAGTGAGCATGTGTGTTGTGATGCTGTTTATTGCATTTAACAATAGAGTGAAAACATCAGCTGCCTGTTGGAGAATTCTCCCGAATGGATTCCGCAACACCGTTTCCCCTTTCCGTCACGATACAACTTCCGGTTCATGAAGCAGTCACCATAGCAACAGAGGAGATAAATAATTTGATGAAAATGGCAAAATGAAAAAATTGGATGTTTAAAGTGCCCATAATGTCTAAAATTTTTCTTCGCTCATCTAATTCTACATCTCACCTAATGAACTTCTGCGAAAAAATTTTTCGATTTGGATAAAATGCAATTTTTTTTATAATTTTTTAAAGACGTTCAAATTTGCCGCCATTTTGGTCCACCATTCGCAACAGTCTTCCTCGTTTTGAAGTGAGTCGTGACGTAGGTTCAGGAACACGTGATTTGGGTCATGACTTATCTGACTTGAAAACAAGTGGAAATTTTGCTTCAGAGTTGTCTATATTTAGTTGAAAATGTCTGAAAGGTGCGTTGCCGCTCTTTGTAACAACGTTAATGATCAAGAAAACAACATTGGTCTTCATCGTAGGTTCCTGAACCTACGTCACAGGCATCAGTCTCGTGGCCATTTTGAGCACGTAATTCTTGTGATCAGCGGCAGGGGTCGACCACAAGAAAATAGAATTTTGAACTTTGTAAAGATTCGGAAAAAGATTGCGTTTTATCCAAATCGAAAATTTTTTTCGCAGAAGCTCATTAGGTGAAATGTAGAATTAGATGAGCGAAAAAAAAGTTTTGACATTATGGGCACTTTAAGATCAAGAAACAATTGAAAGTACACGTTGATAAATTGGTACACTAGTGGTTCATGCAAATGATGATGAGCGATGAGCGGGGACCTGTGGCCAAATTTTCTGATCGGAAACTATAATGAGACGGTTGTTTTGTACTCGGAAATGTGAACGTTGAGTGGCATTCAATTATTGATTCCTATAATAGGATTTATGGTTGTCCTCATAATAATAGATAGAGAACTATAAATGTTGAGCTTATTGCATTGTTCATAAGATAGCTGTAGCTGGGTCTTTTGTGCTGATGCCGCTAGGGAATAGCCCTAGTGATGCGGCGAGGAGCTTGAGTAATGGCCTGTTTACAAGGAGAGAGGGGTTACCCTAGCAAGCGGGTTGCCATAGCAAGCAGCTTACCATAGCACTCACACATTTCCTCTTTTTCTCGTCGTCGTGTTAACAAGGCAGCTAGGGTTACCCAGGTAGGCGGGTTACCCTATCTGCGTGCTAGGATTACCCTGGCAGGCGGGTTAACTTTTTCCCTTGGAAACACTCCAGGTAGGGTTAACCTGCCTACCCGGGTAAACTTTCTACTTGTTTCCAGACCCTTTGAGTGTAATCGTGCATTAAGTTGTCCCGGGTTATAGGGTTACCCTGCATGTGAAATTTTGCTTGTAAACCGGGGCAATCACCTTCTTCACAAACGTTTTGCTGACAAAAGGTGTTGTCTCCGTAGACCACGTTGTCTCCGTGCCGTTGAACAAAACGAACAAAGACGCCGACACGAAGGAAGAACCGTATTTAATTAACAATTAAATTCGATCTAAAATTTTAAAAAAAGGAATTACGTTGGCGCGCGGCCTTACAAGTGTAAACTCGCAAACCACGCAGCTTAAAACTTACTTCTTGACTTCCTCCGTAACTGACCTACATTGTTGCAAACGGTAGATAAAAACCTTAGCAAATAACTGGTTAGCAGTGACTGGTTAGCAATAACTGGTGACCAGACGGACGTGACAACTGGTTAGCTTGGTTGTTAGTGTACAACTGGCAACTCGCTGAACTCTAGGAATTACGCGACTTTGAAGTCTAATCCGTGTAATACACTGTGATAAAAGACGACGGGGATTTGAGAACACTCGGGAAATGTAGAAAACACTCGCCTGCGGCTCGTGTTTTCTGCATTTCCCGAGTGTTTTTCAAATGTCCGGAGTGTTTTATCACAGCGTAATAAACGGCTTAGACTTTTTTATTTGCTTTATGATATAGAGGTAATCTTGCGAAAAACAATAAAACACGCGTTTTCTATGTTTTATACTCTGACAAATTAAAACATGGGTATTTGACCAATCAGAGCGCACGCAGGGTCCTATCTATATTATGTTTCGTACAATACGATTATCGTTGTCTTCATAAGAGAGAACTATAAATATTGAGCTTATTGTATGTTTATAGGATAGCCACTGATGTCATGGTTATTGCACTCGATGAAGTTATTTACGACTTAATGAAATAAGTCAGAATCGGTTCGTGATAAGTGTTGAATATTAGAGTTAAATTGACTGAAGCAAAGTTTGATTTTTTGACCAGTGAATGGGCTTTCGAGTGAACGAACGAATGAGTAGTCTGTTCCAAGCATTCAGTTACTAAGCGAGTGAGGAACGGCGAGTGAAAATTGAACGAGGTTTGTTTCCAGGAAACGATACGAAGTGTTCTTTTGTCCCCTCCGTCTCATCAAACACCTTTCCCTCCTTTTGTTTTCATGCAGCCTTTCAATAATGACCAAATGACTGGAACAGGCCAGAGGGTGAGAGTGCCATAGATCAGCTATCTCAGTCGTGTTCGCGCGCAATGCATGATTTTCAAACGTGAGTTTACATTCAGCAAGAGGCCGCGAAGGCCAAGAAAATTGATCCTCCATACAGGCCTTATTCTCAAGGTAATCCATCTAAATATATTTTTAGGTACTGTATCCAGTCCTACCACTGACAATGTCGCCACGCGCGTGGCGTGAATGGTTTCGTGGGGGATGAAGATGCGTGCAAAGCCGCTTAGGCTGTGCACGTGAATAAAATGTGTGTCACAGGATTTAGCTCTTATTAACCGAGCTTCGTCGGTCTGTATGGGAGTATCTTGACCCAGCTAGGTCGTCGTGAGTACAGACCGAACGCAGTGAGGTCTGTACACACGACCGAGGTCAAGATTCTCCCTTAATTTATTATTTGGCAACTAGAAAAATTTAATTCGTTTTATGCAACTGGTTTGTACTTGCTGGCATTTTGCTTGCGAACGGCGATGAGCTGAACTCTCTGCCAAAGTTTGCTCGTCCTGTTTAATTTTTTTTCGTCATAAGGCTTTTTGGCACTTCTACTAATATTTTTAGAAGAAAAGAGTCGATAGTTTCTTATTTTAGTTTGCAACTTTTTCACCGCAAAATGTAACCGGTCTAGATGCCGGTCTAGATGGGAAAATCTAGACCGCGGTCAATATCGATTTCAGCCAATCAAATTCGTGAATTTCGTAGATCCCAGTCTTGTGAGACACAACCATATAATAACGGCTATTACTAGAACCTTGATATCTGAAGACTGGATTGATCCAAAAACACCTTGTGAGGAATATACCTTAGGGGTAAGGGCTGTATGAATGATTAACTCTCTTCCTCTCTTGCACGCGGTCAATTTAACAAATTGACGTCAGTTTTTCATGCGCCTGTCCTGTTATTGATCATGAATTTCTTCATAACATTGTCAAAGTAGCTGTGGATCCAAGAGGCAATTTTTTACGATAGCAAATTGTCAAATTGTCCGCTCTCGCTCGTTGACGCATCGCATAAATGATAAATTCATGTGTCTGTCCGCTTATTGGCGCGATGGAAATTAGCCAATGAGCGCGCAAGAATTTCTGTAGTTATCACAAAAAAGCGTATTGTAGCCATACGTGACATAGCGAGGTTAACCTCTCCCGACTGTGTTCCACGGGCAACATTACTTTGTTACTTTATTGTTCATTTTTAGCAATATACAGTGGAACTCCGTTAATACGGTCACCAACGGGCCATGAAAATTTCGCTGGTCTACTTTAAGTGACGTCTTGACAGACATCACAATTGCATTTCTAAACAACTGTTTTTTAATAAGCATTCAAAATGCAGGTATAATTTTTAAAAAAGTTGAAACTTTAATGAGTGGAAAGATGAACATAGCTGGTTCGAGTGACCGTATTAACGGGATAAAATTATAGAGGATTATACAGGTTGGGATTTCAGAATGTGGCCGTTAGCCGTATTGTGGGGATGGCCGGATTAAGGGGGTTTTCTTATAAGAAAATATACGGCGTTTTGCCGGGACAAAAAATTACTGGCCGTAATAACGAGGTGACGGTAAGGCGGGGTTTAGTTTCATTAAGGTTTTTGGCTGACAACACCTACCTCAATTTTGATTATTAACAAATGTCACAATTAGTTGCCGACAGAAATTTACGGTGTTCTCTTAGCCAGTACAAGAGAAGATGAGGTTCCTCATTCTCAGTCTTGGCTAGTGAGAATAGAAAACCCAGCTGTCCTTACAGAGTCCCATGCCATTGAACTTCCCTTCAGCCAAAAACCGAACCCATATTCATGAAGCTACATGATATTACATACACATTTAAGCCAATCGAAATGCTAAGACTTCTATACAGTGGTTTTTCTTTGCGTATTGTGCCCAAGATCCACAACCAAAATATGTGCCATTACACAAGGCTATGAGAATAAAGTAAAAAGAATTATTTTCTGTTTTGGATATATTCCGAGAAAACCTCGTTGCCAATTTAAAGGCTTAAATTTACCCAAATATTGTGTTATTTCGGTAAATACGTCTATTCTACTTTTTGGTTTTGTACGTACTTTAGTAAGCTTTATTTTTTAAAAGGTGTCCTTAAACTTGAAAGGTAACATTTTGCACCACAAAAAAATACTTAACAAGGCGTGGCAGAGACCCCTTAGGTAAGCGAACGAAAAGTATATATTGAAATATATTAACGCATATGCTTTATCTATGGAAGAAAACGTTGTTCTCGATTTACCAACTAGGTGGGCGACACGCAGGTGCTGATTGTGTTTAGGTCCTCTAATTTGCGTTTCAATGGTCCAAAAACTGGTACAAGAATGTACTGAAAAAGTTCCAAAGCCAAAACATGACATTTGAATTCCTTCCCCACACTGAGACCTCAAAAATGCCATTGTACCATGCCAAAAAGACCAGTTTTGATTGAAATGTTTTCATCTGCGGTTCAACAATGGGTGTTACCACAAGTATTGCCCAGTATATAACACCTGTAATGTACGGAAAACATCCACATTATTTTTCAGACGATACAATGTACGAGCAGCCTGACCGCTTATTGAAAATTACTTCTTTTTTAACCCTCAACATGTAACTCGTTGTATCCGTAAAAAGATGGGAAGGGTTTGCCATAAACGCTTAGTCCTGCAAATGCTTGAAGCGTTTGTTTTGCAGGTATTTATCTGACTTGAATTCTCCTCCTTGTACAACACAATTTTATCAAAACCTTCAATTTTTAAAACATGAAATGTTTGTCACAGGTCTGCTTGCATCTTTTGAAGCCAGGTGAAGTAGTTTCCCAAGGAAATCAAGGTAACGGTGTAAAAATGCACGAGAAGTTTAGATTGTTTATTGCTGATTATATTGCAATTGTAGATGAATTCCTTTTTTGATTGCTATTTGCGAAGAAAGGCATATGATTCACCTGTAGCTGTAGGGTATACATAGCTAAAAACTGATCAGATGTCATCTGCAAAGGAGACCGAAGGCGAAAATAAAAGTGATGTAAGGGCTATGCTTTGAGATCCAGCGGTGACGTCTTTCATTTACATTTTTACGTGTTTAATTTAGACGCTATTTCCGTCTCTTAGCGGAAAGATGCGTTCGAGATTCCTCAACTCTATCATCAGCCTGTGTCCTAATTTAGAGATTTACTTTGCATTTACACAATTAAAGGCATACACGCAAAGGAAATGTGTCTCTTAAATTACATCGACTACAATGAAGTTCTAAAACAACTAATTATTTTTTACAGAAGCCCAACATCGACATCACACGCCATGGTGTCGCATTGAATGACTTGTTTAGGCTATAAGAAGAGAAACAATTTAACTATTTTCAACTTAATTTAAGTGTTTTTGTTACTACGGAACCTCACGAAATGTTAGATTCAACTGATCGTCGTGCTTCTTTGCAATTGTTAATCATGTTTATCATTCGACACCAAACTGTGCTATTCATTGCTGAAAGTAGAGCAATCTACCCCATACATCATTGTTTTTCTCGCCACCCCAGCAGCGATTAAGACTTTTCTAGAAGCTTCCTGTGGAAAATTGCCAAAATAAGCATTCGACGATATTTTTGTGTAGGTTTTGAAGTATCGAAACGTTTCGCAATGTTCTCTCAGACAATTTCTGTTTCACATTGAAAAATATAGCTGGTATTCAAGTTTAAGAAGGCGGTTTCCATTGTTTGATTTCGTCGAGATTCTTTTAGAAAGAAATTGCTTCAAGCCGAAGTAGCAAGACTTAAATCCACAAAAGAAAAAAAGATTTGCGTTGCTCTCAGTGTTATGGAAAAACTTTCTATTTTCTTTGAGCTCAGTTGCTGACAAAGGCATTTGAAAGGCATTGCAGTTTCTCTCATTGAATGTGGGATATTTGACGTATTACTTGACTTAAGAAACATAACCTAGCACTTCGTAATCACAGTCCAAAGTAGTAGCTATGAGATAAGAAAGATCTGTAAATCATAAGTAGTAGTTTATAGATAAGTGGCTCAGACACATTTGTAGTTAACGTTATTATAAAAATATCCTTTGTTATCTAGGTATGTTTTTTCGGTCAAACCACACCTAATGTAGTTCGACAGAAGGATTCGGCTAAAGCATTTACATCCTGGTTGCCACGTAATTCAGACCACGTGATGATTCATTTGACGAGATATAACTGTGCAATTTGCCACACACAACTGATTGCAAGGGTACTCCCAAAAAAGTTGGGTAGGGGTGTGTGGCCTGTTGAAGACCTAAATGTAATAACTGACCTTAAATGTAATAAACTCCTAAATGTAATAACATTTGGCCTTAAATGTAATAAACTCCAAAGTGTGACAACATTTGGACTTAAATGAAACAACGTTACACAAACGTCATCATTGACGTAACCACCTCGTTGTTTAGTAAAATAATCACGTGACACTACACACAATCCCTGTAAGCGGGAATCCTTATTCCAGCCTTTAAATTCCTTCTCATACAAACAAATTTCGATAGGTTGGTAATAGCGTGACGTTTTTGTTTCTAAATCTACTTGTTAACCAATATAGTTCCGCAGAAAATATTTTCAAGACGCCAGCGATTTATCAGTCCGTTCTTGAATCACAACCTGATCAGTCCAAACAACAATTCCAGACAAAACTATCACAGTGGTACCGGATGCCGTGATGACAACGTCACCAGGACGCGACGCAAGGTGCATTTGAAATAGCTGTTGTCGTTTCATGGTTTAAATGCCTTTTATATCTCGATTTGGCTCTCTTGTGAGGCCACACACAGCGAGTCTGGATAGTTCGATCCTTCAATCTGTCTCCTTTTTTTATATATGTAACTGTGTCTGGAAAAAAAGGTCTCAGAGTCCGCTATTTTGGTCGTTTACAATTTTCCCAGTAGGATGATGTGAATCTGCTTTTTCTTTAAAAGTATCAATTGTATTATTCCCCATGGGGTAATATTTCGCAAATGACGAAGCATTTCCAAACTGTAGGTTTGAAAAACTGTTTAACAAAGAATTCCTGCTTTAATGATTGCGTTTGATTAACATAATTGGACACTGCATCCAATGAGTTTGCTTCCTGGAGCAACTATACAAATCATATGTCACAAGATGGGACCTATGGGGATCAGCTAACACTGTATGCGGCCGCGAACTTATATAACATTGACGTTCAAATAGTATCTTCCCTGGGAGCTGGTGGGCAACATGTGTTCAGCCCGTCAGCAAGTATTGCAACGGCCACTGTGTACCTTGGACATTTTGCAGAAAATCAAGGGGAACATTTTGTGGCCTTGGAACCAGTTATGAGCGACCACGACAATGGTGAGGAGGTACTAGAAGACATCACGGAGGAATATGCGAGTAGAACTGAAGGAAACATTGACATGGGTGATACGGTTAATGATGATGACTGTGATGAAGAAATTGAACAACAAGAGGGTGCGGATGACTTGGGAGATGTTGTGGTTGAAGTTGAGGAAAGTGATCAGCCAAACGAGACAGCCTTGCAGATAATTGAGGGTGGAGAGGAACAAATAGCGCTTCAGTTTGTTCCTGATGAGGATGTTGGCTCATTGGCGTCTGCATCCAATAGAGATTGTTGCATCGAAAACCTGCCCAATGAACTTTTAGAAAAAATCTTCCAAATGGTATTGATATCATCGGCCGCTCTATTTGCCGGTAACGCGTGCCATTCATACCAATCGTTATGTGGAGCTCAGTACACGGTTTAGGGCGGTGACGCAAAGGCTAACTCGAATGTTGCCGAGGGTTTATATCTCCGGCGGAGTGCAATCTTTTGTTATAAGTGTCCGTAGCCTTATCAAGAAATATGATACCTCAAGCGGTCTGATCATGGAATTAAAAAGCATCATTTCCGATCCAAAATGGGCCAATGCCTGGTTGGAGATTAGGAAAGACGGATACGATTGGTGTGTCATCAAAAGAATTTTTTGGAAAAAAAAGTAACTCATGGTGACCTTTCGATGAAGCAAAAAAACCGGCTAAAAAAACAAGCTTCAATGAAAAGAAGTCAACAGAACTGTTAATGTTTAAACACTGATGTTGTATCGTTACAAACTTTTTACTTTTTTTGTTAGTGTTAGTTGTGTCTAGAGAAAAGTAACAAATACTGACTTTTTGACAAAGCTGAAGAGGAAAAGAGACAAAAGAGTAACCATTCACTGCAAAGAAATGGACAGAACTGTTAATGTTTAAATGTTGATGTTGTTTCAATACATAATTTGTTTAAAAAATTACCTCCGTTGATGCATGTTAGCTGTTATAAATTTTATATCCTTGATAGCCTTGAGTTCAAAATTAATAAACTAAAATTAATAAAGTCATATATAATTACAATAAGAACTTTGTCCAGTTGAGACCCAGGATATCTCATCATTCGAAAATGAAACCATAAAATATCACTCCAATGCTTGATAGATTTAGCCAAGCCTAAAAGTAGTGCTTCCCGTTTTATTTTTAATTTAAATCTGAACTTAGAGTCCATAGACAGATTAAAAATAGGACTTGAGCCCGCGATCCAGTGGGGAACAATTACCTAATCAGCGGTCAAAATAAAAGAATACGTAAGCCCGTGAAATAGTCATGTGATACTGGTCAGCGAATACCTTTTTGACAACTGTCAGTTGGCCATAACATGGATGCCCAATATCAAATAGGATATAAGCTGACGATAATCTTAACGTTGACATATTTCTGGAGTATGGCCGCCAAGTTCCGCTCTGTAGCCCTTAGATTCGGGCCGCTGCAGAGCTCCGCTATAACTGAGTGCAATGACGTCATCAGTCAGGTGACAAACCCGAAAACACATGTTACTCGTTGCGATAAAAGAACCCTTTTAATGAGATGACAGATGGTGCAACAGATCACGTGGTTTATGCAATAACAGTGAGTTGATTAATGACGCCTTTGATGACGTCAATGATGACGTGATTATAAACCATCTCATTTAAGTCCAAATGTTGTCACACTTAGGTGTTATTACATTTAAGGCCAAATGTTATTACATTTAGGAGTTTATTACATTTAAGGCCAAATGTTATTACATTTAGGAGTTTATTACATTTAAGGTCAGTTATTACATTTAGGTCTTCAACATGGCCCACTTCCCAAAACCCTTACCCTATTTATGACCAAAATCTGCGATTTTTGCTACCCCATTTATGATCTGGCCAAAAACTCGATACCCTATTTATGACCTTTGTAGCTGGCACAGTTGCCCTAAACATAAGTTTTGAAGGGCTATCGTTGACATTCCTATTGATAATGATGAAAAAGTAGCTTCTTGTCTGAAACATACTCAATTCAAGACTAGAGTGCTAAAGCCATGACCTATTTAAGACCAAAATGGCCAAAATCGATACCCTATTTATGACCAAAAACGGCTGAAAAACCCTACCCTTTGGGGCCGCACATACCTATATAGCCCATATAAGGGAGTACCCCCCCCCCGGGGGGGTATGTGCAAACAGAACAATTGCAACTGCCCAAATGATTTGAATTAAGCGGCACCAAAGAGGTAAACAAATTAGCCGAATCCGTCTATTCCTGTACCGGCGACTAAAAACGCCGGTGCCGGCTGCGAGGAATAAGAGCTTGCAGTCATAGAATAAGTTCAGAAGACCTTTGAAGACCTTTCGTCATTTTGTCAGTTTGCAAACATGGATAGAAATACAGCGACGGCATTATTTACGGAAAAGAAATGAAGGATAAAAGCTTCATTGCAAGGCGCCGAATTTTGTATAATTTTTTAGATTGAAACCTTGAAACATCGGGAAAAAAATGTTATGCATGTATCGCGAGACGTTATACGGCCACACCTTAAATGTTAATTCCATATACTTTTAAGTGAAGACGTTTAGGGCCAGAAAACAAAAGTGTCCATTTGGTAAGTGTTCACTTATTAAGGGAGGTCAGAAATGTAATGCTTGTATGTGGCTGGGACTACGACCAAATGCTCACTTACAAGAGGTGTCCTATTAATACTTTGATTTTTCGTCATTTTCAGTCCTTGAATACTGTAACTTGTCAGCAAAAGCTGCCGTCCTCTTGCCATTCAACGAACACTACAGAGACCAAGAAGCTCTTCAGGGAAAATTGACAGTTCACTTGTCGAACACTGACTTCGCACCTGGTATCCGTGGGGAGCCAGGTGGAGCCATCGAATTGGAGGGACACCAACACTCGTACGTCGAGATTGAGGCAGACGAGAAAATCAATTTTGACCAGTCGATGACCATTTTGTGCCACATCTACCCCTTGTTAAGCCAAACCGGTCCGATTGTCCATTACAAAGCCGACGATGTCGAACAAGGTGGGGTAATGATCTGGATGCAAGGAGATATAGGTGGTAAAGCTCAGCTCATGGCGCGGTTCAAACCAATAAATGTGGCTCTCCCCTCTCGGATGAAAGCTACTGTCCTTAATATTGGGCAGTGGAATTTTATTGGCGCTTCTTACGATCACGTGACAGGATGGGCCTATTTATATCATGATGGTGTGGAAGTCCAGGCAATGTACCTTGGCAAAAATAAGCATTTGGCGACTCAGTATGAGATTAGGATTGGAGCTGTGACAATCTCCACTCTTAGCAAGTACAAGGGTAGATTTGCGTGTCTACAGTTGTATTCTAAAGCGCTTCAACTACACGAAATTGGTGCGGCATCGGACGCTTGTGTCCCAGGTCTGTAGAGCACTGCTGTCTGCTTTCATTATTTATGATCGAGATCGATTGAAAGGACTCGTTTTACTGCTCATTTTCCTTTACTAGCGAGAGACACATCTGAGATATTCCAGCGGAAAATTCCGCCGGAAAATAAGTTACATTTATATTGCGCAGGTTACATGAATATATGATCACCTGCGCATTACAAAACTGAGCTATAAAGCAATTAAAAACTAGAAAGTACAATAATGTAAAATGAGCTAAAACCTACGATAAAACTAGATAAAATAATATAGATAGATGAATAGATATAGATACTGAGGAAGTACCAACTTCTATTTTGGCATGCAACGTGAAGTGAACTGATAATTAATAATCACAACAACGAACGCTTTTGAGAGACCCTGTTAGGGGTAAATTCCGACAAGCGACATGGCCTTGAAACGTCGACATGAGAGCTATGAATTGGCGACGAACGACAGACTACTCCAGCGAAATAGAGAAAGCGACACCAGTGGCAAGATAGACCGACAACGAATTTCGGAACTGAGAATGCACTGATCGTTTTAAACGTTTGAGTCGAAGTGAAGACGCATTTCCAGAGTTTTAAATGTGTTTTCTTCTCTCACGCGCGATGTCGACGGGTCGTGAAACACAGGCTTCCTCATATATGCTAAAACGTCCATGTCGAATAAATCGAGTCCGCCATTGCCGAGTATTTTTTCTCACTCTCAGCTGAGTGAGCAGGGTTCTAAAACGCCTAAAAACACGCTTAAGGAAAAAGGAAAGATATCTTCGACCGTCTGCTTCATATTTTTACTGGTGGGTCACCAGTAAAAGATTATGAAGCTGTGTTATCAGCAAATGGCATTATGGAAGGAAAAGAGAGACAGGGGAAAGCTGCCAAGGTCTTCTCGTCTTCAGCAGAAGATAAGGGTTACGCCAAATTCAAAGGAAGGTTATAGATAGGAGAGATTATCTGATTGAGGCCGTTGAGATTCTGAGTTAAACAATGGTTGTTAAACATAAACTTGGAAAAATAGTCATAGGTTCGATTGTACTTTAGGTCCAAATACTGACTGGAAAATGGCTGAAAATAGCAATTCCAAGCGTCTAGATTTCAAAATTTCCCGGGGGGGAAACATGCCCCTACATCCCCTAGGAGCTTAGCAACTTCAGCGCTCGAAAGCATGCCCCCAATATGCCCCCCCCCCCCCCCCCCCCCCAGCATGCCCTCAGCCCCTTAGGAAATTTTGAAAATTTGAAGTAGCTAAGAAGTATTTTCCTTCATTCTGAGTCGAAATGTGATGCTTTAAAAGTAGCCATCAAGCAATCATTAAATCCACTGACCGGAGAAATGCTGGTTCTGCAAAAGAATTCCTAGTGCTGAAAAGTGTTCAAAGCAAGTGCAAGGCATACAAGTAGTAAATTATATCCAAAGAGAAACTTAATCATATATGTACTTGACTAAAACAGCTAGGAACCTTCAATGCGTGAGAAATAATAGTTTCAGCGTGAGAGCGCAAGATTGAATTCGTTTGCGTGAGCCTCATGCTCAATGCATGAGACTAGAGCACTGTGTCGGTTTTTTTTAATAAACAAAGGTATTATGTGTTAAGGTATTATGTGTTATACGTGTAGCTTCGTTTTAATCAAACAAGGTCAAATTTCCCGACACAACTCCTCTGAGACGAAATTCCGACAGGCGACATAGGAATCTTTCGAAATGCCGACATGGCTGGCGGCGAATTTCAGACAGGGGACATGGGTAACCCCCCTAACAGGGCCTCTTTTGAATATTTGCAGCCAAAAGGCAAATAGTATATAGTTTTTCTTTCAAAGGCAACGCAGGCGCGATCGTGTTACACTGGCGGCTACTCAACGATGAGAGAATTAATCAGAATCGTAGATTTATTGGCAAAGTAACTTGATAAGTGGCTACTAAACCAAGTTAGTGTTTAGAAGTCGGCGTAACACTCAGTCATGATGACACTAGAAGTGTCTACTTAAGATTCTCTGGCATCTAACCTTGAACTTTTACCAGTTGAGCAACGGAAGATTTATTTCGGGCGTGTTTGTCCAAATCCCGACAAGCGCCTCACTTCAGCTTCGTGTTCTGCCTCATTTTTAGAAACTTTGAGTTTATTTTAATCTCTTCGATCTACCTAGATATAACTTCTAGCATTGCCTTGCAAGGGCAACTAATTTGATATAAATTTTGTTTGACTTTCAGTGGTTCCTTTGCGATTCCTTTCTCTTAACCTGACAACACCAGCACACGTGGTCGAAGTAAATGAGACTATGTTGACTGTGAAGACAAGCAGGAACAATAACGCCACAAAACCTACTTTCCGCTTCAACTGGGGCGATGGCGAGGTAATTCAGGAGACTTTCTCAGACACAGTTCAACACATGTATCGCCTCATCGGAACCTACACGTTGCATGTCCAAGCTTGGAGCCTGTGCAACACGAGTTCGCTATATGACAATGCCACCGTTTCAGTCCCTACACCGGTTCAGATCTTGAAAAATGTATCTCTGCAAAGCGAGTCAACAGTTTTCGGAGAGATCACTCAGTTTTATTTGTTTGTTGGTCAAGGATCACTTTTCAAATGCTTTTGGTTGCTAGGTGACCATGTAAATATTACTACGTCAGGCAACGATTCGCAAACGATCGTTTTGAACCACACTTACTCAGCCCCTGCAAATTACACAGCCCATGTCACCTGCGCAAACAGACGAAGTCAAGTAACCGTCAATACAACCGTTCCTGTTCAAAATATGATCACTGGCCTCAGGATTTACCCAATACCTCCCATATTGTTCGGAACAGAATTCAAGATAAGATGGGGGATACAAAATGGTACAGGTGTTACGTACCAAGCACATTTCTCTGACGTCCATTTGCAAGTTGAAACACAGCTACACAAAGGGTCATATGGAGAGGCTTGGTTAACACAGCTGCAATACAAAACTCCCGGAGAATTCTTCGTGCGCGTCGCCGCTTCAAACGCAGTTACCAAATGGATCTCTGCAATGGCGAAATGCAATATTCTTCGGGCCGTTTCTCCTTTTAAACCAGATGTTCGACATCAAGCCAGGGATATAGAAATTAATGAAACAATAATGATCTGGTTCACCGATGCCAACTCCGGTTTAGAAACTAATGCTTCCTATCTCGTGATGTACGGAGATAACAGTGAAGTGGTAGCTACCCGTGAAACGTTTGTTAATTACTCATATGGTCTGCACGGTCTTTACACAGTTAATATCACAGCTATCAACGACGTATCCAGCTTTAATACTAGCATTAATGTCAAGGTCCACAAGCCAGTCTTGAAACTAAAAGGGGCTAGGATTTCTCCCCTCGTGACAAAGCTGCATGAAAATGCTACCATCACAATAGTTTTTCTCAGGGGATCAGATTTTGTTTGTCACTGGGAGTTTGGAGATGGACAAGAGTTGAGACAAAGCGTGGATGAGGAGCTGATATATTTCAAAGATTTAGATGTTAGCGTCGAAACCTTCTCCAATGTAAGCATATCTGCAAGACACGTTTTCAAGCGAGTGGGTGTGTATCAAGTCACTGGGATGTGTCAAAATCGCTTGAGCAATGTGACAGCTGTGAGTCTTGTCACGGTGCAAGAAGAAATCAAACTCTTCCAAGTTCCACCTGTTGGTCCAGTTGTTTTTGGGAAAACGTTTTCTGTCCATTGGAGTATAGCAAGTGGTACAAATGTAACTTTTAAAGCGTATTTTAATCAGCACGACCTCAGTATTGAAAATCAAGATTTGCACGTAAACTATTTGTCCTGGATAACGCCAGCCATCTACAAGCAACCTGGTATATACAACATCACTATAACCGCCGAAAATCTTGTCACTCCCTTATTGCGTCACTCACAGCTGGTCTCCATAGAGATCCCAGTATCTGACGTTCATGTCAATATGAGCTATTTCGAGGGAGGTATTTTGCATGCAGGTCATGGCATGAATATGAATATCTTTCCAGAAGGAGTTCCTGTTGTTCTTGAAGCCACCACTTACAATGGTTCTAGCTTAAAGTACACCTGGTCGATAAGCGGCACTGTGGAACAGTTTGGACATAAAAGGATCGAGCACACATTTAATACGCCCGGAATATACACAGCGACAATTCGAGTTGGAAATCAGTTGAGTCAAGCGGTTTCTACTGTGGTTATTGCTGTTCAAAAACCTGCATCTTTCCTGAACGGCGATCTTGAATGTTCCTCGCCGAAGGTTAGGAATGAAACTGTTACCATTCGAGCAACTATCGAAATTTTTGGAACAAACTCGAGCCTTCTTATTGAAGTGGACAACAGCACCAGTTATTGGTACGGACCACATAAAAATAGCCTTATATCAAGAAGGCATGGCATGGTTACGAACTATAGAGGAGAGTTGAAGAGAACTTCAATTTTACATCACGTCTATCAAAATGAAGGAGTTTATAACATTACAGTGAGCGTGGGAAATGACGTCTCCATATCATCTGTTAATTGTGTGGTTGAGATTCTTTCAAGACCTTGTAAGAAACCTGAAATTATATTAAAGGGCGTTGGCGCCTCTCCTGCTGCTGCGAGATCCTTTTTCACGGTTGACGTCGTCGAGATTGAGGCTAACATCGAAATATTCTGTCCTGAATCGAGAGAATCCGCATATGAATGGAACATCTTTCAATACAATCCAGAAACTGGACTCTTTTCGCAGTTTGGCGATGTTGTTTCTTACGGCGAAGCTTCTATGCAAGAATTGCGTCTAACAAGGAGAGCACTGCCATTAGGAGTGTTTAGATTGAATTTGTCCGTCACACTGGTTGGAGAGGACTTGCAGGATTTCTTTGCTTTTGCTGAGGGATATATCCAAATAGTCCAGTCCGACTTGGTTGCCAAAATAAGTGGCGGAAGTGAGATAAAAAGACGTTTTGGTTCCGTATTATCTGTAGATGGCCTGGATTCGTACGACCCAGACGTTGGCCCCGGAAATTATTCAGGTATTTGTGATTCTTGACATTATCACAAAAGCTTCGTTTCAATTTATTTTCCTGTTGAAGCTAACTTGCATTGTTAGTTGGTCGTTTCCACTATTCGTTTTACACTGAACTAAGCCAAAAACGAGAAACAGAGTCGATATCAAAATACAACAATCACCAATTCAGCACATGCATATAACAGCCGGTTCAGCATGCTTTGTCTTTCTCAACAGGGATGAGTTTTGCCTGGCTTTGTAGAAATACCTTTGAAAGCTTTCCAGAACCGGCGGAAGGTTTCATCAATGGCACTGTAGATGTCTTATCTGAATTTTCCTCTGGATTCTCTACCAGTTCTGGTAAAGGCTGCTATCGAGATGGGCAGTTCCTTCTTTCCAGCGCAACCAAGTTTGAACTGACAACAAGTCGCATGGCACCAGACGAAACATACGAGATTGTGCTAATGGTACGGAAGGATAACAGAACCAGCTTCACAACTCAGTTACTCGAGTTAGACACTGATGACATTCTAAACCTCACCATACGGTAAGAATACTGAGGTCTACTACAAGCTACAACGTATTCGGGTGTTTAAATTGCCAAGTATGAGTCATTCTAGACAATTATTTATTTCATCTATCTGCCTTTCGTGTCCCTTAAGTGTCATTTAGCCTCCGCAATTACCCAAACGTGGCCGCCAGTAAATACAAGCTACAAAAGTAAAGTTACATGGAGTGTAGTCAATAAATGACAGCGTAATCTCCAAGATTACCAGTGATTGCTGGGGTTTTCGAAACTGTCATAACTTTGGGCGAGTTGAAATTCACCTCTGGGTTTTATAGATCCAGAGCAAGTTCCTGCTACGATGATTGTTACAACACTACACTCTAAACAAAAACTTAGGGTTAGGGTTAGCTAACTCTAATCCTTAGCGTAATGTCATTTCCTTACTGATAGTTAGCACAATCGCTCCCCTGACAATTTAAACTGAGTTTCTTTGAAAACTTCAAAAATCATTTGCCCGGAATTGTTCGTCTTCGTCTTCGTCTGTGTCTTTAATGCTCATGTTAATTTTCATCTCCCAAGCCGTTATCTGTCTCTACGACCATATCAGTTGCTTAAAGTGAAGAGCCTATAATGAAGAAAAATCTATAAAACTGCAAAATCTCATCTGATATCGATGATATCGCTTTTCTCTTTTTGAAGGTGTGTTGTGAACTGTGAACACAAAGTCAATCCTTCGGATAAGCTATCCATATCATCGGAGTGTCCTGACAGGGCCTGTGCAAACACGATACTTTATTCTTGGTCCCTGTTCTTCCTGCAAACCCAAAGAGGCAAAAACCCAACTTGGCAACTCGATAATGCGACAATGGACACTCCAGACATCTCTTCATTTGTTAGCTTTCCGAACATTGTCATAAAGAAAGATATTTTGCACGGAAACAAAGTCTATAAACTTGTTGTCGTGGGATTTCTGCCGAATGGTATCTATGGACGAGCTTCTTACACATTCCAAGTGAATGCCCCTCCTACAGGTGGGGCATGCTATGCCAAACCACGTGTAGGCCACGTGCTGACCACTCGTTACAAGGTCTGGTGTACCGGGTGGCATGATCCTGATGCTCCTCTTAAGTACGAGATTATTCACGTTCAAGGGACACTAGAATCACCGCTGTATTACGGAGGAGACGCTGATGCTACGATTTCACTTCCTCTGGGCGAAGGGCAGAATTACACAATCAATATTACAGTTCGTGTCTCTGACAGATTAGGTGCAGCAGCGCTTGTTAAACTTCAAGTGCAGGTAAGTATCGAGGTCCAGCACTCATCTTTGTGTTGAACAAGATGGTTCTGAATTTTTCGTCTGTACATCGGCGTGGCCATCCAATTAAATAACGTTGCTGAGCCCCACTTTCATTTGGTTATTTCTCCCTTTGTTTCAGTCCCTTCCTCCAATCCTTAAAGGCGTTGAACTGATGAATCACTTGTTTAGTATGACAACTGGAGACAACAGTCCCTTGAAGACGTTACAGAAATCAGGAAAGAATCAGGATGTAGCACGCATGGCTGGAAGCATCTGTTCTGTTTTGAACCAGCAAGCAAAATTAACAAATGGACAGAAGGTTTGATCAAAATATTGCAATAGATATGCAGTCAATGGGAGACGCCGTAATGTGATCATTAGTGCACTGGACTCCAGAACCAAAGGTCTGGGTTCAAGCACTGGCTGAGGTCATTGCGCTGCATTTTTGGGCAAGACACTTTACTCTCTGTCTCTCTCCTTCCAAATGCAGTGTATAAATGGAAGTCAGTGAAGTCAGTGGTAACCCTGTAATGTGCTAGCATTCCATCCAGGAGGGAGTAGAAACCCTCACAGTCGCTGAATGTTGCAAAAACCAAATATATCCTCCGGCGACTTGAGACACTTTGCCCAACGCAGCCTTGAGAATGTCGATATATGGAACATGCCTGAAACCTCATGTAAGCTGAATTACACTGCCCCAACTGGCTTGAATAGCTATATTAATTTTATTAGTCTAAAATGTAGAAAGTCTGGTTTTGGTCTTCTAAAAGCTTGGTTGTGGATCAATACACATTGTTCTTCCTTTAATTTTGTTTCTACCAATACACAGGTGCGGGATTCTCTGACAATGGCGTTAAGTAATCAAAGGACCACTTCAGTAAAGGCCGTACAACTTGTGTCAGGGTCGCTCTATCAAGTAACTCAGGTTGCGAATGAAGTATCTCTGGAAGCGCAGGTAAATAACAATCTAAATTCCATATAATTGCGAGAATACGTAAGTTGTGTCCATGCAAATCTATAAAGGAGTATACGCTACGTGATTCCTTCCTTTAAGCGGGAATCTCTCAGAAGGAATCAGAGCGATGAAAAGTTAAGGTATACACCACTCCACTAAGTGACCACCATCAGGATCAGATCTTGCAATAAGAGTTTTGAGTTTCCTTAAGTAAACTTCTACCACATGAGCAACCTTTATCGTTTTCCAGGAAGCAGGTACCTTGGCCCTGTCCAGCATGGCTGCTGTACTTGACCGTGAATCGCAGGAGACTGACTCCGATTCAGCGGATGCAGCTGCTGCTAATGTTTGCGGAACAATTGGAAATTTACTTGGCCCCGCTTCTGACAATGCAGCTATCAATCAGCCTAACAGCACGAACATGACATCATCACAGATTATTGAACAAGAAACTAAGCGACAGAGAGTGAGTGAGCGAGTGTTTCTCGAAAATGAATTCACATTTATAGACGTTATATCATCAAGATATAATTTTATTTATTAAGCTCAGTGGAAATTGATAGAAATCAGTCTAAGGTGGGATACAACAGAACAGTCCTTAACAGTTCATCTTGTGTGATCGTCCGGGTGAGGGTAGGTCTGAAAAGAACTGTTGGTGGTGACTGACGTTTCCACAACCTGAGCGGAAGTCATTTTCATAGCCAAGTGAATAGTGTTAGTCAGTCGATGGTGTTATAAGTCTGGTCCCTTGAAAGTGATTGAAAGATCTTAATTTCGGTATGAAGTAAACTTGTTAACATACCTTATAAATCTATGGTTCATTTATGTTTCAGGGTAAGCTGTTGGTGAAAAAGTTATTCAGTGTCTTAAATTTCCTGGCAGCATCGGTGCTTAGGAGAAAGATTCCATTTGAAGATTCCACGGAGATCTCCACTCCACATCTTGCCATGAGCCTAAAGAGTGCCACGCCCTTTAATGCTGGAGGGAAAGTGAGCGTGGGATACGCAAATTTTGATTTGCCAAGTGGAAACAATATGTTCCGTCAAGCAAAACCAGGATTGACATCAGTCAATCAAAAGGTACACTTTGGGTGTGAGCTTAGTAAGTGAAGATTATTACTCAATGACGATAACCAAAGATGGCACGGATAAAAATCAGTTATAACATGGACAAAAATGAAATTCTTTGAAATAATTACTCTATTTTACTCGTGTATTGGTGTACAGAAATGAGCAGAATTGTCCGTCTGTACACAATGCAAGGTGAGTTAATAATTACTGTCGCTAGCGAGTAGCTATTGTTATCCAGACCCTCTGTTGTAAGCGCACCCTCAGACGAATGTAAACCAACCACCCACAAATATCCAACAGAGCAGTGGGGCAATAAATTCACGTTATTGCTGCAGAAAGTCCAACGTTTGCATCTTCCCTATTCACAGGTGTTTTCGATGCCGAGAAATTACTACAATTACGACGAAACCTCTAAAGGCGTCAACAGCCCTGTTGTGAGTTTATCGTACGAAGACAAGGAAAAAGAAGAAGCAATTCCAGTTTCGAACCTCGAGACCTACATTGAATATTCCTTACCGGGGCCAGATATCCTGCCAGAATCGCATAAATACAGTCTAAACGTCACTGAAAACACTTGGGCGTATCACAAGCTTGTCATTTCCTCCAAAGATGAAGCGGTTAACATCGAGGTTACACCATTCAAGTGCAGTCACAAACTCCACCTCTACGTGCGAGAGAACAGACATCCCACTAAAGATAAATTTACCTGGAAAAAGATTATCTCGGAGCCCTCTAGCGGAGATCGACCGAGCTTAAACTACACAACGTGCTTTGAAAAACACTCCGCTTACACTCTTTTCATATCAAATACAAAATTGCGAGAATCCACTTACTTTATTGGAATATGGTACGCAAATGGGAAACAGGACACAAGAAATTCCAACGAGACCGACGTGATGAGGTACTCAATTAGAGTGTTGAAATCAAAATGCCTGTACTGGAATGAAAGAAAGGAGTCATGGATGGGGGACGGCTGCATCGTGAGTTTCTTTCATAGCTTTTCGCTTCTTTCACTTTCCACTCAGTTCATCGCCAATGCACTAGGCGAACACAGATTTACTAAACCAACTCTGACGAACATGCGAAGGACGATGTTTTTGCAACATTGCTATTTAGGTTTCCGTTGAAAATCTTTTTATGATCTCTTTAAAGACCTTTTGTCCCGGAATTTTCACAACACCAGACCAGAGCAAACATACGAAAGATCTCGTACGGATAGTTAGTATAGGGTTTTTTTTAGCATCAGTATAGGTAAGAGATTATGATCCTAATCTCTTGCTATAAGGCATTTAAGCTGGTTCTAGCGTGGAATATAGATTCACACCAACAGCGAGTGGAGCTTACGAAACAATTCATGCAGTCATTTAGTACAAGTGTGTTCTTTTTGGCCTCGTTATAAGTCATTTTAGCTAGTTGACAAACTGCTCTATTGGCGGATCTCTAACGATTATGTTGTTATACCCACTTCATGATGTCTCTTTTTTGTTGTTCTTTCTAAAACCACTAAACTTCATTCGTAGGTTGGACCATTAACCAGTCCAAAGCGAATCCACTGCATGACAAATCATCTTACATCCTTTGGATCAGGAATGTTTGTGGCGCCAAATCCAATCGACTTCAGCAAAGCGTTGCTAGGCTTTGCGACAGCTTTTCAAAGTGGCAACGTGGTAGTGATGTTCACCATCTTAACTCTATTAATATTATACACATTACTGGCCGTATGGACTTGGAGAACCGACAAGAGAGACGCCATGCAGGTTAGAAAGTAGACGGCTACTGCTAGGTTTACCTCCGTATTTTAATGATTTGATGTAGTGCCCTCCTTTCAGTAAGCATCCCTTGCCAAAGAAACTGGTTTCTGTTGGAGTTACCCAGTTCTTGGGTGGATCCTCTTAAAATTAAACGCTTGTTGAGTAAACATTTTCAGGAAGGATGTAAGGCATCTTGCGCTGTCCAAGTTAGCAAAATTTGCGTCGAAGGATTAGATTTTTCCAGACCCTCCAGCGAATTCCAAAACCAAAAGTGATCTAAAGTACTTTGAGAGGGAATAGGGAATTAGGCCTGTATGGGGGATTAATTATCCCTCCCTTCATCCGATCTTGATTCAGGCAAGTGAAAACTGTGTGAAGGTAAAGAAAAACTTAACAAGATCGAGAAAGTCTCGATCAAGTTCTTCGTGGCGACGGGGATTTATTGCTAATTTTTACTGTTCTCTTGTTGCTTACCTTCTAGATCGGCGCTACCATCCTTCCAGCCAACCGACCTAACAGCAATTACTTGTACGAGATCTACTTTGTGACAGGAAGTCGGAACGGGTCCGGAACAACTGCGCATGTCGGCTGTGAGATCTTTGGTGAGAGTGAGAATAGTGGCCCATGCTACTTGCTTGACTCCACTCGACCGCTGTTCAGAAGAGGGGATTTGAACGTTTTCATAATTTCTTTGCCAAAAAGCCTTGGAGTCATTCGTGGAGTAAGGATTTGGCATGATAACAGCGGCAAAAGTCCATCCTGGTTTTTGAACAGAACCATGCTAAGAGATTCTCAGACCGGAGAAAAATGGATTTTCCTTGCTGGTAGGAATGAACGCAGACCATTTTCCTGTTGCTGTTTTGTGTATTGCTTTGAGTATATTCCGGTAAAATGTCCCGAATTATTCCTATTCCCAGACTCGCTCCCAAGAATGCTATTTTACCATTACACAAGAGTCCTTTTGCATGGAACGTAGACGAAACACGACGGAGTGTCATTTTGACTGGTTTTTACTCTACATTTTTAGCGTAATAAATGTGTTGAAATCTCCGCCTTGTACAATACTGAATTATTTATTTACCTTTCCTGCAGGCCGTTGGCTCGATGTAGCAGAGGAAGATGGCAAAGTGGATATATTTTTTCGTCCTGCAACTGAAAGTGACATGATTTCCTTCAAGAAATTGTTTAACACAAAAATTCGTAAGGAGATTTGCGACAATCATCTGTGGTTCTCAGTGGCGTACCGTCCTGCAAGAAGTCCATTTACACGGCTCCAAAGACTTTCCTGCTGTCTCTCTCTGCTGTTCTCGTTCATGGTCGCAACTGCTATGTTTTACGGTTCAGGCCCTCAACCAGGAGATACGTCTGGCTCTGTCCAGATGGGTCCCATCAAGATTAACATGCGCATGCTTATAATTGGGATAGAGAGTGCATTGGTGGTAGTTCCTGTTAACATCTTGATAGTTGCCTTGTTCAGAAACTCCAAAGCAAAAGAAAGGAGGGCTGGGAAGAAACAAGGCTGTAATGGCCATGCAACGTCTCAAACGTCAGAACAAAATGAAGAGATTGACTCTATCAATGGTGGTACAAAAGGTTTAGAACAAAGCAAGGATTGGGAGACAAATCTTAATGATATCCATTGTAACATCGATAGTGAAGAAGACGTTGAAAATGGCCAAGAGGAAAACAGTACAAACCTTAAAGGAAGGGAACCAACTGTTAAAAGCGAGAGCCCAGAGGATGAAGCTTTAATGGAAACACAAAACCCAAGCTTTTTAGCAAGAATTGGCGCTAAGTTTCAACGATCAGAAGGCCCATGCTTTCCATACTGGTGCGTGTACGTAGGCTGGGTATTGTGCATCCTGACTACATTATTGTCTGCGGTGTTTACGCTATTTTACAGCATGATGTGGGGCAGAGAGCAGTCGAACATATGGCTCACGACAATGGCCATCTCGTTTGTCCATGACACTCTCATCAGTCAGCCATCTAAAGTTCTCATTGTGTCTTTAATCTTTGCAATATACAGCAAGTCGTCTGATGAAGACAATCTTGAAGAATTGTCAGCTGCAACAGGTTTGCACACTTTTTTGTTTTTTTGGGAGTTTGTTGTACTGGAAAATATCACGAGGACTGTGAAGAGTACCAATGAGTGCTGATGAATAACGTACAAAGTTTTAGAAGAGAGATACAATTTCGGCTGTTTCTCACATAACCTGGGAATGCCTGCGATTCCATGGCCCGGAGATTGCCCAAGCTATATTTCAGATGGTGATCCCAAAACTGTTTACTGCGAGTATGTTGCAGGGACGCTAAACACACTAACAGTAACGACCGGACCAATTGGTGTTTTCTGGGCGGTGTCTCATGCGGGGGGCGGTGGCGACATCGCAAACATTCGAGAGCCATATGAAGCCTGGTCTTAGGCGGTGCTTTTAAAAAGTATGAGATATCAAATTAATTACAGTTTTTCTCAAGACTTTTGAATCAAAAGCAAACCGGATAAAAGCTTTATCGTCATGAAAAATGTGAAGAGCACTGTATCCGAGGACATGGCGTTCACATGCATGACCCTTTAAAATCTGGACATTTTTTTATAGAAGAGGTCTATTTACTTTATAGTTTAAGTTTGTTTACTCTTTGGTAAAATGCATGTTCACTGCACCAGTAGCAGCAGCATCGCAAGACGAAAACCCATAAATGTGTTTGTTTTGTACTTGTGCTTGTCTTGTATACGTATTGACTATGGTTTACGAACATTTGTTGTCTAGACGACGCCAACGAGGTGGAACAAGATTTGACGAATGACGAACTCTCCCAGTACGATCCCCCCAGTAAGAAAATCTTGAAAATCTTGCGGATTCGAGAGATTAGGAGACGTCAGACCATCAAACTCTTCACAGATCTGTCCGTGTACGTGATTCTGTTGGCAATGGTGATGATTTTAAGTTTCCAGTACAGGAACCCAGCTTCGTACAAGATGATAAACACCTTGCGGCGCGTGTTTGTAGATCCAATCCAGAACAGTACTCGTGTTCGCTTTGACCAGGTACGCGTTCTACACTTATAGGACAAAAAACCGAAAGTATTAACCAAGATGTTAATGCATCCGATTCCATGTAACCAGCCTGGTTGTTGTTTTTTATATAGTGTTTGTGGACAGGACAATTTACTTACCTAGTACCTTTACTTAATTATAGCACAAACTTTCTCTTACCTCGGGTTCCCAAACTCGTCTACAATCTCCAACCACGTAGACATAGCTAAAAGTGTATCAAGCTGCCGCTTCCAATTCAGTACCTTGCAACTGTGTCATACGCGAGCCGTCATTCCGATCTCAGCGGGATTGGAATCTCCGACCTCTAGATCAGAGTAGGGTAATCTTCCACAGTTCCAGCTTCCAAAATCTAGTGTTTCGTGGTACAACCTCATACTCTTTTACGATGGGTCTATTTATTAACAGGTGAACACCGTCAGTTCCATTTGGGACTGGACGAGACGAACCTTGCTACCAGGCCTGCACCCTAGGCCACTGTACGATGGTCTCCAAAGTGAACCGTACATTGCCGACAGAATGTCACTGCAGTTGGGTGTGGCTAGGTTACGGCAAGTTCGTGTTCAGAAAGGTAAAATTCCCTTTTGGTGTATCAGAACGTCAACGGGTAGCCATACGTATTGCTTTAGTGTCAGTCAAGTTGGTTCTACTTAGCAATATACATCCATAAGAATTACTTGCTATAAACCATTCGGTCAAACTGAAAAAGTTGAAACCTTTTTTGTTAAAAAGAAGCGACGAAGTTTCCACGCTTCCTTATCGTCATTATCCAGTCAAAATAAATAATAATAGCACGGGCAAAGAAAATAAAAATAAACTGTTTGCACGAAGGAGTCACATAATGTTTTTAAGTTTGGCACGAATTGAACCTTTTTGAGTCTTAAACTGAGGCTTCAATTTTCTAATGAAGTGAAATAGCAAATACGAGAGACCGTGTTTTACCATATGTCCAAAGGCCGAGAAGAGAGTTCAAAATACAACGCGCAGCGGAGTATTTATGACGAACTTCGAGGTGTTTCGAAATGTGGTTAAATATTGAGTGATGGGCTCCTGTGAGCGTTTGATATATCTTCTCATTTAAATAATTGCAACGTAGAATTAAAATTTGATGCAGAGTTCTAAATTGAGTTTAATGAAACGAATTTGATCTGGAATTCAAAATATGGAAAAACCTATACATAATCAGACATTGCATTACTTCTCTGATTACCTTATTTAGGAACCTGCGAAGTCAACACTTGGTTCAAAGACATTTTTAGTGAATGCAATGGATTCTACTCAATGAGCAAAGACGACACGAAGTTTTATGCTCCACGATGGGAAAATGCAACAGAAAAACCAGAAAATACAGACAAGGGGAATATCTTTTCATTCTCGTCTAGGAAATCAGATCACGTACATTCGCCTTGGGAGCACATTAGCAACTTTGGGGCCTATCATGTGCTGCCAGTCATTGGGAAATTTTCAACCTACAGTGGAGGTGGTTATGTCATGAATCTGAACAGGAGTGTGGATGTAGATCAGCAACAAAATTTATTCTGGTTAGACAGTCGCAGCAGGGCGGTTCACGCCGAGTTTGTCGCCTATAACCCCACTATCAATATGGTTGCGGCTGTGACGATTACATTTGAGCTTCCACCATTGGGTGGCGTCTTCAAAAGTTTCGAGGCCTTCACCGTGAGCATGTATGGTTCTTTGAGGAAACACCCTGCTGTTAGAATAACTGGCGAAGTTATCGCTGCCATTGTGCTCGTCTTCATGATATATCGTGTCGTTCTTACCATATTTCACGACAAGTGCCGATACTTCAAAGATCCTGCTAAAGTTTTGGACCTCATTTTTGTGTTCTCTGGCGTTGTAATCGTGTTCTTGAAAGTTCTTAAAGAGGGCTTCAAAAAGCTAGCAACTGATCAGTTTAATGAAAACCCAAAGCAGTTCCTCGACTTTTACCAGTGTGGGTTCTACGACGAGTTAACCGACTACGCTTTTGCTTTCCTCAATTTCATAGCCATTGTGAGGTTTTCGGTTTTCTTAAAGTTTCTCGGCTGTTTGGAGCACATCCTGACCACCATCGCGGGATGCTTTTATGACCTGCTTGGGTGTCTGTTGGTGTTCGTCTGTCTAATGATGGCATTCACGTCACTGTTCTCAATTGCTTTCAGTGGCGACAGCGACAATTTCAAAGACTTCTCCAGTTCACTGCAGACCTCAATTTCATACATGGCTCGAATGGTTAGAACCAAAGAGGTTGTAACCTCACATACAGTTGTACGAGCAGTGGCTTTATTTTCGTGTTGTGTGACTCTGATCTTCTTTTACTTAACTATGGTTCGGTCGGTATTCATTGTAGGGTATAGAAAAACGTTGATTGAAGATCGTGGGCGACAAAAAGAGAAATCCTTTGAATCTGGAATTTTTGAGATATTTATGGATAAGTTTCTTGAGATAGCGGGAATGGAGAGGGAGAAGGAGCAAGTTGTGGAGGAAGAAGATCCCGTTGAAGTTAGGTTAAGGTCTCAGAAGAACTACATCGATAAAAGTCAGTTCCGCCGCCTTCGACATCTCGTCAACGAGGTTTACACCGATGACTTTGTTGACGATGTAAGGCTCTTCGAAGTTATGCATCTGAACAAGAAATCTCAAAATTCTACGAGCAAAGGTATCGACGTCGAAGAAGAGAATGCCAATTTGACAAATAGACTGAAATTCAATGGAAGTGATGAAAACAGCTTTGAAAAGGTGCACGATGACGGTAGAAGGGGTAAGACGCTTGTAAGATTAGATCTTCGCGGTCACGAAGTCGAACAGCCCACAAAAAACAATATGCAGAACAAGACCTCCAAGACGCCAAATGAAGCTGACAAATTGAATTTACTTGAGACCTTAGTCCAAGAGAAAATGAGATCTTTGCAAAGAAAACAGGAAGAGTCGTCACTTCGTGAAGAGTCTGAATCTGTGGAACGCGAAATTCAGATGCTTGCCAGATTAAAACAGAGAATCGATGCTACAAAAAGGAACAAAACACCAGTATTGTTGCCCGCCGAGGAAACCACTGACGGAAAAGATGATAGCAACTGTTAACGTCAAATGGCGTTGTTATTGTGACCTTCCATACAGATTACCTATTTTCCTTGTCGCCTCCTTAATTTTGAATATTGCAGGTTATTTCAAAAGACCTCGCTCACGCGCTATGGTCCAGTGACACAAGCACTCGAGCATGGAGTTAGCCCGGTTGCAAAATGTTCAACATCGAAGATGTTGGCTTTTATTTCACAGTACTATGAACACTACACAAGAAACGACAACTTCATCTGTCCTAAGCAATAAACGGCACGCAATGCATGCAGAAGCGATGACATTTAACTGCCATTACTAAACTTCTGTCTAGAAAATTGGAAAATAAACAAACAAATGGATGCTTAAACGTAACTAGAAGACAATGGATAAAATACAACAATCAATCCAGTTCCGATACCTACGTTTAATAACTGGAAATCTAACCAACACTTCGTCGATGCTACAAGCCGCCGAAAAACGATTTCACTCTATCCCGAACATCAAGATGGCGGTTTGCAAGGAAACGGGTTTAGTTCCCTGTTCTCCTCGCTTCGATTTCAGGATAAATCGAGCGCGACATGAGCGCGACATCAGTTATCCAAAGGAAGGTCGTATGCTAGCATTATGCGATGACGTTATAAGTCATCGCTTAAAAATGGAAATTCCAGATGAAAAACTCACATGTGGAGCTGATGCTTACCAGGTGTCCCTAGCTGATACATTATTGCACGAGAAAAAGAGGCACTGACGGTCAATTTAGGTGAAGGGAACAAATTTCCTGTATTATTAAAAAAGCTGTACAATACAAAGCACTTGTTGATAGTTGTCAGAGATCCCGAAAATGCTGTAATTGGTCGGCTGGATTGTTGTTATGAGGAAACAAAAACAGAAAATTAAACAAGTTCCACTTTGTCGTCCAAACATCTCTACGGCTTACATTTTTTCGAGCGAAAGTCGCGAAGGATATCAATGAAATACGGAGAAACGATCAATGTCATCAATGAAAAAGTCGTTGCAGCGAGTAATCACCTGACCTTTCCCGCGCTTGCAACCCAGTTCCATGTTTTCGCTTCAAGCTCCGATTGATTGAACATACTGTTGCGGCCATTTCACATTGACCGCGGAGAATCCGACATTCGATTAAGCTTTCCCTCCTGATTAAACTAGACCTTAGGAGACGTCAACATGCTGTTTCATGAACAATACTCTTCAAAGCTTACCAAAATTCTTTCTTTTCTTCCTCCTCTCCGCCTCAATATTGAACTCTCGAACACTTTGCACCAAAACATTCTAACTCAATTTTGGGAGGAGGAGCCTAAAAACGATAATATACGACATTCACCGAGCCTGAAAAGTCAAGTTTTCGAAAGGCTAGCGCTCCAACTGTATTTGTCTACGGTTGTAGACCCTTGTTCTCGGTAAAATTAACGTTACCTATTCAACAAATTAAAATTAACAACATGGGATAAAACTTCATAGCACCTCTTGAAAGTCTATTTAATGCTGCCTAGAAAAATATAAAATACCGAATATAAATACTAATACTAATCAAGTTAAAAAAGGTACTTTTAAAAGAGACTCGTTAGAAATCTAACACAAAAACCTTCCCGTCTTAAAAACTTCACGGTAAAATATTCTACAAAGCGATTTATTTTTTACACATTTACATTCAAACAGATAAATAATTAGCATTCACTAAGCCATGGTCAAGTAGCCCTAACATTCCGATCCATCATCATTCACCGTTTTAGGGTGAAAATGTTTCGACCATTTCATCAACTTGTAAGGCCATGTTCGATCGTGAGGTGAAATGTTGCCGGGACGAAAGCTTGATTCATCCATTCCCGCCGATTCAAAACGTTTGGCCACCACGAGCACAGTGTGCCAAATATATTGAAAAATGCTTTATCAAAATGTTGAGAGAGTTTGACCAATGCTTAACGGTGTTAAAGCTCCAGATATTTACGCCTTCAACTATTTTTCTTTCTATTTCAAAACTTTATCAGAGAAAAATGTGTGCACACAAGCATAATATATTATAGAAAAATTTCTCAATATAAAAAATGTAAAAATAACTTACATCTTTTACACACAAGAAACCATCGTATCCTTAAACATCAATAATAGTCAATAACTTTTCATTCGACAATAATTTAGATTAAATATAATTATCTCATCGTTATTCCTAGCATTTTAGTCCATTTCACGACAACTTTCAATAGAAATTCTCCATTGCAATAGCTCTGGGTTCGCGATGAGTTGTTAGAGGCCGATGCCAAAAATAAGCAAAGTTGTCATTCGTGAAAGGAAAAGATTCCCTTGCGTTTTGCTAAGCACAGCTACAAGTAAATTAAGTATTCTTCCTTTGAAGGCCTTCATATTGATTTCGTCACTGTCCAGTTCTTTATAGCCGAAACAAA
Organism: Orbicella faveolata; assembly: GCF_042242905.1. Taxonomy (NCBI): domain Eukaryota; kingdom Metazoa; phylum Cnidaria; class Anthozoa; order Scleractinia; family Merulinidae; genus Orbicella; species Orbicella faveolata. The sequence goes on along the minus strand of NW_028301558.1, from coordinate 12,791,387 downwards.
TGACGACGAGACTCTGATCCATAGACGTCCATTCTCGTCTCAAAAAAGGCTTTAAAAATCGTATTTCGTGTAAAACATGAGACAACAGTCAACCAATCGATTAGTTTCATGATCGTGACAGATCATTTGCGAGTCATAGAAAAACCCCAAAAATCTAAAAGAAAAGTCGCTGACCTCGATGTGCAGAAACTTAGGACTTCAAAACAATTTAAAAATCCCTCGCATTGTGCACACGGAAAAGTCGTATCAAGCTTTATCATAAATAAAAATGTTTTGACCTAACTACTTGTTTTTACTTCTTTCTAAATACTACAGTTAATTCGGTTGGCTGTTTGAAAACTAAAATCAAATATAACAATCACTGTCCCACAAAAATGTCTCCTTATAAAACATTTTATAAAGTTGCAAACTTAACATGCATGAGCTCAGTTGAGCCACATGGATAGGTATTTGTTTCTCCATAACTTCGCACAGACGAGTTGAGGTAGCACCCTTCCGACTCGCCTTCCCAATTTGTTGACCCTTTCACTCACATCTGCAAAACTTACGTTGCAAATTCGGTTCAGTATCGTAAGTGTTTAATCCCAGGGTTAACGTTCGGCAACATTTATGGAGACAAGGTTCGACTCCTAGAGGGAAAGGTTTGGCGCATAAATGCCTCAAACGCCTTTACTGGGACGTAGGCGTTTCTAAGTCAGCTTCCTCTGTTGTACAGTGTAAATGTCCAAGAAACTGTTGTAGTGACAAAAAATGTCACACATCAATTTCACCTTCACCATCCTCATCATCCCATTTAAGCTCCTCGCTCATATCAAACACGGCTCCGTGCAGGGTCGGATGACTGAAGTAAGGATTAGAAACATCGACCGACAGCTCACGTGATCCAACCTCGTGCGACAAGGCTAGAGATACGATTGGTCGCGACCTGTTAATTACCATGACAACCTGGTCGCCATCATCTGTTAGGATGCAGCTGGAAACGGGAAGATCTGGGGTGAAGGAAGCAAGAAGGGTACCGGACAGTAAGTCCCATATGCGAACTGTGCGATCGCGAATAGCAAAGGGGACGTAGGTCAAGACTCGTTTTCCATCTTTGGAGAGACACAAACCTTTAACGGGTTCTGTGTGTCCATTCAGTTGGTGGTAAAATTCACCTGTGACCAAGTCGAACACTCGCAAGGTCTCGCAGGTGCCAATTCGTCCCGCAACAACCATACGCATACTAATTGACGACGACACCACCTTCCATACGTTCATTCCTTGACCAATGATGTGCTTGACTTTCCCCGTCTCCAGATCCCACGTGACCACAGACTTGTGCGTCTTATCCAACTTCATGACATCGACAAGGTAGTGACCATTGAAGCTTATATCAGCAGTTGTCAAACGTGGGTAGTGACCGCTGATTTCTAGCGTGTATCGCTTGGCTTTCTCCCTCAAGTCCCAGACAATGAGCGGTGCATTTTCACATGAACTCACTGCAACCAAACCATTGCCACTGACCATAACTGTCTCAATGATAGAGTTAAGACCGCTTTTGAGCTTCATTACAAGCTCTCCTGTTTCAAGAGATGCCAATTTGAGATACGAGCGATCTTTAGAGAGGATGAGGACATGTGTTGTGCCAACCAAAGCACAGTCACTGAATTTCAAACTTGCCGTTGCAGCTGCCCCTCTTGGACTCTCAGCCAATCGCAGGGCTAGGTCACGACGCTTGTAGAGTGAGCTTGCATGGCGATGAACTTTATCTGTCTTGGCTGGGAAGTCAGATCGCATGTGCTTAATAAGTTTTCCTTCTTGAAGGTCAATTATCGCCAGCTTTGTTCCAGAACGAATGACAGCCCGAGTGTCATCGACAACTAGAACTTCATCCGCATTGGTGTTGTCTAAGGTTCGAATGATTTGACAAGAACTCAAGTTCCACACGCAGATAGGACCAGGAGTCTTCGATTTGGTGATGACCTGCTTTTGAACACTGCTCTTGATCAGCACAAGCTGCTGGATGCTATTTTTGTCCTTGTTGTCCTCAAAGCTGACTTCAGAACCTCCCTGGGGCACTAAGTCCCAAACTCGTGCCATTAGGTCATCTGACACTGTCACAACCATCTTCAAATCGACGCAAGAAACTCTTACAATGGCAGTGGTTGGTGGATGTTTCAACATCTGCTTCTCCTTGACAGCTGTTTCCAAGTTCCAGATTGCAATGTCGTTGAAGCTGTTGGTACACAACATGTGGCGCCCATTCTTGGTCACAGAAGGGTACAGAATATCTGGTCCTAGGACGTGAAGACACTTTCCTGAGTTCAACTCAAACACTCTTACACCACAAGATTTCTCGGAAGAGACGATGAGTTGGCCTCCATTAAATGGAGTGAGAATCACCTTGCTAACAAAATCACCCGAATCTTCTCCACAAGTCTGAATGGACAGACGAATGTCTTTTGTTTTGAGGTCATAAATCCTGGTGTAGCTTGCGGTTGAACTAGCGAGGGCAACACTATCTCCTTGCCCAGCAATTCTGTCATGGAGGAATTTCCTATCCACAAAATCTCTTGTGAGGGTTCCATCGGTCAGGTTCACAAACTTGATGACATTGTCTAAAATGGCTACTAGAGTGTCACGAATTCCTGCTACTGCGATTGGAGCGGGTGTTTCTGTACTGGGAATTTCCCAGACCATTTGTGCTTTGCAAAGGTCCCAAAACTGAACAGAACCCTGACACGAAGCAATCGCAAACTGTTCATCAAGACAGAAGTCGAGACAGCCAATTGAACTCGACGTATCTAGCGTTTTCTCAATCAGTCCACTCTTGACATTCCAGAGGGTAATCAGCTGGTCATCTGATCCATTCAAAGCTTTGGAGCCATCCTGACTGAGGACGAGAGACCCATGAAGACCTGGAAGTGAGTGCACAAGTCTTCCTCCTGGTTGTACAAGACAACGGGTGTTGGGTATTAACGCTGGACTGGAAGGGTGATGAGCCTGACGTAGCAAACGTGCAATGAAGGGAGAAGGTGATCGAGATGATGCAAGACGTGCAATGAGCTGCGACGACAACTGATCAGCAGACACGTTTAAGGCTTCCATCGAAAGCTGCAAAGTCTCGTAAACAAGCTTTAGATCTGGCTCGTCCGGTTTGACCCCCAAAGCCTCGATGAAATCATCAATAACATCATGAACGGACGTCGCTTTCAGCTTAACTAAAAGAAATTCATAGTTGCAGAGGGCGCTCTGCTTGAGCCTATCAAAATCATCTGACTTCAACAAATGAAAAGGCAGTTCCTTCAACTTTCTGTAGTTAAACACATTGTTGCTGAACTGAAGTGGCTGTGGAGACACATGGCGGTCCTTCACGACACCCTTTCCATCACCTTTCTTTGCACCCTGAGTCCAACGACCGATGAAATAGTCTGCCAACTCCGAGTGACAGCGGCGAAGTTCTTTCTCATCTGAGAACATGTACCTCTCCATGGCAACGTTGTGAAACTGTTGATGAGCCCATGTGATCAAAAGAACTCCATTTTCAACATGCACTGCAAGAAAGGGGACAATATCAGCTTTAATTCGGGCCCAAAGAGATGGAGGTACACGCCGGACAGGTGGCGTCCAGTTGGAAAAGACGCTTTCCAAAACAACGTCATCGCAGGACAAAACATCCTCTAGTTCTGCTGCACTTATGCCAGCCCTAGCTGCTGTGATGTAAGCCAGAGTGTGGTGCAACAAGTCTTTTCCGTATTTGATCTCTAAACGTTCAAACAAGGAGATGATCATGTGACGAACCGATGGACCAAGACTTCCTTCTTCCAAAACTGTATATGACTTCCACTGAACAGCCTGTTCAAGGGCAAGCTTAAAGTACAGCTGGGAACGACAGTTTGAAACGTGCTTTAGAACAACATTTTCTTGTGATTCATTCAGCTTCCTGTGGTTAACACTTAACTGCAGTTTAAGAATATCCACTGCTTCGCCATCAGTTAATTCTGGGACCTCTAGGAACTGGCTCTCGTCGGAAAGAATGCCCTGAAATAAGTATGGTGGAACTAAGAACAAGTGAAATTCTCGTGTTCTAGGAGACATTAATACTCGAAATGAAATAAGGACGTGAGAAAAGTGTTAAACTAGTGTTGGCCAAGAAGCATTTACTAGAACTATTTTTGGGTAACACTTTTAGGGAGTGGTATTTATCATTGCCAGCTTGTTTCCATGGTAGATGGGTCATCTACCCGTTAGGGCCACGTAACAGCGTTATGTAAATAACGCACACGCTTCTCGGGAAGTGAATTTCAAGGGCAATATTTAATCCATTGTATTTATCGGTCTTGTCATTCAAACCTATTTCTCACCCAGTTTACCTCCGAAAATCGTATACTGCTTTCACTTGTGACATCTCAAGTATTCAAATCTCATTCTACAAAAAAGTACCTACCTTGAGGAAGGAAAAAGCTTGGTCTCCAGTCAAACAAGTGAGAATAATCTTCACATGTGCAGGTAGTTTTCCTGGTAACCATGACAACTCGCGCCTGATGTTATAGCTGCGAAGTTGGTCAAGTGAATCAAGAAATAACACCAATGGTTGAGAGGCTGAGGCCTTTTGAAGAAGTTTGTGGAATTCTTTCACCAGATTTTGATAGTCCTACGAGGGATTTTCAGTTCATTAGACTTTAATAACCCCTGTCACACGTATATCAAGCCCAACTGGATTGCCGCTATAGTTGTTTACTGATTGGCACCCACCTCCTTAAACCCAAAATAGTTTAGGTAGAAACAGTTGGTCCGAAAAGTTATGATTTGAAAGAAACCAAAAAGGAAACTCATCTATGCCTGGAATCATACAGAAGATATTGAAGCAAGACTTATTAAAACTCTCTTACGCAGACAAACTTCCAGTAAACTGTTGTTCTAACTTTTAGGTCTGTTCATGAAGGCTTCGTGGGTACTGAATCAAATGGGAGCCATCGAAGCTTATTGAAAATGAAATTTGAGTTTGAGACCAAGAAATGGCAGAGGGAAATTTCGACAATGGTTTACTACAATTATCAGTTGAGATAGGTACGACGGAAGTTTGGTGACAAAGTTTTAGCCTTAAAATTACGGTGTTGTCACGGAAAACTTACCTTGTTTCCATTGGTAACAATATCAACAAACGTGCGTCGCCGCGCGTCGCCTACCATTTCGCGCGCTTTGCTGCCAATGACGTCAAAGGCCGACAAGTTGCTGTTGGAAACGGAGCCAGTTACCCACGACAACGACACTATTTTCACGTTAAAACCTGCTCACCAAACTTTCGTCGCACCTTACTCAACGTAGTATTACAAGTAACAATACCAACAAACCTGTGGGACATTCTTACAATCAACTTTGAGCACTATTCGTAGCTGATGGCAGATACTTTGCAGAAGTGAGTGAACTTTAGATGAATTATGGGTAGATCCAAGGAAACGTACAACAACTGCCGCCTTAGACCCAACCCACGACTGAGTTTTGTTGGCTGCCATAGCCACTAACGAGGTCTTACCAGATCCTTGCTGACCATGAATAACCAGAGAACTATTGCCTTGCCCAGTGACATAACTCTTAATACTATCCAGTGCTGCTCTTGGAAGACAACAAGAAGAACAAATCTCCCTGCAGCACGCTAGATGTTGCACAACGTCTTCAAACAATGCATCATCAAGTTTGGGATTTTTCCTCTCCTTGATGGCCTTCTGGATGCTGTCTTTCATCTTGGCAAAGAAATCTTGACACAGTTTGTCAATATATTGAGCATGTTCTTCATTCGCGTGAGTATCAACCCCTTTCTCTCCCCACTTAATGTTGTAGGAAACAATGTTGCTTTTGTCGAGTCCTTTGGGAATTTGCTTTTCCTTTAGTGATTTCAGAAGTGTCTTAGCCGTCTTGTCTAATCCTTTGGCTTCTCCTTTGTCACACAGTTTTTTTGGGACCTCTTCGATGTCCACATACTTGGCAGCACTGTTATTTTTCACATTATCCTTCATATCTGTGATGTTGCGTTGAAACCAAAATGCTTGTGAGTTAGGAGAGTTGCCTTGTGGAATTCCCTGTTTTATCTCTTCTTCTGAGTCTGCGAGTAGGAACAAGAAAAATACACAACTATTCTTATTTTTAATTCCTTTTTTAGGGGGGGTTGGCGGTCGGGGGGTGGAGAAATAGGCTGTTGGTATTTCAGTCAAATCACCTTTCCGCAGTATCTACATTATATGGCTGTGTCTCACAAGGACTGGGAACTACCGAATTCACGAATTTGATTGGCTGAAATCGATATTGACCGCGGTCTAGATTTTCCCATCTAGACCGGCATCTAGACCGGTTTCATTTTGCGTTGAAAAAGTAGCAAACTAAAATACAAAAATGTTCACCGTTTTCTTTTATTTTCTTCTCAATTATTTATGGAAGTGCCAAAAAGACTGATGACAAAAAAAAGTAAAGAGGACGAGCAAATTTCGGCAGGTTTAAGTTAAGCTCATCTCCGTTTGCAAGCAAAATGTCAGCAAACCAGTTACATTAAACGAATTAAAGTTTTATTCTTTGCCATATAATAAACATCTTATTAATCGAGCTAAGTCGGTCGTATGGGAGAATCTTGACCTCGGTCGTGTGTACAGACCTCACTGCGTTCGGTCTGTACTCACGACCTCGGTGGAGATTCTCCCATACAGACCTCCGACTCGGTTAATAAGAGCTAAGTAATAAGAAATTTGTTGACTATCTAATCAATCCGCTAACACTATCATGCCACTGATACAGAGCAAGGTTTTGAAACGTGAGCATCCGGAGCGTACAACAAACAAACAAACAAATTACAGCTGTACCAACATTTTGGCTGTCGCCGAATGTAGGCCCAAGAAAGACGTGGCAGGCTGGTTGGGACAGCTGAAGAGGAAGGGATATGGACTGTACCTGACTTAAGGTACTTGTGAGCAGCGTCTTTGGTCAGTACTTTCACAGCCGCTTTCCTTAACGCACTCTGCAATTGTAGGAATACATTCCACCAGTCTTTTACGGCTTGCTGCTTAGCTTCGGAGCTTGGAGGATCAACGTAGTCTTTAAACTGAGTGCTGATTGGTTGAAGAACATACTCTGGTGGAACGGCATTGTCATCAAGTTTGAACCAAACTTGCAAAAGCTGTTTGTCTTCTTCATCATCAACTGCAGCAGACAGGGAGTCAAACTCAGTGGCAGGAATGCGGTGAGGGAAAGGACGATAGCCATACTTCTGACTCAGAAATGTCTGCAAAATAAATCCCCTTGATATAGACCATAAATCATGAATCTTAACTCTCGGACAGTTTTGCAGAAATTTACCACATAATAATGAAATACATGATTGCAAAATACTAAAAAGTTTGCTTGTTCTTCTGCCGGATTTTCACCACCATTTGTATAGCAAAATTGATGTAATATATCAAACACGAAAGACCGTGTTTGACCACATTTCCAAACACCGAGAAGAGAGCTGAAAATACGACGCGTAGCGGAGTATTTTTGACGAACTTCGAGGTGTTTGGAAATGTGGTCAAAGACTGCCTTGAGTGTTTCAAATATCTTCTCAATCGAAATTAAAACTAAGAAGAAAACGGAGAATTAAAATCGTAAAAATCTATGCTAATTAAGATCAGATATCCAAGCACCGTCACGGTCATGATTTCCTTGTTTAAACTTTATGAATTATTAATGAGTTTGAGAAAATTATGTAGAGCATTTTCTGGCACAATAGTGAATAGATTATGATTGGGTCAGGATTGTGTTGTTTTAGTCTAATGAAACGTAATCAGGTTTGGTCATTTTAATGTCTTCCAGTGGGTAATCAGCTGGCTTTGTTTTGTAAATAATTTCTACTTTCCTGATTTGTCTTGACATTTATTATTTGTTTCTTTACATGTACATGTACAATCGAGGTACAGTAATTCTGCCAAATAATAAGGTTACAAACTTTCATTGAAGTATAAAGGTAAGAAAACATGCAGTCCATTGTTGATTTTTCTGGCACTAATTAAGATTTTCATGGTCACCAGCAACTCCTGTCAAGAGTCTACAGCCGACACTTCCAAACTGGTAATTTAAATCTGCTCAGAATAATTCTAATTACAGGTATGTTACAAAGTGACAAAATGATAATGTTTGTAATGAACGCCAATAATGCATTTTAATAAACATAGAACAGAAGAGTAGGAGAAAACCCGGAGTGAACTGTGTTATTTATTTTCAGTACAAATAATTATGTGAATTAATTAGTTTGAACACTTCTCCAAGACACCTGCAATCACAACAGTTTATAAAGAGGTACAACAGGGAGTTGTCAGACCTGTCAAGTGTGTGCCAATAACAGAATTTCTCAAAATGGGCCTGCCATTTATAGTGCTACATTGAACTGCAAAATGCATAAAATAGCTAAGTGTTACACTTGCTTACCACTGCAACCCAATAATTTCTTTAGAAACTACTACCTATGTAACTGCCTAACAAAACAGTTGTTACCATAGCCTAACAAAATCCATTCCCATTAGTGATATACTGACTGGGGTGGATACAGAATTCTAGAGAATGGAGTTTGCGACACAGACTGCTGAAAGCGATTCCCTTGAGAGGTGTCTGGAGGCATCCTCTCCTGGAAAATTATTAAAATTGAGGCCCAAGCTAAAATGAGATTTCTGGCATTCTGAGACCAAGTCAGCATGCTATAATGTCTCATTATTTTTTTAAATTTAGGGGGTTTGACCAAACCTTCCGAACCCCCCTTGATCTGCCCCAGACTGAATTCTTACCTCACATGTACTGGAGGGATGTTCGGGATTTTGACTCTTTTGATTAATGAAACTAGTATATAATTGTCTTGACTTGTTATTTCCAAACAAAATTCAACACCTATTAACAACTACACCACATCATCATAATAATCAGGATGACATAGTGAAAGAGTCAAAATCCCAGGTAGGTAGGTAGGACTTTACATCTCTCAAGTTGAGGAGCGGTGGCCCCCACAAAAGGAAAGTCTATTCCCCAAGCTACTTACCACAAAGTTAGGACCAGTGGAAAGCTCTTGGCAGGTGTGGAGTTCTTTCAGAGAAATTTCACTGATCATGTGATCATCTGTGCATGGATCCCGCACACCCCAACGCATGTCGACCACTTGGAATTCATAACCTTGTTCACGACAGAAGTCTCTCAGTTTTGGGTAAACTCTGCTCATCAGTGCATTGCGCTCAACTCTTGTGTCTGTATGTGAATAAACATTCAACAAACAAATATAAAAGAGCACATCCCAAATATCATAATTTTCTCAATGAACATGTTCCCCTTCTTGATTAATTACACTCTTTTGAATAAGCACCTCATTATAACCAGCTGATCTGACTTTTCCAAGAATGCCATTCTGTGAGGGTGGTAAAGGGGGGGGTGGGGTATAGATCACATTTCACGGAAAATAAAGCAGCCCTTTCACAATTCATGAAAAATACAACATTGGCATTTCATGCTTCACGGAAAATAAAAGAGAACATTTTGGAAAATCACGGTTCACGGCGACTATGGAAATCACGATTCACGAGGAAAAAATTAGCCATTTCACATTTCACGGGAAAAAAAAGGGCCGATCACGAATCACAAAAATACCCTTCACCACCCTCTTCTGTAAGAGAAGATGGTTGCATGGCTTTACTGGCCCATGTCTGTTGCCAACAACATCATATGAAACTGAGGATATAGTTTATTAATAAATCATAGAAAGTTTGAAAAGAGAAAACATGAAATTTGAAGTTAAATTTTAAGTTTCAAGGGAATATATGAAAGGTCAAATATTTGAAATGCAGAGAAAGATATGAAGACATCAGTGATCACTGCAGTTATACACACAACTTAAGCAGCTGTGAAATTAAAGCCTGAAAGAAATTCAGGCTTGCACAGGATTTGAGCTATCAAGCCAACTGGGAGCTGGTCAAATTGTGAGTTTGCAATATACCCATAGATAGTGAAGAATGTACATGAATATATGAAAATCATAATTATATTTTTTGAATATGTGTCTGAATCCCATTGAAGCCTTAATTTTTTTCAGGCTTTAGTTTCACAGCTGCCTTAATTTTTTTCAGGCTTTAGTTTCACAGCTGCTTAAGTTGTGTATATAACTGTGATGATCATTGATGTCTTCAAACTTTAACTTAGTCACCAATGTTGTTAAATAAATCATTTTAAGTTTTTTCAAGATTACTTTCAATAAATCACTTATTAGGAGGTTCAAAGGTCCACTGTACGTAATGTGTTTTAAAGTGTGAGACTTCAAAACAGAAATTTACAGGTTGGTAACTTTTCATCATCTTCATTTTTTATGACTTGAACCTAAACTGCTGGTTACCTGTAAATGTGGAACTGGTGAATATTCTCACTATCTTGGCTGTATTAGGAATTGCTATGTCCATGTTTCCAGACAAGACCTGTTGATAGAGCTCATTGTCTACAGATAGCTGGTTTTCTGTTGATGACTCCATCCCTCCAACACCGAAGTAATTGTCTGTTACAGTTTCTACATTGATTCCTTGGTTACCATCTTTCTCATGTTTACCATGTTTAGCTTCTAGATCTGAAGAGATCTCTTTGCCATTTACACCATTAGGAAGATGACTGTTTATGGCATCAGCTGTAGCAGGTGCCTCTTCCAGTGGATAAATGTCAATGTCTGGCTCATCATTCTCCGGCACATGATCTATTGGACAAATCTCAATATCAACATCATTCTCCTTCACTGTGGTCTCCTTCCCATTTGGAGCATTCTCAGTTAATTTTGAAATTTGATCATCATGTTCAGAGTCCTCCTTGTCCTTTTTACCAAGTAACTTTTTACTTAGCTTTGAGAACCGTTCTTCTCTGTCTGGTTTATTGTTTTTCCTTCCACAAAGTTCATCCAGGGAACTGCTGGACCCAGGAACAGCCTTCTGATGCAGTTCGTGTTCAGGAGTTTCATATTGTGGCAAAGAAAGTTGAAAATCTTCATTTGATGCTTCTACTTCCTCGGCCGAGGGAGCCCCCTGTTTTTCATGAGAATCTGCTGCTATTATTGGCAGAGATATGTTGCTTGCTCCTTTGTCACTGAGTAGAGGTTGAAAAGAAAAAAAAAGATCATAAATATTCCACTAATCTTTGGTGACCTTAAAAATTCTTGAGGTTGCATGTAGCTCTTCAGTGAACCAATTCTTAGCAGTGAAGCAGTCTTTATGTGTTCTTCGATAATATACAGAGAGACTGCTCCACTCCTGAGAACTGAAAGAACTAGATGGCTCATCAGAATGACCTGGGTTTAAGACCAGGGGGGACCTGGGGTTTAAGGTTGTTGAAAATACATGTATATTGCCCTGGATAGGGACAGTAAGGAGCTGAGTGAAACCTGGAGAGGGGAAAATTGCTGTAATTACTAATAAATTATGTGGGAGGGCTCTGTCCAAAAGGTGCACCTTTTTTCAAGTGGAGGTGTATAAAAGATAAGGGTTTGTCGAGCTGAAGTGTAAAAACGGGTACATGTATGCATATGGTAAACCAAATAGTGAAGGTTTGGACCTCGGGTTGGAGCCTCCCGTTAAAAAAACCTTAGTTCAGTACCTCATCCCCCTTCCCAAGAGTGGAGTAGTTCAACTATATGACACTCAGGGACAGCTTTCATGCCGGTAGGAATTCATTGCTGTTCACACTTATTGCACAGGATCCTGGCACAGAAAGTCATACCAGAACAAGTTGTCCATGTACAGCATTACAGTGTGAGTTCACCCAGTTTACTGCACTGGTTGTAAGGTTTTAACTTGCACCAGTATCATGTACATGTATATGACGACAAAACACTTGTTTCTAAACGATTATTGGATGAGGTTTTTGTGATATCCAGAATAATCAAGGTCGAGGTAGGGGTTATCAGCTGAAGCTGAAGGCTGAGGCTGATAGCCCTTACCGAGACCTTGATTATTCTGGATGCCACAAGAACTGCATCTAATAATTGTTTTGTGAAGGTGAATTAATCAACATGACACAAGTGTGGGACAAAGAAAAATGCTGAGTCCCCGACAGGAATTGAACCCAAACACTGGGCGGGCGCTCATGTTTTTGCTTCTTCACTGATGGCAAGCAACCCAAAGTGCGCGAACTTGACATGATTACCTGTGACCTTGAGTGTCCTTGACATGATTATTGTATAATCTGCAGAGATGATGTCACAGGTGGTGATTTCGAAAATTCACTGTACACTTTCGACCAATCAGAAAAGAGATATTGAATTCAATGTATAATAATGTATGTAATTAGTCTACGGTTAGAGTACTGGTGGACTGGAACGGGCAAAACATGCACAGTTTTTGTCAACCAACACAAAGGGGGTGAGGGATCTAAAAATTAAAAAAATTTAAAAGAAAGTTAAGTTTCGACGGAGGGGTTCAAGTGAAACGACCTTCTACGAGGAGAGTATGGATACATTCTGCACGGGGACACAGTCATTACTGCAAATTTTTCATTATCAAAATTTCTAGCTTATTTTAAATCTTTAGTCCACTGCATTGCAATTTTTGTTATCAAAATATGATCATCACCACATTTAAACGATTCTTAATTATTTAGTGCAATATAAATATTCAATCCGTATGTCCCCAATTGTCTTTACATGACTGATACGTATATTGTATTAGATCACTCTGTGAGCTTGAACGTTTGAAATCACTAGCCTTTCTTAATTCTTTAAATTTCGCTTTCCTTATACACTGTACACAGCTTAAAATAAAAAAAATAGCAAAATCAAACACAACGAACTCTCGTTTGACGACGTTTTCAGTAACTGGCTTGGCGATTGATATTACAGCTCTGAGCTGATCTGTTTGGTAAGCTTATATTGACCTAATTTACATCGTTCCAGATCATCAGAATGCGGTCATCACGAAGAAAACCCTGAACATCCCGCTATCTTGCAGTTTTCGATGGATTGCCACTAATGATGTTTTCGATCGAAATTCATGTGAAGTGATTTCACATCACTGTAATAGTCACCCGGGAGTTGCGATCGTGCAGGCTAATTCGAGAAATGAAAATAACGCCATTATTGCTAAAGTACATTAAAGTACCCTTGCTAAAGAGACCAAACATTGATACTCAAACGAAGACGTATTAAAAGCTGTCACTTTAGAACTTGCGTTTTACCATACCTTATTGTCAGATTTTGCTGTCCTTCTTCAAGATCATCGTTTGAAGAACCACGCACGGCCTTCCCTCTCGACGCACAACATCCCATTTGCCTGATTTTCAATCGACACCTCAAGTACAGTGGTGCGTTTTCAGGCTATGTCACACAACAGCAAGCATTTCAACTCAGCTGAGATGACTGTCAAAACAACAGTTATAAAGGCCCGATACTGTGGACACAATAGGAACCAATATGTCAACTATACTCTGTCCTGTTTGAGTTAGTGGCGTTCACGGATCCCAAGGAATGTGACATGTAAATCGCCACGAAATCGAAATAAAAGCAGCGTGCGGCAGTCAATCAGATCCAAGGTGTAAAATTAGCATACTTCCGACGGAATCGAAAGAAATTATTTTAATCTTTCCTTCCAAGATTCAGACGACAACGCATTTTCCTGCTGTTGGCTTGATTTCACACGGGAATTGCTATACTCAGAACAATTGAAGCGCGAGGCAAGGGTAGTTTTGTAGAATATTATTGATCGACAAGTAGTTTCTCCCTAAAGGGGTAAATTAATATTTGGAAGATCAGTGCTAAGAATTACGTTGACAATCAAAAATAGATCAGTGGCTGGTCAGCCTCGATTTCATCCATAACTTTTATATAAAACATGGCGGTTTGGCGCGAACATAAACTTCGTCTTTGTTCTCATCTCTATTTTGAATCGTTTTGCCATAAATACAAATTCCTGTAGGTGAAATCTTTCAATGGATTATTTGATCATGAAGACCTGGTGCTCAAGATTGTAAGGGATAATGGATTTGAACTTCTCGCAGGATTCTTTTGCGTTCAGCGACATCGCACCCCCTTCTCATGTTAGCGGCCTCGAATCATTCTCAGATTTTGACGCAAGTGAGTTTAGCGAAGCTTCTTTCGCTGAAATTGAGGCCAATGAGGGTGTTGAGGGTAACAACGAAACCCGTTTAAACGGGGTAGATGGAATTCAAGCCGATGGCTCTTTAGAGAAAGGTAAAGAGTCAAGGTAAGCTGAACGCTTTTGATCACTGAGTGGAAAGCGCCAATAGGAAAATTTGAAGACCGTTTCTCCTAGCTAACCAAAACAGTGGTTGCAAACAAGCTAATTTTTTATTTTTTTTTTTAATGAGCTTATTAATATTTTTCACTACAATGTATAAGCGTATAGTGTTTCAAAATCAGTAGGTCTCAACTCTTCAATTCTGGCTTTTGTAAGGTACACTAGTTAACGGAAGCCGATAAAACATCTGCGTGAGCAAAATGTTCTCGATATTGTACTCTGCTTACATGTAAACTTATATTGTTCAGCTTATATTGTTCAAAACAAAAATTCAGAATTTTGGAGGCAAATCTTGTCTGACCCTCTGTTTGTTCCTTTCAATTTGATCATCAAACTTATGGTTAATTAATTAAAAGTTCCATACATAACTTAATTAATTAAGCTTGATAGAAAAAAAAAATTGTGGCGAAATAATAAACCTAAGCTTAAAATGTAGCATAAGCTTGTTTAAACCAAAGACTATCAAGTTAACATTATTTTTACATTTTGTTAGAGTACTAACTCAATGTTTCTCTTCTTAATGCTTTGAACATTACATTTTGGATCCAATATACAAAATAGAGTAGACCAGGTGGTTTGTGACGCTTACTATCCGTGGTTGGGACTAAAGTGGCTCAAAACAGCTTCCAGCACTTAGAGTTTGATGGGTTGTTATAACCACTCTTTATCGGAAAAGAAACGCATATCAACAAAAACAATTACGCAATGATGCTTTTCATGTCAAAACAAGTCAGTCTGCCAAAAGTTAGCTCGATCCTGCAAAAACTAAAAATCGGCCCATACGCCCTTTTTGCATGAATGTCTTCAACTGGAAACCGTTATTTGCATTAATTTCAGTTAGAATTCTACTAAAACAATTAGATTATTCACTCTCGATTTCTATGAGGTGATTCGGCCTTCAACCTCATCAACTATTACCTCATAGAAATCTTGAGCTCGTAATCTAATAATTATTGTTAAATAGAAACACTCGTGAAAGTTTGGGAGAACTTGAAAAAGGAGAGGAAACACTTGCCTGTGGCTCGTGTTGCCACAGCGTTTCTCATTCTCCCAAACTTCCACTCGTGTTTCTATAACTTGAAAGAAACACGACGGGTACATGTTTTCTATTTCTTAAGTAGTGTGCAATAGCTTAGCCAATCAGATTGCAGCATTTGTATAAGTATATACACGTAAGTTCAAGTCTGCTAAAAGTAATACGATAAATATAATAGCTAAATGTACACTGGTAAGCAAATGAAGACAATGCTTTCTGCACATCAATCCTTTTTAGTTATTAATACTGTTAAAGAGAAAAGAGTGACATGTCTATAATTGGTTACAATGTAATTGCTTATTTCTTAGGTCATCTTTGGGACTGCAGGGACTAAATTCCAACAACATCAATGAATTCTTTGAGGCCATCCAAAATGCAGAGTCACTAGGTTTGTACAATTAAATGTCGACCCTTTCTGTTAATAACAAGGAGCTAATAACAACTGTTTTTGCATGTGCATGTGTACAGTTCTGGGTACCTTTACCATCAACCATTACATTTCAGTATACAGGCCTGTGTAACATGGTGGTACATGGTTAATGGACCTCTTTTTTTTGTGTTACTAACAGCACTTATTGCAGAGCTGTTACCCATACCGCTATATCCCTGGTACATCTAGTTGACAGGTTTATGGGCTCAAAGAAGAACACTATGATCTACATTACTGGCTGCACTGTTACTGAAAACAGTACTGTACATATACCATAGGACTTTAGTATTTTGCTATTCCAGGGCTTGAAAAAAGTGCAGTCTGGTTGTCTGGGACTAGTAGATTCTCCTTCTGGGTTAGCAAGTCGTCTGTCAACTGAATCATTGAAGGAGCAAACTAAAACTTGCCAGGGCAAGCAATATTTGAGACAGTCTTGTCCTAGGGGAAAGCTGGAATTCAAGTTTTTGCAAGCCTTGTATTCTGTTACTTCTACCTCTTAGTTCCCTATTCAGAGTTTTCCTTGCTAAATCCGGTTCATGTAATGAATGTATGATTTATACAGTCATGTATAATTGGACCGATTTCATGAGTTAATTTAGTTCTCCTTTTTCAGGAATTGTGGCATCCAGTGAGAGTGGTAGAAGCTTAGTTGGTGATGATAGCTCACTTGGCATTTTACAGTTAGATGGATTACCAGGTAAAAAAAAAAAAACCTGTACTTGTAATGAGAAAAACTAAAAGTTAAATGTCATTTTCAGAGGTATTCTTTGTTAAAAGTGAAATATAATTTTTTTTTCGTAAAACAAAGCTGTTGAAAAGTCAGGGCAACTGTTTACATCAACTAAACTAAAATATTCATTAATGACAGTGTTAAGTTTGTTCAGGGTGTGTACCTAACTTTACAATCAAGTGATGAGTTACTGTTTGCCAAACAATTGCTTATTGTAGATTAACTACATACCAAAATTTATCTAATCTGTCTAGTCAAAATAGAAATTTGAAAGGACACATGTCCCTCTAAGTAAGAACAATTATTTCCAGAGGTTGTCAACAACGTTTACTTGTTATATGGAAGTGCATGTCAGAATATATATGGATTATTAACCAATCATGAGGGCACGATGGCAGGATGTTGGCCAAGTTCTCTTTTTGCGTGTTTATGGATTGAGATGGAGTCTTGGTCCATAAACTCGCAAAAAAAAAAAAGAATGAGGCCAATATTCAGCCACCTTGACCGAACAAGCTCGGTCAAAATAAGATTTACTTTATGGGAAAAAAGCACTATTTTCTTATGGGATGCAGTGGGTAATCCTGTGTGGGTAAGATAGTGCTATTTTGTCCGCTCGGGTAGCCAATCACAGCACAGGATTTGGTTCATCTTGCCTGCTCACTGAGCTACATGTAGCATATAATAAACTGCTTTATTATGTAGACAGTGTTTTACTGGAAAATACACCACTCGCAAAATTCATACAAATCCACATCCAAGACTCAAGTGGTGTATTTTCCATATCCTCACTAGTGAAGATATTGATGATTTCACTGATATCAAGTTTGTCTCTCAAATTGTACTTAAATTCGTTGGTGTATCATCGAAACATCTTCTGGTCTTCCTCGAGAGTCTTCGACAATCGTCAGTAATCTAGCTCGAAGATATGAATTTTATGTTCTTGTGGCAAGAACAATATCTCACGAGTGAGCGCAGATAGTTTTCTTGCCACTCAAGTAGTATTAAAGCACTCGAGTAACACTAAGTTAGACTGGATATCACATTGTTCTAACACAATGATATTTGTATGTTTCAACCTTGTTTTAGACTTTGGCGACAATCTTCAGAGTCCTCCTATGGTAGAGCAACCTTCTCTGCCATTAGAAAGAACTTTAGTTGGTGACGAGGAGGAGGAGGAAGAAGATGAAATAGTTATCAATCACCATGACACTGCTAGCAATTTACATGGAGAGGACATCCCTTTCTCCAGTGAGCTCAGTATTACTGGAAATCTGACTCCACTCATCAACAGGAACACAGTTGTCCAACTAGAAGAAGAAAGACCAGATACTGGTAAGCGTGAGCATAAGAGTGATATATTATAATGTAATTGTAATGATACAAAGTTAGACTCAAAGGTAACTAGAAGGAAGCAACTAATTAATCAACAAGAGGAAGAAATCATATTGTCTTCACATGATGTGAACTGTGCTGGGTACCAAATGTGATCAATGTGAGAAAAGTGTAAGTGAACAAAAGCGAAGTAGAAATGAGGAGATGACTTTGATTTTACCTGTTCTCTAGTCACTGTGACATCTGACTAGAACCCACTACATGTCGGTGCCTGGTGGGACGATGTAATTGGAGGGAAGAAACTACCTGTGGGAAACCACACAAGTAAACAATGAGGGCAACCTTTCTTGGAAAGTTGCTATTTTTTAAATTCACGTTTGTGCCTGCAGTTAAAGTGGTACTATGACGAAAATCGCATCTTTCCTATCGCATTCATTTTAAAACATAAACAAGTAGCCCGTGTGAGAAGAAAAATGTGGTTTACTATGTTCAAATATCTCTTTTCGTTCCAGAGATATTCAAGTTTTTAAAATATGCAAATTAGCCCAGTGATGACGTCATACACTCAACCAAATTGTGATCAAATATGATGAAAAAAGATATCTCAGCCAATTTGTATCAGAAATGTTTGATTCTTTGCAGTAAGATTCTACTAAATGCGGTCCACAATATGGGCTTAACAGTTTGGTTACCATGGCAACATACTGGGTTCCAGACCTCCCCAATATTAAAGGTATTTCTGGCCACCTTTGGCGTTCCATTTTGATATTTGCAAATGGTACCTCATATGCTTGATTCAGCAAGCATATAAAGAAGTTAGCTCAAGTTTGTGGCCTCATTTAATGTTTTGCGAGCTGAAAATCACTAACATATTGAAATCAAAAGGGTGGGGACTGGAAAAGAGCTAGTTGTCATGGGAAACGAATTTTTTATAGCCGTAGGTGTGTTTTCTGTAGTGCTATTAGCCTACCAAGTTTCAATGGTCTGCACTGAAAAATAGACCAAGATAGCACAATTTATATTCTTGAAATAAAATTGGGTTAAGTGTATGACGTCATCACTCATCTCATTTGCATATTTTACACAATTTTCAAACTTAAATATCTCCGGAACTAATGCAGATATTTGCAAACGATAAACAGCGTTTTTATTCTTTTATGGAATTCTATGTGATACACCTAAAAAATCAAGGGCGAAAAATTTGATCATAGTACCGCTTTAAAAACAACCCATTCATGTAGTTACCGAATTTTGCATTTTCAAGGATAAGGAGCATTTAATAATTATTATTGCTTATTTACCTGCAGGTCAGGATCCTGATACCTTTTTCAGTTCTCACAGTAGAGAAGTTAATAATGATGCCAGTGAACCTGTTAATGGAGAACCTTTGCAGTACAGTTATGGTCGAGGTGACACATTCTATACCAGGCTTGTACTTTTTATGTTAGCATGATCAACTTTGTAGATAATTCAGGGATCGGAAGAAGTGCCATCCAGCCGTCCAGGACTAGTGGATTTTCCTTCAGGCTAGTAACTTTTCATTTGCAAGGGGTCCGCAGCAGGTCATCTGTCAACTAAGGAAAAAAAACTAAACTAAGACTTGCCTAGGGTAAGCCCTTTTTTTATATGCTACAGTGTACTTTTCTGAAGGGCAAGATGGATTTAATTTTTTTTTGGGGGGGGGGGCTGAAATTATATAAATGCACTTAAAATAATTATAATGGTTGGTACTAGGATTTGGTTTAGGTTAAATTGTTAGTGTTTGTGATGCTAAACAACAAACATTTCATCTTTACCTCTTTATGGTGAACACTTTTATTACAGAGGAGCTGGACATGATGTTACAAAGGAGATCTGGCAGTGGTGATGGTGGGGAGTTGATTGATAGGGTGTCCTTGACATCCAGTATCAGCTTTATACAGTCACAGAGTTTTCCTGACAGTATTTTTAGCCAGAGTTTTAGCAGGTAATATTGGCTGTGGTATCACTGTACTTAAGTGCAAGATTGGTAATTAAAATGCTCTATAAAGACTAAATTTCACAAAATTCTCTTGACATCAAATTAAAATATGATGGCCCTGATAAGAAAGGGGCTCATTATTTTAATACAAAAAGTTGTTTTACTAACAAATTCTCAAAATTTTTAAAAATTATATTGTCATGAAATACATGTGATAACTTGAGGTACATGTAAATATGGGATATGTAAGTTACTACATTTTACAACTTGATCTCGTCCTTGCATACATTCTTTCTACCTTAGAGAAAAGGATAAAAGAGGAATCTTTGTTTGTAGAATTTGCCTCATTAGCATAAGTACTGCAGTTTCAGATCGAGCTACACTACACAAAAAATAAGATCTGAATATTGGAAGGCATAGTATAATTAACTCTCCCAAGACATCTGGTTGTGATGTAGCAAATACATATCGTTTGGAAACTCAAAATTTTATAGCAACTGTATGGCCTCATTAGCACTTTTGCCACTTTTTGCAGCTTTTGAAAGCCAACATCTCGTTCAATTTTGCACCCAAACTTCAACTAGCACTGCAATATTTAAGTTTCACACGTTCTTTAAACATTTGGAGTAAAATTGTATATCATGGCACACTCTCCTTCTGTATGCAAAGTTATATGCTAATGATAGAGAAAAATTGTAAACTTTTATGTTTTAATTCCCCCATATCCCAAGACTTCTAAGTCAGAGGTAAGTTTTAGTTTACTTGTGTAATCAAAAGGCAAGTTCAAATGCACCAGCAGTGATTGTGATCAAATATTTTTCATTGTAGTAGCAGAGGGCATGGAAGTGGAATGGATTCGAGATCTGAAAGTGATGGCCATGAGGACAATGATGAGAATGCAATGCCTTTGTTGCACGGTGCGGGGGATGGCAGTAACGGTAGTGCTGGACGCCCTGGCCTTGAAGGTGCTAACTCAGATGTTGAGGATTTGCCAACTCAAGGTGGTCTTCCTTTGGATTTGAGCTCAAGGCTGGAAACCCAGGGGATAGGTCAGATTTGGTGCACACAGTATCTAACATGCTGTAATAAATTTGTTTGTAATGCAAAAAGAGTGGCTCACAGGGTCCAAAATTGCAACCAGCTGGTCGCCAATGCGACTAAATTGACTAAATTTTACTGACAGTTTTTGGTGACCACATTTTTCCATCTGGCGACTGAAAAAAAAATTCTGTCGCCAGTTGGCACCTGCCTAAAAAAGTTAATTTCAGACCCTGGCTCATATTTCATTGCAACATGCATTCCTTTGCAAACAAAAAGAACAAATTGGCTATATTGGCATATTAAATTATTTCCCTACATGTATGGTTTCTTTTAGTTCAAAGTTGTCTGAACAAATTATATAAATATGAAAATATTCATTGAATTGCATGTTGCACAACTGGGAATATAAGGCCAGATTGCCATTGTAATTTGAATGCTAGCATGACTTCATAGATGTACATGATGTTCAACAAGTTAGGTACACTAAAAGGTCTCTGATTAGTAAATACAAATTTTATTGTTACTTAACAGAGTTACGTCAATCAGCTGAGGGTGTTGATGTTCTCCCTGACATACTGGGAGATGGAGGAGGAGGAGGTGATGGCAGCAGTGGTAACAACAGTGATGCAGATGATGGAGGTCCAGCAGGTGGGAATAGATGGGTTACGAGCTACATAGGGCATGAGGGACTAATTGGGGAAAGGGTGCTAAATCCCATGTAGTTTTTGGTTCAGCTTCTATAAATCACCTCAAGAGTTCCATCTTTTTGAATGCTTGTGAACACTGCTTAATATTTCTTCTGCTGACCAGTGAAGATCAGCAGTATCTTTATTAGGAAAGTATAATATTGTAACTGTTGTGTAAATATCTAGGTCATCCATTGCGGGTATATCTACTTCTTAAAAGAACAGTTGCTGGTGACTGATGTTTTGACAACCAAAGTGCAAGTCATCTTCACAGTTAAGAGACAAGCCTGAATTTACTCTGAAGATGCCTTCTGTACAGGTTATTGGGACGCCAGTCACGTCAACAGCAGTTCTTTTTAAAACTAACTATTCTCACTTGGATGGTCATGTAACATGACCAATATTCCTGGGTTCAAACTGTCTACTAAGTTGAAGTAGTCTGGGTCACTTAATAGGCCATATTCGTATTCTTGGTTTTGGATTAGAAGGAGGCTAGTGTGGGGGAAAATCATTCAAGAGAGATTAATGTAATTTGCACTTAGAAAGACTCCTTGCATTAGCCTCGGTTGTGAGTCTTCCAGTCCGAGAATATGAATATGGCCTGTTCTATTAGGTAACCCAGATGATGTTGATGTTGATGTTGGTTGTCATGATTTCCTGTTCAGTAACTTGAATGTGCTGTCTGACAGGAGCTGCATATGCCTCTTCCAGTGCTAGTGCATTGCCATCCTCAACATTCCCTCCAACTATCACATCATTTGGATTCATCAACCCGCCCACTGGAGGTGATGCCCTGGGAAGTTCAGCTGTGCCTGTCAGTGATGGGTTGGCAGCAGGGCGGGGCTGTCCTGTAGGTGATTCTGTTGCAGACAGGTCACCTGTCTTGGTATCTAGTCCTCCACAGCAGCTAAATGACCCTAGGGACTCAATAAGTATGCCACATCCTTTGCATTTCCAAGCTTCATCCACTCCCATGGTTAGAGAGGTAAATATATTGGTTATTGATTGACAATTTCAATCATTGTTTTCTTACCTTAGTAGTGCCTATAATTTGTAGCTGTTAATTTGGTTTGTAAAAGAAAAGTCATGTTAAAGCAATATTAATTGCCGTGAACTTTTCTACAGGCTGGACAACAAGAATATAACAACACAGGTGTTCACAATGAAACATCAGCTCTTGAGTCTTGCTACCTAATGGGACGCAATCCTTCTACACCTTACCCTGCTTGGGCTGATGATAGCTCTTTTCACACGTCACAGGTTAGTCTTGGAATGTCCTGAGGACTTGTTCCTTATGTCTCAAAGGTGGTTTTGAAAATTAATGATAGTAAGGTAAAGTCTGCATCAGGCCAGTGGCCCCCACAGCTGGAGCTTATACCAGTTTCTGCACCATCAACCAACTACAAGTATTTATACATCTCCATGGATAGGATGCTGGACAATCACAGGGCTACCCCCCAACATTAAATTTACCAGTACCCATTCATACACCTGGGTGGAGAGAGGCACTGTGAGAGTAAAGTGTCTTGCCCAATATAAAGCAATTCATGACCCCAGCCAGGGCTCAAACCTGGATTGCTCAATCCAGAGTCCAGTGCACTTGCCATTAGGCCAATGCCTCCGTAGGTTTTGAAATGAGTTCCATGTTATTTACTTGCTAGATGCTGGGAAACAGACCTGGTAACACTCTTGCTGAAGCTGAATCACTGACCTTTGATCCCCCTGCTGGTGACACAACTGCAACTGGCCATATTAGCTCACCAGATTTAGATATGGTAAGTTTAATAAGTTGATTACTATCCATTGCCTGCTACAGCGTGCCAACATCTACAAGGCCAACCCTCTTATATTAAGCTGTTCCATCAGAGACTGTCTCACGAGCATGGACCACAAATTCAACTAGCTGTGAACATTGTGCTCAATTTCTTTTCAGGATTTAAAAAAAGTATGTAACTCACCATTCATCTGTGGCTGGGAAATCACGGGACTGACTTCTCATAAACTGATTACTTAGTAGTTAACTGAACAATGGTTTATTACTAGTTTTTGTACATGTGCAAGCATTAGTGGCTTATCATGCCAATGGTTATCTCCGGTTTCCTCGCATGAAGCAATTTAAAGGACTGCTGCTCACCCAGCGTGGAATGCTACACATGCACTGTAGTCCATCTTATAATCCATCAAATATTTTCCCTTGTGCATGATTGGTCTAAACACGTCACGTGACCGAATGTTCCACAGCTAAAACTGGGGAATATCCGAGAATATTCTCCAATTTTCAATACTGCACGCGTTGCAAAAACGATTTGAAGAATAATAAACACAATAGCTCCCCATTTCGCGTGAAAATATGCTTGGATATTAATTTTGTCCTTGGACATTACATGTATGTGTTCTTCGAAGCTCACAGTTTTCCTCGAGCTATTCTCTCAAAAAGTGTTCGCTTCTGGGAACAGATAATGTCCGTGGACAAATATCCTAGCATATTT
The DNA here is from genome assembly GCF_042242905.1 of Orbicella faveolata. Lineage (NCBI taxonomy): Eukaryota > Metazoa > Cnidaria > Anthozoa > Scleractinia > Merulinidae > Orbicella > Orbicella faveolata. Next base: position 12,767,422 of record NW_028301558.1, on the reverse strand, counting down.
TCACGCCAAATGGAGGCTATTACTTTTATATCCTGAGGTTGCCCTGATAATTTGCTAATTCCTATTTATCAGGGTTACCACAGGTCAGAAAATGGTCAGTGAAAAAAATTATTCAAGGTCAGGAGAAAGTCAGGGAATAATAGTTTGGGTCAGGGAAAATTGACTTTTTAAAGAAAAGTCATGGAAAATTGAAATAACTTAAACATGGCTGTTTTGATACCATTGAAGGCTGGAGGAAACATTTGGGGTCACTGTGATCTCAATGATATTTTTCCTTAATAGAGAAGGATAAGTTAATGAATGAGTGGAAAGGATGGCAGTTGGTTGAGGCCAGAAGCCACTATTATTGTAGATCTGACATTTTGTATTTGGTGAGGCTAGGGAAATTTGAATTTTATCAGGGAAAAGTCTGGGAATTTGAAAAGTGATTTCTGTGGCAACCATGTTTATACTCTTCAGAGCTTGACTTTCAGGAAAAAACTTTGGGGCCAGCTGGCTCCTTAATTTTCCTATTTTGTTGCCAGCGCAAGTATTTTAGTCACCAAACATTTTCAGCTCTCTGGGCCTCATATATTTCCCCAAATGGTGCTACCACTTATCTGCAGAATCAAAGTCCAATGCAGTTATCATTAGGCTATCACATCTCCAATAGTAAACCATACTAATTACATGTACCACACTATAATGAAGCAATTGAGATAGATTGTGGTGAGGATACCTAACTCTCATATCCACTAGTATAATGTTTTCTTCTGTTATGTAGACACTGATTCCAAATGAAATGGCAGTTGGAGCCAAGCATGCACAACTTTCACATCAGAGATCAGGGAGCTGGCATGTTGAACAATCAGCATTATCTGCTCCTTCATCAAATCGCAGTTCTAACTTTTCACTCAAGTTCAGCAACAGTGCATTCATGGATGGGAATTCAACCATTGACAGTTCACAGCTGTGGAAGGTACTCCTCTGCTGAGTATTTTAATTCCTGAGACATTCTTATAAGATCATTGGATCCATTGTCAAGCAGGTCTAGGTGATAAGATACAGGAAACGGTCAGTAATGTGGCAACTTCTTAATTGTTTAACTTTTGCACTGGGTGTACTGCAAATATTCTTGATAATGATGTCTGTACTTCAGAATATGAAGTGCAGGAGCATGGGTCTACCTTGCCTTTGCTACTTCCACAACCCTAAGCCATTCATGTGCCACTGCAATTTTGTAGATTCAGAATGTTTGCTCTATTAAATTCAGTCAACACCACGAGATGAAGAAGAAGCAGCTATGAGGTCCACACCAGGAGTTGTGTTCCAAGGACATCAACGACCATCCACGGTTATGGGAAAGCTAGTTGAGAATAATCAGGTAGATAAAATAATGTTATTCTGACTTGTACTTCATTACTTTCTGCAATTACATTTTTGAAACATTACTGTTTGAAATTTTAGCAAGACTCTGGTAGATTAGAACAGTCAAGTGATGGGGATCAGTCTACAATGCTTGCTTCAGGTCTTCAAACTTGGAAAGCAGGTGAGTAAAACTTTTTGCTCCTGGTTCCTTTAGTTTGATTGCAGTATAGTTATTTCAATCAACACCCTTCTTCCAAAATGTGTTCCTATCTCTTCTCTGCACTGATCCACTCTTGTAAAACCAACGATCTGCATATGTGCATATAGAGCAGTTTCAGTTCACTGTCTAAAGTAATCAGGCAATTACTTTGATTTTGGTTTTACTACGGTTTGAGATTGGTTCAGTAGTGTATTTGGTTTGTTATTGGTTTGGTTTTAGTTCAACAACACTCAATTGTATTTGAAAACCACTCTATTGTCTGTTACTATCTTTTCTTGGGTTGTCCTCGTTATCATGGACATCGATGGATCCGCAATCACATAGTCTTCCAACAATTGCCATCTTCTCTTTTTCTTAAAACATGAAAGGAGATTCCCAAGTGCTGACAGAGTTAAGAAGTGGTCGGGATGTCGCTGATTTACCACTTGAAAAAACCCTGACACCTGGTGGAGTTGCAGAAGAATTCACCCCACAAGCAGCCTCACCATGGGATGTGGACAGATGGTCATCATTTCCATGGCCTGCGGGTGCAGATGACATGCAAGACTCTGTACTTGGACAAAATTCATTTGGCACTGGAGGTTTGTCTTTGTAGGCTTTGTAGGATGAAAAGACATGATGAAGCTTTGGCAGGGTACCCCAAATATAGAGGAATTTTAGGAAATGCTGAGGCATTCAATTTAGGAGAAATAGAGTCCTCAGGTCACCTTATGGCAAAACACATTTATGTTTTCTTTTAAATAGACTCTGGGGATCAACAGCCTTGGACGTTTGGTAATGCTGCTGCATTTGAAGAAAATCCTTTCAGTGGTGAAAGCAAAAATGACATTTCTTGGATGACGTTTGAGACGCAAGGTACTAACAAAAAGAGCACTTACTCTTAATGATTCTACCAAGTCTCATCCTTTCAGTACCATTAAGGGCCCCCATAGCAAAAGTGACAGTCAACACATTGACATAGAATAGACTGATTAGATGAACAAATTATGAAGTCTGCTTTGCATCTGATTGTTTTATTGAACATTATGACTATCAGAACTCCTATTGGTACAGTTTTTTAGCAGGAGTATGATCTGTTGGTAAACTTTTATTGAAGTATTGTGCACGTTCAGCTGTATATGTTCAAATAGAAGTAAACATCCCTGCTAAGCACCCGTTCTCCAATACATGTAAGCACCCTTCTTTGAGCTATCAAAATAAAATTAGTGCTAAGTTGAATGATTGTGGACAGTAACCATAGAGTACGGAAAGTGAACAAAGTAGAACAAAATTACTCAGCAGGTCCAGCTTGGGCTGCAGATGGGACCTATGAGCCTTTCAGTGTATTATCCGCATATTATTTCGAGTGGTATACTATGGAATATCCCATGAGTAACTTGTATTTTCTTGTTATACATACAAGCCTTTAGGAGGGTGTAACTATTTTATATCATGTCATAGAAAATAGAGTGGGCAACGGAATCAATGTGACATACATGCGCAGTTGGATGTAATATCGTCAAATCTACAACTGTACAGCTTTCCTGTATTCTGATTGGCTCTATTTTCTATGGCATGGTATAAAAAGTTATATTTGCAAGTACACAGCAATAGTTTTCATTGTAATTAACTCTTGACGTTTTATTCAATGCCCCTATGTATATTGCATCTTGGATGTTATCTTTGTTTGATTCAGTCTCAGTCAAGGGTCAGTAATGCAATTACAAACTCTTTAATGTTTGTAGTTGCCGAAATAAAATGACATTCTTTGTATTAGCTAAGTTTTTATTTTTATTTTATTTGTTGTGTAGGAGATGCTGCAGCAATTATTGCAGCTGATGAAGAGAGTTTCAACAGGGAACATGAACTTGAGATTCCAGTATGTGACAGTCCTTCTCTATAGCTTTATTTTTTCTCAGCCACCTGGATCTCCTTGGTTTGGGAAAATGATTTAAATTATTGTATGGAGTCGGGCAGAAAGAAAATAGACCTATTTGTAAGAATAATATACTGTAGGTTTCTTCCCAATAACTATTTATTAGTCCTGCAGTGTTATTGCATTATGCATAAAAGCAGGGGTTTCATAAAGGGCCAGGCACCAGGCAAATTGACCTCTGTGAGGAGAATTTTGCCTGCTTGATTAAACCATCAAGATGAATGTGTTTCTTATAAAGAAGTTCAGTTCAAAAAGGTTAGCCCTCTTGTGAAAACCAGTTGCCTTCCTTCTAGAACTTTAATGAAACCCCTGTAAAAGGCCAGATTTTAGGAAGCCAGTAGCACTGAATTCTTCATTTTTGATACGTACATAGCATACAACTAGTTAAACCCAAATGGCTACATGCCCAAAGTCAGTAGGCCAAGAACGGAATGGGGAAAAAGCAAAACATATTATAAAGCCATTGACGACTGGGCCACACTACCAAGTGCTTTAAAGAAACTGATGCCGAAAACTATTTTTAAATACAAACTGAAACAGTTTTTATTAAACCATTTTTAACCTTAGTTAGTAGTATTTTAATTCTTGTTTTAGTTTTAGTCTTAGCTTACCGCATAGGTTTTTGTCCTTTTTATTGTAGTTTAGATTTTAATGTATTTTAAAGGTTTAACATTTATTTTCTCAGAGGACCCTCCTGAAAACCACCTTATGGTGATTGGAGGCCTCCTCTTAAAATATTATGTACATGTATTATTATTATTATTATTATTATTATCATTATTAAATGTTTTGACTCGCTGTTTTAACTGTTTGCTTGCTTGCTTGCTTGTTTGTTTGTTTATTCAAGTCTCAGGTTCAAAGTAATGACACCACCAAGCTACATGACTGGACAATTCCAGACAGTCAGTATATTACCAGACCTTCTCTTCTCAAGGTGGTCGGTGTCAATGATCCTAGTGACATTGGTGAGGTGCGCATATCATTTGGTGCATTTCTCGCAGCAGGATCAGGAGAACTTGGTTCTTTGTCGCGGACCAGTCCTGACAGACCCAGGGTAGGTCAACTAATTGATGGATTGCTGTTTTGTTAATACCCTGTCATGCAGGGACCTTTGTCACAAAGGGATAGACAATAAGGTTGTCATACAGAGACCAAGGTTGGCTTATGTTTGTTTTAACCTTTTTAAAGGAAATTGAGCTGAATATGGTTGGGAAGTTTTGTGTTAAGTTGGCAGTCCTTTTTCGTGACAAAAATTCTACTTCAGGTGCCAGTCTTCACTTGGTAGTAGTTTTGCAAACCACAGAAACCCACAGTAGCATGATTATGCTTAAGCAGCCTGGAACACACTTAAAAATGCTAACCTGGCCACTTTACTTTCCTGGTATTGACAGGTTCCAGTGTTTGGTACATGTGCCAGTGGCTGCCAAATGTGATCATTCTGAATACAGTAATCACATTTAATCACATTGTTGTTGTTTTTGTCTTAGCCTCATTTTGGAGATGACAAACCTATATTGACACCTTCCCCACAAGCTCCAGTGAGAATGATCAGTAATCCAACTACACCATTGGATCCAGTTATGCAAGAAAATTCACCAGATTGCTTTTTAAATAGGACATCTGCAGATGGAGGTATTAAAGATGTAATGCAACAGCAATCCAAGAGCTCTGGTGAGGTTGCTCAAAGATCGCAGACACAGGAACAACCAAAAAGAATGGAACGATCAGGAGAGTCAAGGAGTATAGATGTATCATCAACTCATGCACCTGGCACAGTTCCTACAGACGTGTTATCCTTTGAAATGGAGAAGTTGAAACTTGATGAGCAGTTTAAAACAGATGCTCCAGTGAAAAGCAGAAGTAGAAGTACAAGCCAGACCAGCTCACAGAGTAGTAGCAGTAAGGGAAGCATTAAGAGTGTCATAAAGAAAACTGATAGCCAAAGTGCACAGTCCAGTAGGAATGTTAATGGTGGAAAGGGTTCTAAACCTAAAGAAAGAAAACACTCTCACAGACAGGAGAAAAAGGAACGTCAAAATACGAGAAAGCCTCTTGATGTGTCATCAGGATTGGAATTCAAAACTGATCAGGAACTTGAAGGGCTTTACATCCATCCCAGTAGAACAAGTTTTCTAAGGAGTTCATCTCTTGGAGATGCTACTTCTGCTGAGAGGATGACACAGTTTATTGCCAAAGCCATCAATGAAGATCCAGAAGAACTAAGAAAGAAACTGACAGCGGTAGAAAAGCAAAAAGCCAAAGTCAAGTTAAAAAAGAAACAGTTACCATCTTCTGAAGTGAAAGCAGCATCCCCTAATGCTAGAACCTCTGACTTTAATCCTTTGGCATCCAGCAGTCCACAGACTAAGTCCTCGCCAGAAAAAATGGTGTATTCACCAAGACGTATTCAAGTGATTGAACAAAATAACAGTCAGATCTCTCCTGAAAAACTTTCAAGCTACACAGTGGAAGATAGTGTTTTTGTATCACAGGATTCACCATCAATGGTCCCATTGAGTCTTAAAGAACTTGATTCCAAAGATTTTCCCTTAGAACGAGAATCGATGACTTCTTCTGAAACTGGCATTTTTAAACACATAATTCCCCAGTTTGGAGAAACATACACAGTACACAAAGCTAAGAAGGAAGCTGAACAACAACAAACTGTTCCTGTAATTGATCCCAGGAAGAATAGGACACATGAGATTGAACAAAGACTGGATCGTTCACTTCCTCAGAGCATAGACCCATTTGTTGTTCATGATGGAAATTTCCCACATTCTCCCATGTCTACAGGACAATTTCATACCCTAACCCAAGAAATGAACACTGTGCAATCTGATTCTTCTCCACGTACACAAAGACTTGACACGTCTGATAGTGCAGTTGGAAGCATGACCACTGTGCTGTCACAAGATATGTCAAACAGCAGGCATTCATGGCCAGAGGCTACTCCCAGCGATCAACACAAGCAGATGGAGTTCCACCGGGGTGATCATGCCAGAGACAACAAAAGCCAACCAGGCACTCCTACTACAGTGGAAGGTCCTATGGGCCATACAGCTCTGGCAGGTGATTTAAGGGTAGCTGTTCAAACAGGGAATTTAATGCATGAACAGCAAACAACACCCTTGGTGAACCAACATTATCCACCAGTGGGGCTCCCTCTAAGTATTGCACAAGGTATTGTACCACTTGGCAATCCAGGCACTGTATCACAGTTGTATCCACCCGATGGCTCCTCTGGGTTACCTGGTATGATTGGGCCTATTCGAACTGGGCATGGTTTAAATGTTCAGACACATCATGGCACATTATCATATACAGCACCCACAGCATATGGTTCAAGGATGGTTCCTCTGGGCTCAGCCATGTATCCAGGTCAAGGACATGGCACAATGAATACCTTCTATGGCCATGTTCCATTTGTTCAGACTGTTTCAGCATCAATGGGACCAAAACCGTCAAGTTTAACACCAACCTATGTCCAGTCCCTTAATGTCAATATTCCTCAGAACAACCCACATCAGCAAGTCCCTTTGCATCTTCAAGCCAATGGCTCGAGTATGTCAGGATTTCCAACTTCATTTACACAGCCAAGAGCTCCTGAGTCTATGCCTTTCCATCAACATCCATCGCAACAGATAAGAAATGGACTTCTGCAAGTTAGACCTGATTTTTCCCAGGAAGTGGCATTGCCATCACCAACACAAGTGATTATACCTGGAGAGATCAAGCTACCTCCATTTTGCTGTGTGGGGGTTCTAACAGAAACTGTCATCCCATTACATAACAGTAGCAGTCGATGGATGCATTGCGAAATACACTCAATATTATGTACTGTTAATGGTGTTCAGGTAAGAGATAATTTTGAATGATTGTACTCTAGCTGTTACTAACTCAGTAACTGAGCATGAGGAGTCAAGGTGCAAGATTAATTAGAATTCCAAGAAGAACATGGATCCAGTATAGTCTGGTTGAAGATTTCCAGTATGGGTATTCTTGTCCTTTTTGAGAGGATTCTAAAATAGTGCAAAGCTTTTAGCAAACTCTAGTCAGTTGTCAGAGTTCCTTCGGATGTCATCTCAGTTGTACTTTAAATTTTGTAATATTGTTAACGACTGTAGTTAACAAAATAAATAATGACATGCAATGACGTGGGGGAAACTACAATGAAATAAAACCTACAACTAACATTAAAATGACTTACAATATCTTGTCATTAAGTAGGACAAGAATCATTACACTAACTAGTTGCCTTAACATACCCAATACTAACAAGTTAGAGCACAAGTTGACCACCTGATCTAGGATATGCTTTTCAGCCCTCATTTTGCAGTAAGACAAACTTTTTGGAGGAGGCTTAACTGTAGTATTCAACTCATCAATCACAAGACAGTTTAGCAGCTACTGGTAAAGAGTACAATGTTCAAGATTCTGTCTTTGTTGACATTCAGGTTCCCAGTAGTGCATGTGCATTCTCTCATCAACCAAAAGTGATCATAGCACCACATACTACAGAAAACGTCAAGGTTAGTGACAGAAAGAGATCTAAGATTTTATGATGTACCAACAAGCATTTCAGTGGATAAATTATTTGTTTCACTGTTACTTGCTTGTTGTGACTAAACTTATAAGCAAACAAAATGAACAAATGGAAAATGAATCTTTGTGGCAGAATTATAATTCAAAAAGCTTTATGTCTAGGTAAGTTTACGCATATCAGTAGTATTACTGTTTGATTGAGTGATACTTTGTAATTGGTTAGCACAGGTTACTTGTAATATTAGGTACAATGGGATAAAATGTTTTGTAGATTCATGTTAGGATTTTAGGTCTTAAATTTGTAATTTGTAAGAATTTGTCTAATTGTAATGCACTTTTAACTATTTTTATAGAAAAAGTGCAATATAGGTAATAAATTATATTGTTATTGTTATATTCTTGTAAGAGACATGTCTTTTGGTGATTAATTTTCATTTTTTGCGTGTTATAATGTTTGCAGATAAGCATTGAGCCTAATGAAGCTGGTACATTCACTGCGCAGCTACAGGTCTATTCAGTCCCAGTGGTTTGCAAAGTGCAACCAATGACGCATAGTTTGGGACCAGTATTAGCTTTAAATGTTGTAGCAGAAGAACCTAAAGTAGAGGTGTGTAGATAGAATTATTTTTAATAGTTCAATGTTAGTGGTATGATTCATGGTTAAACTGAGCTTTAAAAGTAATTACTTAGAAGCATATAATAAAATATATGTAAAATGAATTGATAACTCACAGTTATGTACTAAATTCTTACAAAAATTGTTTATTTCTTTTCATTGTGAGGACAAATGTTGTAATAAGCCCGTTAAGCCCCCATAGTGCCATATGGTACAAAATGTTATAATAAGCGTAAAATTTGGCCAATTCGTATCAAATTTGGACACCAAAAGGATCTTTAAGAGATCTTCAGATTGGAAGTGTAAAATCATACTGTACCCCCCTCATGAATCAGACTTGATTAACCACCCTTCAAGTTTTTGAAACTTTTGGTCTTTACAATTATTTTACGGTCAAGTGAATATCTGATAAACATTTACACACCCAGAGCTGCAAATTAAGCTGTTGTTTAGGGGTATACCCAATATATACAAGGAATAAGGTATTTTTGAACGTTTTCATTTTTTTACTTGGCGGACTCCTCGATTCAATTTGTGACATCTTGTATGTCTGCCGTGGTGATTTAAGACATACCCCAAACAATACCTTTCAACTGGTATTTTACTTATAATGAGGTTTTTTGCCGGGGCTTAAAGCATTTAAATGAACTTAGAATTAGTTGCTCAGTGGTAAATCAATTCCCCCAATGAGAGGTCCTGTTAAGTTTCATCTGAAAAGTTCTATATTGATGACCAAGTTCAGCAGAGATCTGTGATCTGTATGTGATTTGCTCTTGCTGGGTTGTATAGTTCCTGGGTGAGTAACACTTACAGCCAATTAGATGCATTGCTGGTCTCCATAAAGCTATGTCATTAAGTTGAATCCAGCATGTCTTAATTGTGTAGAATGCATTATGTTCTCAAAAAGACACAGCCATTAGATTAAACCAGATAAAGATGAATTACTTGCAAAATTTTTCATTTTAAAAATTGTATAAAAAGCAGTAAATCCTTAATATTGGTGCTGCACTGTTTCAATTCTTGTGCGCTCTGGACTAACAATTCAGAACAAAAACTGCTGACTTCCCTTTGGGCCAGTGAGGAGCAATATAACATTTTATTTCTTCATTAAACAGGTTGTTCTTGAGGATGATAATACCATACACTTTGGCGAGGTTTCATGTGGGGCTAAGCAATGTCGACCAATCCATCTGATAAACAGAGGGAGAGCTCAAGTACCCATCAGAATCATTTTATCTGCAGTGAGTTCTTTGATCATTTTTAATTAGTTTACAAGACTATTGTTTTAGCACCAGAATACGAATTTTAAGATAAACCTTTTGATACAAAAAAGAGCAATAACTTGTTTGGTGACATTTTAGGGTGGAAAGCATTTGATCATGACTCTAAGAGTTGTTTGATCCCTGAAGATATTGTTGAATCTTACAAATTTGTGGCAATATGAGCCTGAAACCAATTGTTTGGAATTGTTGTTCAATGCATCGTTATTACTAATATAGACTGAACACCTCTGGTCTGGCAGATCCCAGATTGACTGCCATCAGGCTCTCAAATGTGCCTGGTGCATTTACAAGCCAAACAGTATCACTGTTTATTAGTAGGACCAGTTCTGATTCTGTTTTCTGCAGTCAAATTGCACTGTTGCTGTAAAGGTCCCCTCTGCTATGTACACTTGGCATTAGTTGTGTGTACTCTTGGTGATTTGCATAAGAGTCACTCAGAAAGTTGTTCAATTGGTGATAGTCAGCACAAAATCTGATGCAGTTATCTTGTGTAGTAAAAGTACTACTTATGAATTTCTTCTACAGACTAATACTTCTTTCATACCAAAAAGGGACCACTTCCTAGCATTCAGACGTTGCTCAAATGATATTGTTTTGGCTTCAGGGCTAACTATTTACATAGGTGCAATAGCAACTAATTAGAGTAAAGATCATAATTTGCAATATAAACATGTTGTAGGTAGACAAACAAACTGCCAAAGGCATGTTCAAAAAAAATTAAATTAAAATTTTGATGACTGACCCTAATCATTCAAAACACTATTTCATTTTTTAAATAGCTCCTTGTTATCCATGCAGGTACTTGAAACATGATACTTACCGTATTTTATCCAGCAGTCACGCTGCTGATTTTATGCATACTTAGAACTTTGTGTCAGTGAAAAATAGCTGTGGCTATTGCTAGTTCACATTTGTTTTGTTTAATAGGGCATTAAAAGGGTGCAAAGAAAACCAGATTTCAAGCTGATGCTTGTATGATAGGGAAGTTCTGGTACTGCTTGCCCCTCTTTTATCTATATATCTTCTATCTTAACAGAATAGCAGCTCACTGCACTGTTTTGCTTTTGCGGATGCTGACTTTTCACCCAAGACTGATGTCGTGAGAGGTGCTGCCCCTGCTGGGACTAAAGGAGCTGCATTAACTATCCACACCTTGTCTCTTAAAGGATGGAAGGATTTGGTGAGTTAGTTGTCAATATCAACATGTGTATTTTTGTCAGAGCACAGAAACAGAAAAAGAAACATCACCTGACTTTAGAGCTTCCAATCTGCTGTACATGGCTATAAATCACTCATCAGTTGCCTGATGTACATTGTAAAGTTGGCTATGCACAGATTAAGAAAGTGCAAAATCATATTACTCTAATTTAATCATTCTTTTTACTCATGTTTTTGATGTTATGCTTTCTTTGATTGATTTTCTTGTACAGACTTCCATAGTTGAACCAACTGTTGTGTGGTTACTATTTCAGTCTCAAAAGATTGGGCTTAACAGTAAGTTGGATGCATGTGCAATCTGTATTTGTGGTAAAGTGAACAATGCTGTGCACTCACACTTAGTCAGCATCTATTCTATGCTTTGTGACAAGGCCTTCATACCAAAATGCTCAATTAACTACCAGGGCTGTCATTAAGTTTTGAGTCACGCCCATAACAAACTTGTTACTTTGTAGGTGAACTGTGAATTCACCCACATAACATCAGGGGCCTATCAATTCAAGCATACTCAGCTGTACAGGTTATGGTGGCACTGTTTGTGACAGCCCTGACTACTGCCTGCCTGTTTTGAAGCATACAGCTGTCAAGATTGTATTAGTGCTTTATTTATCTTTCATTTAGACTGTGCCTTAGAGGTTTTTAACAGTTTTTGACAACAATAATTATGTTATTGTTGATCAGGAACCATTTGTGTGAGGAAAATAAGCATGAACAAAGAGTAATGTGCTACTTTCACTTATCTGAAACAATTACCTATTGCATGAAAATTAAAACAGCTTATTTGCTTCTTGTGTTATGTTTACGTTAGGTATCTCATCAGCTGGACCACCAGAAGAGTACACTGCACGTCTTGATGTTGAGATTGACAGTGCTCGACAAGGTTGAAGTTTCAAACTGTAAACATTGATTTCCTGACTAGACTTGATTGTTTGAAATATTTACAAAGATCTCTCACATCAACAAAACTATTGAAAAACTAACAAGAAGCTTGCATTACTTTGTATACTACTAAAAGGATTGACCAAAGGACATTGTGATCCTTTTTATCTAATTTGACACATGTTTCTTTTGTATGTAATTGATATCCTAGGCCCTACTATCAGCAGTATGGCTCTTAAGGCCCTTGAAGGTATTGTGAGGCTTCACACTCCTCATAAGCTACAGGTTAGTTTCTGTAAGTTCAGGTGTTGCTTCATTTCAAGCTACACTGTGCTCAGTACACAAATCAAGGTGATTTAACAACCAGCCCATAAATTCATAGAAAGGTAAATGAAAGAAATCACATTTCATTCATATTATACTATAAAGTACATTGAAGAGACCGAAAGGTATGAAACATACTGACAGAGCCCATCCCCTGCTGTAAAGTTGTATTATTAGTCCCTCTCTGCCACTTGTATTTCCCAGGAGCTGTGTCTATTCTTTGAGCATTGTGTACAAGTCATTGGGAAGGTCAATCAACAATAGCCAAGACAAATTCTGATTATCTCTTTAGGAGAGCTCTAAAAAGACCCAAGAATAGTTACAAATGTATCAAAAAAAAGTCTTTTGACGAGATGTACCTGTTATCCTAGACACCTGGTCAAATGGGAGAATTATTCCTCAAGTCACTTAGTTCCTCAGACATTGGTGGCTCATTTCCTCAGAAACATGTTATTTATTGCAGGTCTTGACTTTGAAAAGTTCTCTTGGTAAGATTGCAAGCTGTACTATTCCAGTAAAGAATGCTGGTAACATTACAGCCAAAGTAAAGCTGAAGATTGAGGGAGACTCAAAGCAATTCTCTGTTAAACCTATCCAGCTGCATCTTAAACCTAATGAGGTGAGGAAATATAAAACATGATGCAAACTGCATAAACTTCTCAATCAAACACCTCTATAGGATGTGTAGATGTGCCAGGGAAACTGAATAATAAAGTTGTGCATCTCCATATGAGTTAAGAGCCCTGCTGTTTTGTTACCTGTAATCATAGGAGTCAGAGGTACAAGTCATGTTCCAACCCACAGCAGCGAATAAACAAGTTGAAAGGTAATTTATTACATTTTGATGAGGATACTGTGATGGATATATTTTTGAACATTTATTGAGCAATCCAAACTTACTTCTTTTTGTAAAAGCATTTATGTTTAGTTATGTTGAATGAACTCTCGCTGAAATAGCACAAGTTAAATGAGTATGATTTGGTACACTTGAGAATTTAACCTTCAACCATCAAGTGTCTCAGCATCGGCACAACTTTGATCTCAGTTAGAAGCTCTTAAATTTAAAGGGATGTATTTTCAATCTAAAACATGAACTGATGCTAAACAGTTAAATTACTTTATCTATTACTGCCTGTCGAAGGTGTAGAATGTATGCAAAGGTTGCAAAATTGGCCTTACAATTTTAGGAGAAAATGTTTGTGAAATCAGATGTGCAGGTAGTATAGATTAAGTTTTTTTTACTGATGGCTAAGTTTTGCATTTCGATTTTCATGTCCATGCATGTTTCACAATGAAAGTAAATCTAGGCCACTATATTTCCACAACCTTTGTTGACTTTTTAATCATGTTAACGTTTTGCTTACAGCTTGGTAGTTCTTACAGTTCCCAATGGACCAGTGTATGAATTAGTAGTGAAGGGATCGGCTTTACCAAAAGATGATGATAAGTAAGAAAATATAATTACATGAGTTTGTAGGATTTTCCTTTTTACTCTGATTAATGTTCAGTGCTTTTGGGCATGGCAGAATTTTGATTTTTGATTTTCACCATGATTTAAAATATATTTTAGCTATTTACAGTGCAACTACTCCAACTAAGGCCTTCTGAGCAATTTTTTTTTGCAAATTGACCAGTAGCATTCACATGTTAAAACAATAAAAATGGTTCCAAATTTGTTGTTTCTTTAGTCTGCAGGTTGCTCAGATTGACAATTTGTGGGAAATCTATTGTGAACATCAATTTTTTTCGCAGATCAATTTGGGCAGAATTTTGTTGGGTGGCCTTGATTGGGGAAGTTGCAGTGTAAGTGTAGGTGATGATAATAATCCCAGACATTGTTTTGTAGGTTTAGCTTGTTTAGCAGTAAGCAAGTTCTCTGTTGGAGTGGAGTGGCTCTTGGACGGTCTCAGTGAGTACTTACAGTTCTCATAACACTGGTACTGTTAGATAAAATGTGGAGATTTAATATATTTTTGCAATTTCCATCTGACCTTGACCACTGTTATTTATAACCTTTTTGTAACAGGCAGCAAAAGGTTATATTGAAGACAAGCTCTACATCACCTGTAAAACTTCAACTACTGATTGAGGGAAGTCATTCTGATTTTCAGGTTTGTGTAGCAGAAAGAAGATTTTCTCCTTTCTTGAAAGAGTTTTTTCCCTTAAATAACATGTTAGTGAATCAATGGCAATACCAAGAAGTGTGATACATGTGTCAACTTACACCAGGCAACGTGAAAAGTAGATTAACATAAGTTGTTGCTACACTAATGGCATTTACCCAACTGTGAGCAAGCAGCTTTTCAAGATCGCTTTGCAAGATTGCTTTAATTATTTTATCCTGCTCCTATCACTTTTCATCTTGTTTCTTTTGGCTCATGCAGTTACCATTGATTTGTAATCTGTTAGATACAGCCAATGTTCAGTTCCCATGGTGGAAGTCCAGAGCATCCACAAGCAACCCTTCAACCTAAGGTGAGTTAAACTGAAGTGGTTGTATAGTAAAGGTAAGGTGCATTTTTTGTGTGAAAATATTGAAGGGCCGCAGCCATGATAAAACATGGTAAAATTTAAAAATGATCTCTGGCTGAAACAATTAAAAAATTACAAACTTTCGACTACCTGAAATGCAGTCTTCGACGGGTACAATGTGAATGACAAGAGGCGAAGAAAAAGAAAATTTTGGACAACAATGCATGAAATTGCAAAATAATAAAAATGCAAAAAATTTATAAATTTTTGTTGAAAAGAATGTTGTATTATCCACCTGGATTTTTCTTCGCTTCTTGTCATTCACATTTTACCTGTCAGAGACTGTTGTTCAGGCGGTCAAAAGTGGGTAATTTTTTAAACATTTCAGCTCGAGATTGTTTTCAAATTTTACCGTGTAAGGTGCATTGTCAAGTGTCTATTTAACAATTACAGTACATTCTCCAGGATTTAAGAAATGTTTTAAATTTAAGGTGTCATTTGCAATGGGTCAATAATCAAGTGCCTCTCGGAAATCCAATAGGTTTGCCACTAGTTAGTGGAGTCAGGTACATGTAACCAGCCTTGCAGGTTTTTGAACTGACATTGGAGAGATTAAGCATGATGTTTCGGCAAATGGCAAAAATTAAACTGTTGCCAGCTTTCTTCAGCTGTCTGTACTGTAGAGTGAAAATATTTGTATTTGCATTGTATAGTAGGAGACATTTTTCTATTTTTGTGTGATTTATTTAAGGATTACAAGAAAAGAATAAAAAATCAGAGGTAGTCTTTGTCATTTGCTGTCTGCCATAAATGTCATGCTTAACTCTCTATCCCTCGCTTATCAGGAACCCCAAGCTCAAGTTATAGAGTCATGGGTAGCCAATAAAGTGTAGCCAACCATAACTCCAAATATTGAGCTCATAGACTAGAAACTGCACACTATGATGGTGTATGCCAGTTTTACGACATAAATGAAAAGGATTATAGTTTGTTTTGTTGTATCAACAGAAGGCACTTCCAGTCCATGTTAGTTTTTCACCTTCGTCCATGGGCCTTATCTCTAGTTCTCTGGTCATCAAGTCCCTAACAGGAAACACAAAGTCTATGGTAACTTAGCTTTGATCGTTGAAACTACGATACTTCTCCTATCATTAAGACAGAGAGACAGACATAATGAAAGTTATTGTTTTGTGTTTACCTCATCATGATGGCGATAACTTGCTCTGAATTAGCCGCTGTCTTCAAAGTTCCTACAGAATAAGTGTAAACAGTCAGACTTGAGTTCTATGAACGAAAAAATTGTCAGCATTGGCTCATGTCTGAGGATCAATTTCTTCTAACAGTATGGTGTCCTCTTCTTTGATGGCCTCAGAGGTGGTTTAGCAGGCAATCCTTGCATAGAATTTGTGAGGGCAGTGAGTGCACAGGAGGGTAAATGGTAGATGAGGGGCTGCAAGGCGGCGGTTTTGTTCTTTGCATTTCTCTTCGGCTTTGTGCCTCCATTCCGTTTGAAACATGGCAGTCCCAATGGAAATGTGGAAATAGACTGTCGAATATAATAGTTAGAAATGGCCAAGCTAGTGAATTATGAAGAGACACCTATGTCAAATAACTGAATGTATGTGGTAAACATTTTATTTTGTCACCAGATACCACTGTATGGCTGTGGTGGAACAAGCCAGTTGGTGTTGGTGGACATCAGGCAGCTTAGTGAAGGATATGTCATTAATGTTGGAGAGGTAATGTCTTAAGTATAGTCCTAATTAGTATATTAAAATAAAATACGTTGTGTTACTTGATGATACTAACAGAAAGTGAACCACCAGAATCTGGCTTTTGCCATGTTAATACAGTCACTATTTTTCAAACCAAAGTGGTGTAGGGGTTTTAGTCATGATTTGAAAAATGGGCTTCCAAAATGTGCTCTAGGACTTGCTAAATGAGCAATGAGCCCTTTGCATGATCCGGTCACATGGTACAAAATCACACATGCTGGTGAGCAAGTTGCACAGTGGGACTTCCAAAACAATGCAACTCGTACCAGTCCACCTGGACCTGCCTTTATTTTGGAAGTCCCACTGCACAACTTGCTCACCAGCACGTGTGATTTTGTATCATGTGACCAGATTGTGCAAAGGGCCTATTGAAGGCTTTCGTGCAAAAAGGGCGATATAACATTTTGGGCCAATTTTTATTTTTTGCAGGATCGAGCTAATTTTTGGCAGACTGACTTGTTTTGACATGAAGAGCATCGTTGCGTAATTGATTTTGTTTATTTGCGCTTTGTTTTCAAGAATAGTGTAATATATATATGCAAAAAACTCAGTCTTCCAAGGGTATGTTTTGGAGATCTTTTGTTGAGCGAAAAACAAAAGAACCTTTTGTTTTGCTAAATGATGAAGTCCCCGAAGCGTGGCATTTGGTGCTAGTTTTATTAATCATATAATTATGCTTTTCTCTTACTGTTGCTTCATTAGCGCAAGCGAATAAGGCGCTGAACAGGCCGGATTTAAGTTTCATTTGCTGTGACAATGGTTCAATACGAAGTCGGTTTATTTTTATTCCTGGTCTATTTCTCTACTTCTTTCAAAAATCAAAACATCTATTTAAAAAAGAACCCATGCTGACGAAGCTGCTAAAAGTAACCGTTTAAGTTCACGCCGTGTCAAGGTCCACCTTAGAAGGATTCGCTTCAAAAGATGCCGCTCAGAAAACTGAGTTTTTTTATATGTTATTTCTCGAAAACGAAGTGCAAATCAACAAAACCAATTACGCAACAATGCTTTTCATGTCAAAACAAGTCAGTCTGCCAAAAATTAGCTCGATCCTGCAAAAAATGAAAATTGACGCAAAATGCTCTATACACCCTTTTTGCACAAAAGCCTTCAATTTATAAGGCAACATATGAAAACTAAAAAAAGAAATAGACAATTGTAAAACAATTTTCTTTTAAAAAGTGGTTGTCCAGATGATGCCTGGACACCCATCTGGCTAAAAGCCTGATGATGTTGCAAATTTATGAGGTAACCACAAATAAAGTAATAAACTGATTAAGGGTCTCTTTTCACCTCAGGTCTCCCTTGGGAAAAAGAACTCTGTCAAAGTTGTGGTGAGAAATTCTGGCACAAGGGCAGCTTTTGTCAAGGCTGTGTGTTATTCAGGTACAGTTAAAATAAAACTTGCTATCATTATTGATGTGTGTTTTACAATTAACAACACAGACCTTCACTGATAATAGATTTCTGGACACTTGATTGTGAACCTTTCAGACAAGGTAAACTTAGTTAAATTATGGCACATGTCGATCAGAGTTATTTGTTGTGGTTCAACTTGACACAGAACAATCTGGTATTTCCCTTTGTTTTGTATTCATTATCACATATTACCCTGTAGCAGAACAAAGGAAAATAACAAATTGTACCGTACCAAGGGTAAAATTGAACCACAACATATGCACTCAGACTAGTCTAACAGAATCCCTGTAACTGCTTCTCCAAAAGACTGATCATGGACCCAAGAGAATTGTGTGGAAAGCGTAATCTTTGTTCAACTTCTTTTGTTTAAATGTGATGGTGCATATTCTATATTTGGCAGTGCTGATTCAACACTGCTGGAGAAATATTAAGGAATCCATAGATAGTTGAGGAAAGGACCTCTGCTTATCTTAACTTTTAACTGTTTCGTTAACAGTTTAGAACATGGCTGGTCTGGCATGGTTTGCATGAACAAGTGTACTGGTAGAGATAACACCTTCAAACTGTTTCATGTAAACTCTTTTCCTTCTAGATATCCATTCACTTCAACAGTATCCTTCCAGCCACTTGAAGGTTCATCCAGACAACTTTGTGCTCTCTGAAAGAACATCAAAGGTGTGTGAAATCAGGTTTTATATCATTTTTATAAGAAAGTTAAGTTATAATTGTACAAGCAGAGTATTTCATCAAATACCAAGATCAAACCCTTTGAATTTTTTGTTATCACTCCTGGCAAAATGCAAAAAAAGTACACTCATATCTTTATCAAGTAATGTGCAACAACTTTAAAGGGTTTTGTCATTTTATCTGATGGTTGATTTACCATTTGCTAGGCTGTGTTGATTGAATACCAACCTCTGGAGAAAGACGCCATCAACTGTCGCACATCTGTAAACTCTGTTGCTGTTCTTGCTTTCTACACTGGAGATGAGTTCTTGAGACGGCAATATAAAAAGTAAGGAACAAAGCAAATACTATTGAGTGTGAAAGTGACTCAGAGAATAGTAGGAGGTATTCATAGGTAAAGCTCTGGATTCAAATAACCAGTTGATTTTTAAATTCATTATATTTTGACGTATGACAGACAGTTGTGCAACAAATTTATGGTGTTGTATGGGATGCCCTTGAAGGACAAGATTCCACTGTTTGTGTAATGCTTACCTAAAGGCTAAAATTTGGGCTTGCCCGCCCATCTCATTAAGAAACAAGGAAGAAAAAGTTCATACTGACAAACACTGACTGTGTAGTTAGAAAGCAAGAATGCTGACTGAATTATGGTATGTCAGGTATCTTCAGACAGGCCCCTGGCAGCCCCCGTCAGAAAGTATGGAAAGGAGTCTTTTAGCAGGAATTGACTTTACCACAACTTTCCAAGATGAAGATAAACTGGTAGAAGGTATGACATTTAGTGTCCTGTAACCAGCCCAGTCATGGCCTATCACTATCACTCAGGTTTTATTAACATGCTAAAACATGGCTAGTGTTAAAAAACAGTGAGAGACACTGATAACATCAGTCACTTAGCTACACTTAAGTTAGGGTGTATTTTTAACTAACCTTATTCTGGAGACAAGCAGTTCCCACTGTACAGAAAAATGGCTATTTTTTAATGGAAAATCCAACTCATGGATTCTTTGGAGGTGTTTGCATTTTTTACAGGTGTAGAGTTGTTTTCTTGTCAAGTGCAACTAAGTGGTGTATTTTCATAGCAGGGTTCATGTCTTCTTTCCCTCTTTAAGATGACTTCTTGGTTTGCTGTGGCCGTGATTTGCATCCACTCTCCCTTTCTTACAACAATTATTTCTTACTAGTCAAAATTCAGCCTCATCTACAGCACTGTTGCCACTCCCTGCTCCTGGCCACTTTGGAACAGGAGCAATGAGATGGGGGTTGTATATCTTGTTATCTACTGACAATCATTTCCCACACTAATCCACATCAACTGGTTGTCATATTATCAACAGGCACCAGCAAATTGTTGTATCAAAATATAAAGAAAAAAATATAGATCCAGATATATTCATACAATTGTATTAAGTGCTAATGAAAAGTCATTATTTGAAACTCATAAAATCTTTAAAAAAATGTAATATGCTCTTGGACTAATCAGTACTTAGGATACCTTTATCATCTGCTAGTTGGCCCATTGCTTTACAAGGACAGCTTTGTTCAGTGCAGTGGTTTTTCTTTCAGATGTGAAATACCCCAAGGTTGCCAGTTGGGACAGTTTATTCCAGAGCAGTGTATCACGGGTTCTGTTGACTCTAGTTGGCTCACCACCAGGTCCAAGTGATCCTAACAGATCAGTGGACATTGTACCAGTCTCAGATAAAGGTAAAGTCTGCATATGGGCCAAGTGGCTCATCAGGCCAGAGCTTATCCCAGTTTCTGTAGCATGAAGTGACTAGGAGTATTTCTACTCCGCCCTAGATGGGATGCTAATCCATCGCAGGGTTATCCCCCAGCATTGAATTTGCGGGTACCCATTTATACACCTGGGTGGAGAGAGGCACTGTGAGAGTAAAGTGTCTTGCCCAAGAACACTACACAATGTCCTCAGCCAGGGCTCTAACCCGGACCACTCACTCCAGAGTCAAGCGCACTAACCATGAAGTCACCGCACCTCCCACTCCAGTCTCTGATAAACAGTCAGTAAAACCTCCACAAATAAGTCCTATTCCTAATGGTAGGTACCTAACATAATTTATAATGGCTTCCGATCTGTGCAGTAATCATGAATGAGTTTAATCATGTTGCTATCTAGTGTCACTCTTGACTATACTCTGGTTTAGATTTTCCTGAGCCAGATTAAAGACCTTGACAAATCTACATTAAAGCACATAGAAGTTTCCAATTTTTATCACGCTGTCAAAAAAGAGAAGAGGCACCCAAGAGTGCTGTTCCCTGGGGGGCACTCCCATATAAAAAAGGGCAGGGGTGGTCATTAGAAATTTTGAAAAGAACCCCTAAGAGGTACCAAGATCCTGTTTTGTGGGCGTGGCTTAAACTTTTTTCACCCCTAAGAGGTAGCAATTCTAAAACAACACCTTATTTCCTGTTATTGTTTGGGCTGAAAACCCTAAAAGATACCACAAAAGCTCCTGCTGTGGACCTATGGAGGCTGAACACCTTAAGAGGTACCCAAACGGCTTTTTTTACGACAAGCACCCCGTCCTTTTTATGTGGGAGTTCCCCCGGGTGCAGTTTAAGTCACAACTCCATTGTGGTACAATCAATTCCTTAGCAACTTAGAACACTGCAAACTTAGTCTGGTTTCAGAGATTAGAAGATGCTGCTTATTCCTCTCTGACTGATTCTGCTCTATTGCTTATGTGCTGCATAATTATCCAATAGGTAATACTGAAGCTGAAAGTTGGACTGTCATTCCTGATTTTCTCACTTTGTCACCTTGTAATTCAAGTAAGCTGCTAATTATTAAATTCTTTGATCAAATGCATTACAGTGTTCCAGATAGGTGAAGGGTCTCAGGTCAAAAACGCCACAAGAGCAGCTACCTGACCAGAGGGAGCAGGTGGGAGCAGTGGGAACTGACCTGTTCAAATTTCGTGTCGACACGCCACCTTGAAAACTTATCTTGAACCCTGCCATTACTGCTTGTAAATGTAGAACAACTCAAAGAGCTGTTTACTCTGTTTCCACACACAGATATGTATTAGGAACGAGCTGCAGTGTAGCTAACAGCAAATAATGTGTCACTGATTGTAATAGAAGTCATGTTATTTTGAGGAAGATTTTCACTTTAAGGCCATTGAATCTCTATCAAGAAAAATTGCATTGTAGTCATCTTTTTTGCTTGCACCCTTATATGTTCTTGGCATACCCCATATTGTTACTGTAAGGCTGTGTTCATTTGAATTTTTGTATTGCATAAATTTCACTACTAGTGGTTAGGTAACTAAAATAAAGAAATCAACATAATCTTAGTTCTAATGTGTGCTTGCAAGAAAAAAATTCAAAGGTCAGTTATCTGTTTTTGTGAGTAACATTTTTTATTAACTCTGTCTTAGAGGATGACAAAAGTGGTAAAGGCTCTGAGCAGCTTCAAATTGTCAACTTTTCAGATCGTTCACTTGGGTGAGTGTGGGAAAAACAAGTTGTTTCATTCTGGTATGATATCAACATATATCTGGTTCAGTTTGCATGATTCTGCAGGCCTGCCAATAGCAACTGGCTATTAGACAGTTGTCTTGTCTGACAAATGGACAACCTAAAGCACAATCTTAAATTTAATTCAGGAGGGCATGAAAAATGGCACTGTTAGAGTCTCGTAATGCCAATTCTTTTTTTTTTTCGGATGAACAGTTAAACATAGATGTAAAAATAAGGCATATAAAAAATATCAAAGAAAAAGATCTTTTGGGCCAAAATTTCCCCTGGGCTGACAAAGGACCTGCTCAGAGTGAAAATTGTTTGCTAGCTTGTTTATTGGCAAATCTTCACAGAATTATTCAAAGGATAATCAAACATAAGCATGCACACTCACAACTGCACTGAAAATTGTTATTAAATACCGTCTGGCTTCTACTACATAGCTAAGCCTTCCCATGCGTGCTGTGCCTGGTGGGTTTCTAACGGAAAATCTTGGATTGACTGTGCATAAATTCAATGTAAATGTGAATGTTGTGTCAATTGCTGTTGAATGTTGAGTAAAAATTTGCAGCACTGATGTGTTGACCACACTATTCTATTTACTTGAAATCTTGTATCATAGATTTGAGTTCACTTGGCCAGCCCATTCCATTGTTATCACTCCTGAAAGAGGAGAAATCCCACCAAGGTAAAATTGTTAAACAGCACGGTAAAAATCTTATTTTAAAATTAATTATAGTATGGGTTTCATGAGGTAGTCTAAAAAGTGCAATAAATAAAGAGAATTTACTGTATATTCTTTACCATCCAGTGCTTCCGTCAATACGTAAGGGTTTTTACAAGTTTGTCAATACAATAATAGTTAGCTACAGACCACTTTCGATATATTAAAAATCAGCTTGGC
This sequence comes from Orbicella faveolata, assembly GCF_042242905.1. Classification (NCBI taxonomy): domain Eukaryota; kingdom Metazoa; phylum Cnidaria; class Anthozoa; order Scleractinia; family Merulinidae; genus Orbicella; species Orbicella faveolata. The sequence goes on along the minus strand of NW_028301558.1, from coordinate 12,744,335 downwards.
AGTGAGGCTTAGAGGACACAAACAAAGGAAATTGAATGACCATGTTTATTCATTTCTTTTGTTTGTGTCCTCTAGGCCTCACTATCAAGCTGAATTTTAATATATCGAAAGTGGCCTATTGTATGAGCTCTGTTCATTTTGCATCCTCTCAATTAATTTTTAATGTATCAAATAATAGAGGTTGAGGGTTGAAATTGGTCTCTCTTAAACAATGGGCCTGTAGTTATCTATTGTAAGCAGTCCACATGTTAGACTCAGGTAAAACAATGCATCAAAAGGTAACAATGTAGTCTGATAACAAGGCATGTTACCCATGACTGTGTACTTGAAGTACTACATTGAGTACTCCTAACCCCCACTACCTCTTTTCCCTCGATAGGAGTCAAGGCAGGGTGCTAGTTAGTGCCAAGCCTAATCCTAGTGGCTCTTTCACCCAGCTTCCTTGGGGAGGTACAATCTACTTAAAGTGTGATGGGAGACAACAGGTATGTTCAAACATAAGTATCTCCCTTAAATTTGTGTTCTTTGGTTTACTACTTAGGCAGAAGTTGTACTAATATCCTACTACAGTCCAACCTCCCGTAAGTGACCACTCAAAATGTTGAGCCTCAGTGGTCACTTACGGAAGGTGGTCGCTTACGAGAGCTTAGACCCTATTGGGTCAAAATTTCGCCTCATTAGCATATGGTAACTGCAGAGGTTTACCCCATGTTTTAAATGTTTTATTCATGTGAAAAGTCAATTTCGAGAAAACATCTCCTGCTTCGAATTCCCATTGAGAAATTTCCATCTCTTGTACTACCCAGAAATACAATGATGTTACAACACCATTTAATCCAATTTCTGCTCTATTATCTGTCCCTCTGCTCAATACCCAATTGTTTACTACTACCCAAATGTTGGTCTAATAAGTCCCTCTTTGATGTCTGTAATAATTTTTGGTTTGTTGTTCAGTCCATCAGAGTACAAATAAGAGAAGAGCAAGTTCTGGAGAGTTCTCCGTACCAGTCTGGTGCATTGAGCTTTCAGTCCATACCTACCACCATGGGTGGAAGCACTCCACTTCCCACAAATCACTTACCTCCCTTGAGAATCAAAAACAATGACATTGTGTTTGAAAAGACACTGATTGGGACCGTGACAAGTGAGTCGGAAGTGTCATTTATGATTTCATCTATCTACAGTATGTTGGACCTCACTAATTCAAACTTGGTTATTTCAAATTCCCCATTACTTCAAACTCAAACTTATTTCCCTTGGATTTGCCTTTCAGTCATTTACTATCAGCTATTTCAAACTCCCGCTATTTTAAACTATTTTTCATTTCCCCTGAGAGTTCAAAAGTAGCAGGGTTCAGTATTTTTATGATAACTGCAGAAATTCTCATGCGCTTATTGGTTAATTTTCATTGTCAATAAGTGGACAGACACATGAATTTACAATTAATGTGAAGTGTCAACGAGCGAGAGCGGACAATTTGTCAATTTGTTATCATAAAAAACAAATTGAAGTCAGTTTTTCATGCATCTGTCCTGTTATTGACAATGAATTTTGTCATAACATTGTCAAAGTAGTCTGCAGATCCACTCAGCTGTCACCTTGTGGATCCAGATACTTTGACACAGGGTTGGTATGGGTCCTGGTAAACCTGGAAAGTCCTGGAATTTTACTGTCGCATTTTCCAGGACTGGAAAGTCCTGGAAAAGGGCTACTGGTCCTGGAAAGTTCTGGAAATCTGTTAAACTCAAAAAAATAAAAAAGCAAAAAAAAAAAATTTTTAAATGTATGGCAAACAGTAAGGAGAATTAACATTGAGATCTTGGGAGTGAAAGGGTTGATGTGAATTTTAGAGTCCTGGAAAAATCAATCTGAGTCCTGAAAAAGTCCTGGAAAAGTCATGGAAATTTGTTTCTGAAAAAGGGTACTAACCCTGTTGACAATGTAATGATGAAACTCATGATCAATAACAGGACAGATGTTTGAAAAACTGACATTAATTTGTTAAATAAGTATCTAGAGGAATGCTAGTAACTAGAGAAACACTATTAAAAAAGTGTGTTGTATCGTTTCTTAGTTGTCTTTACTTGATTTTCTTTCAGCATCGGAGATATCACTAACCAACACTGCTTCAGCTGACTTGACCTGGAACTTGTCTTCTGTAGCACCAGCATATGTCAAGGTTTGCAGAAAGTTATGTTAGCTACATGTACAGCTAAAGTATTGTGCTATCAGTAATTAACTGATTTAAAAAAAGAACGTTGCACTTCACGTTCATTAAGCCCATTATTTAGATCATTTCAAATTTCCAACCAGGTTATGTAAAGGTATAATTTTGGTCCCCTTTGGGAACAGAGAGATATTTGCTTCTGGTATCCTCAAAAGTAAAATGCTTTCAGCACTTTCTGAAAAGAAAAATGTTTCTTTTCTACAACATTAAAAATATATGGGTGATAGATACCATTTTGCTGATAAATTTTAGCTACTACGTACTCATGAAAATCTTTTTAGAGCTTCAGGTTCCTTTTATAATAAATGGATCCAAATAAATATTCATTACATATTATATGCTGCCCTACAGGTAGATGATTCTGGAAACATTTGCCGCACAACTTACCTGGCTTTCAGTGTTGCAAAGCGTGGAGGGACAATTGAAGCTGGAAGGACAATGCAGGTAGAATAGAACTTGTTATTGCAAATCCTTTCCAGATAGTCTCCTTGACACCCCAAGGCAAGTGGCCACTGTCATGAAACTGTTGGATATCAAAAATGGGGAATGCCAATATTTCAAAAACAGTACTACACTTTTCTAAACTTAGCTGTCATGTACATTTAGATATCCTGACTGCCTTGTCCCCAGGTGCCACTGTGTTTCGTTAGCAAAGAGTAGGTTACAAGGAGTGTGGTGCTTGATGGTTCTGACTTTTCCAGAGCAACAGGCCCACTGGCCACAACACAATGGGCACTGGAAGAGATCCCTGGGGACAAGGCAGCTCTCCTGATATGTTCCTTCTAATCAGCAAACAATTAAGACATTGCTATTTTCAATTGTAAGATTGTTATTGTATTTGTAAGAAATGCTGCAGAGTGTGTTTGTATTTTGTGCATAATTATGCCTTCTGCTGCATTGGCAAATCCTCAATGCTTGTTTCCTTGTTTCAGATTGTAGTGAAGTTTCAACCTCGGGATGTCGGTGAATATGAACAATCTTGGGACCTCATGGTAGGTCAAACACATTTTTGTAGCAATTAGAATTGACTGCTCATGTTTTAAATACTAGTTTGAGAGCATGAAAAATGCCAAAAGGCCCAAATTTGTTTTCTTTGCACCTGCCGTTGACAGATGTTTATTTCTGATAACTTTTAGACCACATCCAGTTCGAGTAAATCCAAGCAGAAGATCTTTCTCCATGGCCAGGTATAATTATGTTGTGTAAAAGGTTATAATAAGCTGTTAGGGTTAATATTAGGGTTTCAAATCCTTATCAAACAGTTCCTCAGATGAGTCACATGTTGGCTATTCTTATTCCCCATCAAGTAGGACTTGGGCCAAAATCTTCAATCAGCCAATCAGAATGGAGCTTATTATAATAAATTTCTTGCTCTAAAAAGGGGGAGCAGAGAATTTAAAGTACATTCCTTAGTTTCTCCATCTCATTTTCAAAATGAGGTCATGTATGATAAATCTCGACTTTTGTCACCCTATCCTGTACAGTCAAGACCTTACCAAGGGATTAGTGAGCTTAACAGTATGACAATAGAGGCACAAACACACCTAGTAGAAGTAGAAAAAAGTAGTAATTTTCTTGCAAGCATGAAATGTAGATGGTTTATTTACTTCGATTGTGAGATTACAAGTAATGTGACAAGACATGGAATCCATTGCTTTTGTTATTATATTTTTGTGTCCTCTTTTTCAGTAGTTTAGTATTCTACAGTAAGATTAATTTGTGCCTCTTTTCAACTGCTAAAAAGCTGTTGTTTATTTGAAATAGAAGAGAAATACTGCCTCATGTGAGTTGTTTGCCACCCTGTGAGCAGAATCTCCTTTGATCTTGCTTGAAAAATCCTGGTAGTTGTTTGCTCATCGAATGCATAAATTAATAAGTGTGCAATGAGAGTTTGCAAACTTAAAATATGCTGTGATTTAATTTGATGTGCTATTTTTTTGTAGGCAGTAGATAGAATTGGTGAGTCTGAACGAAAAGCTGAAGATGCCAACTCATTCCCACCATTGAAATCAAAAAAAGTTACCATCAAAGAGCCATTGAGGTGAGATGAGCAACAACTGTAATATTAAAAGATATTAATTGTATTGTTATATATATCTACTTATTCA